>NC_133327.1:107034592-107340317 GCF_042186555.1 Aquarana catesbeiana | reverse complement strand
TCATATAATGCCAGTGCTCGGCTGACGGACCTCCAAAAGGAGTTTAACCTGCCCAAGAACCGCCTAATCTGTGACATGCCCACCAGGTGGAACTCAACGTTGGCCATGCTGCAGCGGCTGCACACGCAGCAGAGGGCCATCAATGAGTACCTGTGCGACTATGGCACCAGGACAGGGTCAGGGGAGCTTGGTTTTTTTTCCCCACGCCAGTGGGCCATGATCAGGGATGCATGCACTGTCCTGTCACCATTCGAGGAGGCCACGAGGATGGTGAGCAGTGACAGTGCATGCATCAGTGACACTGTCCCCCTTGTCCACCTGTTGGAGCACACGCTGCGTGGAATAATGGACAGGGCACTTGAGGCAGAACAGAGGCAGGAAGAGGAGGACTTCCTTAGCTCTCAAGGCCCCCTTTATCCAGACAGTGTTCCTGCGTGCCCGCCGATCACACAGGAAGAGGACGAGGAGGAAGAGGAGGAGGAGGAAGATTGTGTCAGTATGGAGGTGGAGCCTGGCACTCAGCATCAGCAGCAGTCTTTAAGGGATCAGTCCCAAGAAACACATGGACTTGTACGTGGCTGGGAGGAGGTGGCTGCGGACCATGTCGTTCTTAGTGACCCAGAGGACTCCGGACCGAATGCCTCAGCAAACCTACGCTGCATGGCCTCCCTGATCCTGCAAAGCCTGCGTAAGGATCCTCGTATTCGTGGTATCAAGGAGAAGGACCAATACTGGCTGGCAACCCTCCTTGATCCACGTTACAAGGGTAAGGTTGCGGACCTTATCTTGCCATCGCAGAGGGAGCAGAGGATGAAACATCTTCGGGAGGCCTTGCAGAAAGGTCTGTGCAACGCGTTCCCAGAGACTGGGAGGTTACAAACTCCTGTTTCTGGACAACGTGTTGCTGAGGCTTCGGTCAGTCAAAGAAGGAGCGGTGGAGAAGGTGGCCGTCTGACCGATGCGTTCAGACAATTTTTTGGTCCGCAGCCCCAAGGTATGATCGGTTCCAGCAACCATCGCCAGCGTCTGTTTTATATGGTGCAGGAATACCTAGGGGCAAGATCAGACTTGGACACCTTTCCCACCGAAAATCCTCTGGGTTACTGGGTCTTGAGGATGGATCACTGGCCAGAGCTTGCACAGTATGCAATTGAGCTACTGGCCTGTCCTGCATCCAGCGTTCTTTCGGAACGCACATTCAGTGCTGCTGGAGGCGTGGTAACCGATCACAGGGTGCGTCTGTCCACCGACTCGGTCGATCGGCTGACCTTCATAAAAATGAATGAGTCTTGGATCACCACCAGCTACCAAGCACCTGATGCTGATGTAACCGAATAATTTTTTTTGAAATCTCAGATCCCTTCAAAGACTGCCTATGCTGATGCTGAGTGACTATCCCTGAGTAATTATCCTCTTCCTCCTCAATCATCACGCTGATAGCTTGTAAGAACATTTTTGGTTCTGGGCGCCACCACCAGTGCCTAAGGCCCAATTTTTCAGCCCCTGTTTAACAGGGGCGTGTAATTACAATTTTTGATGTAATACTTTGCAGCAGGGCTCGTTCCTGCGTTCCAACTAGAGTGTCTGTGAGGGGTTGCAGTGTTGTGGCACCAGCACCAGTGCCTAAGGCCCAATTTTTCTGCCCCTGTCTAACAGGGGCGTGTAATTACAATTTTTGAAGCAATACTTTGCAGCAGGGCTCATTCCTGCGTTCCAACTAGAGTGTCTGTGAGGGGTTGCAGTGTTGTGGCACCAGCACCAGTGCCTAAGGCCTAATTTTTCAGCTCCTGTTCAACAGGGGCATGTAATTACAATTCTTGATCTAATATTTCACAGCAGGGCCCTGTGAGGGCTTACAGTGTTGTGGCCACAGCAATACCTAAGGCCCAAATTTCTGCTGAGTATATAGGGCAGGACCCTACTTTCAAACATCTAACTTACAAATGACTCCTACTTGCAAACGGAAGGAGACAACAGGAAGTGAGATGAAATCTACCCCTAGGAAGGGAAATTCTCTCCTGTAAGAGTTAATATGGGAAAACAATTTCTCCTTTCCACTGATGCTTTCCAATCCTTGTTCCACAAAAAAACCAAAATTTTCAAAAAACATTTTTCATTGGGACAAAAAAGTGAGGTGAAATCTTCTGAAGAGGAGGAAAGACAGCAAAACAAATGTCACAGGGGTGATAACCCTTCCCTATGTTTTCCAAAAAGCTTAGAAAAGATTTTTTGGCTGGAGCTAAACACGTTAAAAATGTTCAAAATTACAAACAGATTCTACTTAACAACAAACCTACAGTCCCTGTCTTGTTTGCACTGCTGTTCAGAGTATATAGGGCCTGGTGGCCCCACACCTTTCCTTATTTTAATTTGGGTGCGGGGTTCCCCTTAATATCCATACAAGACCCAAAGGGCCTGGTAATGGACTGGGGGGTACCCATGCCGTTTGTCTCACTGATTTTCATCCATATTGCCATGACCCGACATGACATTAAACCCGCAAGCAGTTTTAAATGAGATTTTTTCCTTTAAAAATGACATTTGGTGCAGGGACTGTTCTAAACATGGGAAACACGCGTCACTTTACAGGCATACTATAGACACCCCCCAGGTACGATATTTAAAGGAATATTTCACTTTTTTTTTTTACTTTAAGCATCATTAAAATCACTGCTCCCGAAAAAACGGCCGTTTTTAAAAGTTTTTTTTGCATTGATACATGTCCCCTGGGGTAGGACCCGGGTCCCCAAACCCTTTTTAGGACAATACCATGCAAATTAGCCTTTAAAATGAGCACTTTTGATTTCGAACGTTCGAGTCCCATAGACGTCAATGGGGTTCTAACGTTCGTGCGAACTTTCGGTCCGTTCGCGGGTTCTGGTGCGAACCGAACCGGGGGGTGTTCGGCTCATCCCTATTACTGACATACATTCCTTTAGTGGCTTTGATTGGAACAAGAGATCACATCTAAAACAAGGATCTGTTTAGAAACAAAACTACACCAATTTGGTTAATTATTTTAAACACATGAACATTTTATCTCCCACTGTACAACATGAAGTCTAAGCAACTATGATTTGCCTCTAGAACTCCTAAACTTAGTCACAAATCTATCCAAAGTTTCATATGGCCCAGCAAATTGTATTTAATTTGGTCTAGAACAGCCCATACAACCTATCCACCAATGAATATGAGTGTGGACACAAGGTTCTATTTTCTATGCCAAGCATAGAGCAAAATGGAACTGATTTTTCATAAAAATGGGTACAATTATCTGATATCAGTGCTGTATACACTCCAATCCTGGGAAAATTTCCCACATCAGACACTTAGCTGTTGTCTCATACATTTGCATGACCATATGAAAAACTGTGATTTACTTTAAAAAGGAGCAGACATTTATTAAAGTATATCTATATCTACAGCTTTGTTCTTTCATTGCAATAAAGCCTATATACAGGCACACAAAATAGACTTTGAAGAACTACATTTTGTGAAACTACATTGTGATTGTTCATAATTACAAATAAATCAAAATAAAATTACATGGTCACTTGCACAGTCTGTTAAATCTAAAGAGGTTAAGAAAATGTGCATTACTATGTCCCTTCCTTAAGAATAATTATATACAAATTTTATTGTTAATTAGATCATATTAATGCAGAGTGACCCTAATCCAAAAACTGACTTTGCCACCTGTAGTAGCATAACTAGGAACTTGAATAATAAAAAAATCAAAAGGAGTGAAATTTTACAAAGTATAACTTTACATATGAAAACGTGCTGGCTGCTCCTGGAATAAAGAAACAAATTATTTATTTAGGCAAACTAATAATCAACCTGATAATTACTAAATATTGTAATCAGGTAGGACAAAATAAGTTATAGCCAATACCAATAAGGGACCTTGCTCACCAGAGCTTAAAAGCTAATATTAAAAATTAAGACTCTAATTATCTAATTCACCCCCCTGTATGTGCTACATATAGCACATATAATAAGATGGTAGCACTGTTACCATGCATCACTCTTCACTATTCTTTTTAGAAAATAATAAACAAATATAAATTTGGAGTTCCCTGTTACCAAATAAATAAATCCCATTGCTATCTTTGTGAATACTACTAAATAGGCAAATATATAAAGATGACAGTATACATAATACTGTACAATAAGACAGAGACATGACAAAATAAACAAAAGCTACAAGGGAGAATAAGCACCCTACTTACAAGAGTGATACACTAAACATAAAATGCACCTTTCACTACTACAGTCCATAATATAAAAGACAAAATACCTATTATAATCTACAGTTTATATTCTAATAAAAAATCAACAAATGTTTGAGAATAAGAACGTATTCTGAGATTTTATTTATTTTCTGGTCAGCTCATCCAGTTTCTGTCTAAAGGCACCTAAACGTGCCCCTTTATCTCAGTACAGAGCACTGAGATGAGCTGTCACAAAAAGTGATTTAATGTAGTTGTTGCACGTACGTGCAGACAGCTATTTCTAACTGCAGTGCTGATCTGTGCATTCTGACAGGGGGGGAGTCCCCGCTGTCTCAATACAATAGTGCATCTCTGCAATCTCTGCATCCATACGTGGGGGGATCTGGGAGTTTTTTTTGTTCATCCTGCTGGTTGAACAAAAAAGAAACTCTGCATGTTTACTCAACTGAAGATCTATACTGGTCAGTGCTGGGAACACTAAGATCCGTTCTGGTTATAGCCGGGGACACATATCTGTACTGTACTGTAC
Source organism: Aquarana catesbeiana (assembly GCF_042186555.1). Classification (NCBI taxonomy): domain Eukaryota; kingdom Metazoa; phylum Chordata; class Amphibia; order Anura; family Ranidae; genus Aquarana; species Aquarana catesbeiana. The sequence continues at coordinate 107,335,553 of NC_133327.1, read as the reverse complement.
TGTCAGTGCAGCGGACATTGAGATGTATACTGGTCATTGCTGCAGACACTAAGAACTATACTGATCAGTGCTGGGGACGTGGAGATCTATAGTGGTCACTGTTGGGGACATTGAAATCTGTACTGGTCAGTGCAGGAGACACTAAGATCTCTATTGGTCACTGCTTGGGACACCTAGATCTACTGTATACTGGTCAGTGTTGGGGGCACTAAGATCTGTACTGGTCACTGCTATGTACACTGAGATCTATACTGGTCACTGCTGGGGACACTTATGCTGTGTACACACGACCAGACTTTTCGACAGCAAAGGTCCGACGGAACAAATCCGCCGGATAATCCGATCGTGTGTGGGCTTCATGGGACCTTTAGATTTGGAACATGTTTCATCTTTCCGACGGACTCGACTAGCATACAGACGAAAAATCCCTTCGTCTGTATGCTAGTCCGACGGACTAAAACCGACACAAGGGCAGCTATTGGGTACTGGCTATGAACTTCCTTATTTTAGTCCGGCCGTACGTCATCACGGTTGAAACGATCGGACTTTGGTGTGATCATGTGTAGGCAAGTCTGTTGCATCGGAACGCCGTCAGAACTCCGTCGAAAGTCCGTCAAAAAGTCCTTCGTTGTTCAGTTTGTCGAATGTCTGCTCGTGTGTACACGGCCTTAGATTTGTACTGGTTGCTGCTGCGAACACTGAGATCTGTACTGGTCTGTATCTCTCTGTTAGTGATACTAAAGCATGGTATACACACATGAAAATTCAGCCAGATCAGCAGAAAACGGCCAAATGTTATTGTGTGTGTTCCCCTCTCTGTTCAACAGAAGATGGTCTAATGTCCTGCTTCTGGTTGAATGGTCCTGCTGAAAAAACAGCATTCTATCAGCTGCTGCAGCCAATAGCTGCAGTGCTGATCTGTTTATTCTGACAGGGGGGTTGATAGATTCCCAGCAGGTACATAGATTTCCTCTAGGTCCAGCACTGGGCAAGTCAAACATCTAGTAAGTTTAGTATAGTTCTTTAGACTTTTCCTTTCTATTTTTGCCCTTTGACAGCTGCATTTGTGGTTATCAAGGGTTTTCACACAATAATTCTTATTTCCTAATAATAGAGTCAGCAGCCGTGGAGCTGTCTGTGTATGGACTCATTAGATGTTCATCATGTTCATACTCCCTAGCTCCCTAGTAGTCAAAGGAGTTGAGCCAGGAGATGTAACTACGGTATGTAATGCGCATGTAAAGAGATTCTGAGGATGCGGTCCTTCATTTATAACCCAAAGCATCATATAAAGTTCATATTGATCTTTCTACTCAGCTGTATGAATATTGATGTTTACATTAGCTAGGATAATTTATTTCTATTGTACAAAGCTACATTTGCTTATGGCAAATTAATTATGGCTTTGCATTATGAAACAAAAGAACTATGTAATAAAATTTGTCAGCTAAAGTATGATTTTGTCATTATTTAGCCCTTAGGACTTGTTAACACCAGCAGCACTGGGCAGTGTTGCCCTATGCAAGAATAAGGCCATTTGACTTGTGTCCTGTAGATTCAGTTCGCACCAATGTGGTCTGCTGTAAAAAGTAGGACATATTGCATTTTTGTGAACTGTGTGCAGTAGCGTATGCTGCAAGGCAAAAGAATTACATGTAACTGCCGCTTTTTTGGGAGTAGTGATTTTTTTAATAATGCCTAAGGTGAAACAATAAAAGTGTAATATTCCTTTACATTTTGTACCTGGGGGGTGTCTATAGTATGCCTGTAAAGAGGCGCATGTTTCCCGTCTTTAGAACAGTCTGACAGCAAAATGACATTTCAAAGGAAAAAAAGTCATTTAAAACTATTCGTGTCTATTAATGAATTGTCGGTCCGACAATACACATAAAAGATCATTGATAAAAACGGCATGGGATTTCCCCACAGGGGAACCCCGAACCAAAATTTTTTTAAAAATGGCGTGGGGGTCCCCCTAAATTCAATACCAGGCCCTTCAGGTCTGGTATGGATATTAACCCCTTCCCGCCGAGCGTACGCAGATGTGCGTACTCGGCTTTCCGGAGTTATACTGGGATGATGCCCGCAGCTGCAGGCATCATCCCGGTGCCATGTTGTACAGCGGGCGATTGGCTATCCATGTATAACAACCGGTGCGGCTGAAAGCCGCTCGGCTGTTATACCGGAGGAGCGGGAGGGGACTTCCCCCCTCCCGCCGCCTCCCGCCGCTCTTACCGGGCCTCCCGATCCACCGGGAGACCCGATCGATGATCCGCTGCCTCCGGCGGCTGCTGACAGTCTGGAACTAAGCCGTGCACGGCTTCGTTCCAGCCTCCTAATTGTAAACGCGGAAGCGACGTCATGACATCACTTCCTGTTTACTCGGCTGCCAATGGCGCCGGTTTTAAAAAAATATAAAGTGTTCAGAATCGCCGTTTTCTACCCCCGATCCCTCCATAAAGAGTACCTGTCACCACCTATTACTGTCACAAGGGATGTTTACATTTTTTGTGACAGCAATAAAGGTCATCAAAAAAAAAAAAAACACAATTTCTAAAAATAAAAATAAATAAAATAAATAAGAAAAAAAATATTGCAACAATCGCCATTTTATTCTCTAGTTTCTCTGCTAAAAAATATATAATAATGTTTGGGGGTTCTATGTAATTTTCTAGCAAAAAATACGGATTTTAACTTGTAAACATCAAATGTCAAAAATAGGCTTAGTCATGAAAGGGTTAAGGGGAACCCCGCACCAAAATTTATAAAGAAAATGGCGCGGGGGTCCCCCTCAATATCCATACCAGACCATTCAGGTCTGGTATGGATTTTAAGGGGAATCCCGCGCCAAAATTTTTTTAAAAAACGGCGTGGGGTCCCCCCAAAAATCCATACCAGACCCTTATCTGAGCACGCAACCTGGCAGGCCACAGGAAAAGAAGGGGGATGAGAGAGCCCCCCCCTCCTGAACCGTACCAGGCCACATGCCGTCAACATTGGGAGGGTGCTTTGAGGTAGGCCCCAAAGCACCTTGTCCCCATGTTGATGAGGACAAGTGCCTCATCCCCACAACCCTTGGCCGGTGGTTGTGGGGGTCTGCGGGCAAGGGCCTATCGGAATCTGGAAGCCCCCTTTAACAAGGGGACCCCCAATTCCTGCCCCCCCGTGTTAAATGGTAATGGGGTACAAAAGTACCCCTACCATTTCACAAAAAAAGTGTAAAAAATGTTTAAAAAAAGTATCTTCTTCTTCCTCTGGTTCTTCCTCCGATCCTCTGCTTCTTGCTCTGGTGTTCTCGTCCGGCATCTTCCTCCATGACGTCTTCTTCCCCGCTTCATTCTTGGGCCGCTCCGCATCTATGGGAGGCTCCCTCTGTGTGACGCTTTTCTTCTTCAGACACATAACCGGGTGACCCCGCCCCCCTCTGACATCACGGGGAAAGCCATAGGGAAGTCCCCATCAAGTCCCCGTGTGTCAGAGGGGGTGGGGTCACTGGGTGGCCCCGCCCTCCTTTATATAAGAAGTGTCAGAAGAAGAGAAGCGTCACACAGTGGGAGCCTCCCATGGATGCGGAGCAGCCCAAGAACGAAGTGGTGAAGAAGACGCCGCGAAGGAAGATGCCAGACGAGAACACCGGAGCAAGAAGCAGAGGATCGGAGGTAGAACCAGAGGAAGAAGAAGATGGAGGAAGAAACCGAAGGAAGAAAGAAGGAAGAAGACCCGAAGAAGATGGAAAGAAAAAGACTTTAAATAAAGGAATTGTCAAAAACTGTCTCTTGTCATTTTTAACATTTTTGACACTTTTTTTGTGAAATGGTAGGGGTACTTTTGTAACCCCATTACCATTTCACATGGGGGGGGCGGGATCTGGGGGTCCCCTTGTTAAAGGAGGCTTCCAGATTCCGATAAGCCCCCCGCCCACAGACCCCCATAACCACCAACCAAGGGTTGTGGGGATGAGGCCCCATGTTGAGGGCATTTGGCCTGGTAAGGTTCAGGAGGGGGGGCGCCCTCTTGTCCCCCCCTCTTTTCCTGCAGCCTGCCAGGTTGCGTGCTCGGATAAGGGTCTGGTATGGATTTTTGGTGGGACCCCCATGTCATTTTTTTTTTTTACATTTTGGCGCGGGGTTCCCCTTAATACCCATACCAGACCTCAAGGGCCTGGTATGGAATTTAGGGGAACCCCCACACCATTTTTTTTTTTAATTTTGGTTCGGGGTTCCCCTGTGGGGAAATTCCATGCCTTTTTTATCAATGAACTTTTATGTGTATTGTCAGACCGACAATTCATTAATAGCCGCAAGTAGTTTTAAATGACTTTTTTCCTTGAAATGTCATTTTGCTGTCAGACTGTTCTAAACACGGGAAACATGCGCCCCTTTACAGGCATACTATAGACACCCCCCAGGTACGAAATTTAAAGGAATATTACACTTTTATTGTTTAACTTTAAGCATTATTAAAATCACTGTCATTTTTAAAACTTCTTTTGGCATTGATACATGTCCCCTGGGGCAGGACCCGGGTCCCCAAACACTTTTTATGACAATACCATGCATATAAGCCTTTAAAATTAGCACTTTTGATTTCTCCCATAGACTTTTAAAGGGTGTTCCGCGGCTTTCAAATTTGTCGTGAACACCTCAAATCGTTCTCTTTTCGGCGAACTGGCAAACAGCCGATGTTCGAGTCAAACATGAATTCGACTCGAACTCGAAGCTCATCCCTAATTGCAACGTATTTTAACAACACAACTGTGCTGTGTGGTGTGAATGAGCCCTTACTGTAAGCTTTAGGATCTGTGTTGACGGGTTTTGAGCTTGTGTTAATGACATCAGTCTGATATATTTCTGAGATCTTTCAGAATTAATTTAGGTCTCATACACATGGGCATACCTATTTGTACACCCATGCAAAGGGCCTACTTTGCCCATACGGGATCTAGAGGTGTTTTATGCATATGCGTGCAGGCAGTCCCATTCATGTGTATTGGGACACAGCCCCTGGTCCTAATTTGACAGCCTTGCAGGTGTGTGTCTCCGAACGCACACTGTATGTTTTGTGGAGACACATCTGTACCCACACAGCTGTCAAATTGTCCATGCAGCCACTGCGTCCCAATAGACTTGAATGGGCCTGAAGGTGACTAACATTGTTTGCAATTGGAAGATTATACACCATACTGCAGATTTATCCTAAATTAACCGCTTCAGCCCCGGAAGATTTTACCCCCTTCCTGACCAGAGTGCTTTTTGTTTTTGTTTTTTTTTAAGCACTGTGTCGCTTTAACTGAAAATTGCGTGGTCGTGCGACGTTGCACTCAAACAAAATTGACATCCTTTTTTTCCAACAAATAGAGCTTTCTTTTTCGATGGTATTTGATCCCCTCTGCGGTTTTTATTTTTTGCTCTATAAACAAAAATAGAGTGACAGTTTTGAAAAAAAAAACAATATTTTTTACTTTTTTCTATATTAAATACCCCCAAAAATATATAAAAAAACACATGTTTTCCTCAGTTTAGGCCGATATGTATTCTTCTACATATTTTTGGTAAAAAAAAAATCGCAATAAGCGTATATTGATTGGTTTGCATAAAAGTTATAGCGTCTCCAAAATAGGGGATAGTTTTATGGCATTTTTATTGTTAATTTTTTTTATTAGTAATGGCGGCGATCTGCGATTTTCATCGTGACTGCGACATTATGGCAGACACATAGGACACTTTTGACACTATTTTGGAACCATTGTCATTTATATGCTATAAAAATGCACTGATTACTGTGTAAATTACACTGGCAGGGAAGGGGTTAAACACTAGGGGGTGATCAAGGGGTTAACTGTGTCCTAGGGAGTTATTCTAACTGTGGGGGATAGTCACTCACCTAGTCATGTCACTAGGCAGAACAGGGAAATGCCTTGTTTAAATAGGCATCTCCTTGTTCTGCGGCTCTGTGACACGATCGCCAGGACACCGGCGGACATCGAGTCCACAGGTCTCGCAGGCATGGTCACGCTGTACACAGTGGGCGCGCGTGCCCGCTAGCCCCACCAATTAAAGGGGTCGTACAGGTACGCTCATTTGCCCACCGCTGCCATTGTGTCGACGTATATCGTCGTGTAGCGGTTGGCAAGTGGTTAACTGTCATAAGACACAATATCTAAAAAATGTAAAAGCTCTACCCAACATAAAAAACTTTACAGTAACATTTCCTTCTCTATGGTGACCAGATGTGTAATCCACAGATGTAGTGACTCTGTCCTGGACCCTAGCGCAAAACATGATTACAAGGGTCCCAAGTCTATGCGTGATGAAAAGGGCCTCCTCAACTAAAACAAAAGTGCTGCCAATGTTACCTTCTATGAAAGAACATCTAATGACATCCACAACTATGTATTTAAAAATATGCAAATCTGTAAAGAACTGAGATAGCTTACATTCATGTAATACTGCTGTGCAGCCTATTGTTCTATGTTAGCAGTAAGACAAAAGGAAAAAATGACAGTTGGAAGTTTGCTTTTATGAGATTTCAGGGGAGGATATCAGTTGTGTGCTTGAAAATATAATTCTATACTATTGCCTATTATTTAAATTGTATCTATTCTGATGTTCTTCTGAGATTGCAACATATTTACCAATGAATGTTGGTGCAACAGGAAACACTGCAAAGATGGACAGAAACAGGCCAAAACTCTCAGGTGGACAGAAAGGGGTTGATTTACTAAAACTGGAGAGTGCAAAATCTGGTGCAGATGTGCTTCTAACTTCAGTCTGTTCAGTTTAGCTTTGACAAAAAACCTGGAAGCTGATTGGTTTTTATGCCGAGCTGCACCAGATAGCGCTGTTCTATGTTTCTGATTATAGTAGGGAGATCTCACTGGTGAAGTATCTAAGACATGTGACTTAGTTTATTAGACTTCTTTATTAACTAAATGATATGGTGTGTCAATTTTTGAAATTGATAGATTTACTTCAGGGTTTAAGATTAATTTAAAGGGTTGCGTGGGGCCATTCGAGGGGTTCCTTTAAACCACCAGGCAGAACATTCCTACCAGCCACAGCTCAATGCTCTCTCCTTCGTTAGTGATGGATAGTACAGGGAGGGGGGAAAAAGAAAGATTGGGATTGGCTCCTGATTCAGCCTAAGAATGCGCCTGCCCCAGCTATTGGGACAGAAGGATGCCGATTGACCACCATTGTGACCACCACCCAAGAACAGGAGGAGTGGGAGTTGAAGGAAAAAGATCGTTGATGCTTGGAATAGACTTACAGCATAGGTAGCGAGTCAGTCAACAGTAAGCGAATTCAAACATGCTTGGAACAAACAAAGATCTATACTTAGACAAACATGTTAACAAAAAATACATAAAACATGTGTAAATTAAAAAAGAAAAATGGGCCAGACTTGATGGACCACTTGGTCTTTTTTCTGCTACCGCTGGTCTATGTTTCTGATTATAGTAGGGAGATCTCACTATGGAAGTATCTAAGACATGTGATTTAGTCCATTAGACTCCTTTACTAACTAAATTATATGGTGTGTCAATTCTTGAAATTAAAAAAATTACTTCAGGGCTTAAGATTAATTTAAAGGGTTGCATGGGGCCAGTCCAGGGGTCCCTTTAAACCGCCAGGCAAAACATTCCTACCAGCCACAGGTCAATGCTCTCTCCTATGCTAGTGATGGACAGTACAGGGAGAGGGGAGGAAGAAAGATTGGGATTGGCTCCTGCCTCAGTTATTGGGCCTGAAGGATGCTGATTGGCCACCATTGTGACCACCACCCAAGGGTAGGAGAAGTGGGGGTAGGAGGCAAACAGGAGCCTGGGTACAGGTCTTGGGGCTTCTATTGCAGCTGTGGAGCCATCAGTGAAGGTTGCTGGGGGCCTGCTGTGTATACCTGGAGGGTAAGCCCAGGAGGAAGCCCAGGGAGTGGGATGGGAGTTCCACTGATAACTACAGGAGATCGGGATTGAGAGAGAGACCCAGAGCTGCAGGCTGCCTTTTGCCTGATTTAACCCAGAAGCTGTGGCTTTGCTGAAATCCACATCCATCCTGTCTGTGGCATCATTTGATGAGAAACCATTATCTTCAGACATCATTAGAGTTGCTGGGTGGTGAAAGGCCTATTGGCCACAATTGAATGCATTTTGGCTGCTATATGGAACCAAGAGAGTATTGTGTTGTTACTTTACTCTGTAGATTACAAGTAATCTCTGTTAAGAGCATGAGCATTACACCAAGAGGGGTAAAGGGTAAAACGTCAACAGGTCACTTAACCTTTTGTCTAGGGTGTTTTGTCTGTTATTGCATGTGCCAATAGTTGGGTTAATTGCTTACCACAAATTTCCTTCACAGGGCATTTGCCTGTTTAATAAAGCCCATTTTACAGTTTCAGGTGTGTCGAAATTTCTCAACTCCAAGTACAGGCGAGTCATCACTGGGCAGAGCAAAGGAACCATACAATCCAGGAGATCTTAGGGAGTAATGCTACAGTTTAACTAAGGGTTAGTGTTAGCATTTCATTTAGCATTAATAGTTACATTTAGGGGTGTATGTATAAAAAAATTATGTGCAAATGTCACAGCGTTTACACAGCTGTTGTGAATAATTCCCTCAATTTGTTTATTTACTATGATCATCAGATTCTTCTAGTGACCATAATGCAAAACTTCCCTGAAATACCTAAATCAGGAAAATACTACAATGTGACCACTAGATAAAGCTGATGATTATAGGAAAAAAAACATATTAGTCACAATACGAGGATTATTCAGAACAGCTGTGCAAATGTTACAACTTTCACACAGCACATTTTTTTAATAAAAGAAGCCTTAATGGCAGAGGTTAAAGTGCATTTGCTGCACTCTCCATTCAGTGATATGGGGAGTTTGTACTCCATGCTCTAAAGGTGCAGTTACACTTTGAGTCTAGGATTACCAGTATACAATCTTTCCCAGCATACCATACTTCCTTTAACATCAGACCAGTGACTACAAAAGTACAAAAGTCAAAAAGTCATTGAATAAGTATGACAGCCAGACAACTAACATTTTCAAAACGAGAGGTCAGGAGCCAACATATTCTTTCAGGTTTCCCTGAAAACATCCTGATTATATTACTATAGTGGTCATTACCAGGGCAGTACAGGTGCTTCAGTGGGTTTAGGTGCCATGGCATGATGCGGTAGTCAAACAATCAACATAAATACAGCACTGTTATTGTGTTGAAAAGTTTGTGCTGCTCATAATAAAAAATGACATCACTGAGCTCCAGAATGTCCTGTTTTGTATGGAATCGTTATCATTCTGTTACCCTCTTCGACACATCCTTCACATATTTGTCCTCTCCCCACTGCCTTAATGTTCAGCAGTACTGAGCGATCTCCCTGCAAGTCCTTTTGTACATTACAACAAGCACAGAGCGAGCGAGCCCAGTAAGTCACCCACTCATGATTTAAGGGCCGCATTGCCAGTGGAAGCACCAGAATATATATATGCCGCTCTTCGCTTTTCCCTCCGAGGGATCAATAAGGCTCTGATATATTTTCCCGCATGCTCTGGAAGCAATGCTTTAGCATTTGCATGTAACTCGAGCATCCCAGCTGGGCTTCACCTTCCCCAAGGCTTAGCAAATAATGTTTCTGTTCACATTTATAAAATTGCTTCAGCTGTGCAGGGAAAGGCAAGAAATATTGGCTTAGTCATATCTTTTATCATTATAGCTGTGACAAGTAGCCTTCTATATGATGCATTAGCAGCAACAAACACAGTCAATGTCTTCTCAGCTGTGATTAACGCTTACTAAGCCAGCTGTACTGCTTAAGGGTTTGTTTGTATCCCGTCTGACCAAGTCACTCCTTTGTCCTCATTTACCAGAGGAAATAAGGTATAGTACTGACCTTACACCAGGGAAGTTTTACAACTCCAGCTGCAAAAAAAAAAAAAAAACTCCCTAGGTTACTGGCTGGGCATTTTGGTCTGCTGTTCAGAATTTTGAATGGACTTGAAAAAATCTGAGAACCTAAAACAGAACTTCACTGCTCAGGTTTACTTTATGTCCAAAACTCTGCCCCCCTGCCCACCGACTTGTTTTTTTCAAGGGACCCTGCCCCCCATCACTACTCTAGCCTATGCCAGAATGATGGGTCCTACTCCCACAGCCTGTTCTCCAATAAGCTCCTCCACCACCCCTGTAGTGTCCACACTACATTCTCTGACACGTCTTCCCACCCCTTCTCTGCTTTTTTATCCATGACCTGCTCCTACTTGGTATCTTCTACCAGTGGAAAAGCTTTTGCTTCCAACCGCAATCATTTTTCCTCTGCCCTACAAATATGCTTATCCCCAGTTAGCCTATGGTCAAATCATGCTCGTCCTTCTCTATCCCCTGCTCTTTCCTGCTCATATCCAAAAGCATCTTCAATGTGCCCCCACAACCCAGTCCTCGATCATTATTTCATGTTATGCCTATTCTCATTTTTTATGATCATTTACTTGCTGCCTTCTCTCACTCCTCCAGAACCTAATCAACTCATGATCTGACTCTTCTAATGTTCCATAATCAGCTGTTGCTTCTTTCTTCCCTGCTATGATCAGCTTCTACTCTGCCACTTTATGCCTCCTCAGTCTACAAAGAGTTATAAATTCTGCATCTCTATCACCTGCCAACCACACCCCAGGTCTGAGATCTGCCATCATTCTCATTTTTCCCTCATGATCTGCGATCAGTTCCTGCTCTACCTCTTCTTTCTAGGCTCTGTGATCAGCTGCATCTCCGTATAGTCTTCTGATGCTCCATGATTAGCTCTCTCTCTTCCTTCTTGATCAAATAATACATATGTACAAAAAAACAAAAAAACCTTGCGCTTGCTCAAAATAAGGTAGGCAGCTAACACAACAAATAGAAATTTTGCTATAAACCATATAAAGACAAGTGTAGCGCTAAAAGTGATACAAAAGTGAAAAAAATGTGGAAATAATGAAAGAATATCACAAAATAACTTTAAATGCTAGTGAATGTCCATGTTAAATAAATCAAAGTCCATCATGATGTAAACTGTTTAAAGTCACCACGTGAATCAACAATTATATTAGTGACAATACTGTCCCAAAACTGAATGAAGGCGCCCCAGAAATATTGGAGCCACGATAAGTATGTATTATATGGGTCAGGCAAACTTTTAGCAGCATTGATGGAGACACAAAAACAGTTATGTAGTCTTGGAAGCCTTCAAGGAGATCCGATGTGTGTAAACATACGATTGTGCAAATACCACCACCCGAGTGAATGGAGGCTTACCAGAAAGTTGGGACCCACAAAGCGTATGCTGTATGGGTCAAACAGGCTTAAATTGCCCACTGGCAATGGAGGGGGAACCCCAAAGACGAACTGAAGGTGGAATCCTAACGGTTCTTTCCCAGGGATATCTTCTCCATATAGAAGTATAAACGTCCTCGGACATAACCCACATGAAATGAAGAAGGGGCCATATAGTGTAATTCTGTATAAACATCAAATTTATTTAAAGAGAAACACTTACATCTCAAAGTATAAAAAGCGCTTGTGTGTTAAAATGGCAGCAGTGGAGTCTTCCCGACGCGTTTCGTCACACAGGACTTCAGACGTCAGACGAAGTCCTGTGTGATGAAACGCGTCGGAAAGACACTAACTAATTGTTGATTCACGTGGTGACTTTAAACGGTTTACATCATGATGGACTTTGATTTATTTAACATGGACATTCACTAGCATTTAAAGTTATTTTGTGATATTCTTTCATTATTTCCACATTTTTTTCACTTTTGTATCACTTTTAGCGCTACACTTGTCTTTATATCAAATAATACATATCCAGCTAAAATATTGCTTGATTGGCCTGTGATGCATATCCGTTGATTTAGGCTTCTTCAAGCAAAACAATTCTAGCAGTAAACAATCAGTGAGGCAACCTGCCCAGTATTTTAGGACCTAGCCAATAAAAATTGAATTTATTGGCAAAATTACAGTATTAATAGGTGTAGACCTACCCTTAGAGGAGCCACTTGGTGTAACAGGTTCTCTGTTCTCTGACATGACTCTGTGAACAGCTTCTTCCCCTCTAACACACCTGGTTAAAGCAGAGTTCCACCCAAAAGTGGAAGCTCTGCTGATCTGCTTTCTCCCCCATTCTGGTGCCACATTTGGCACCTTTCAGGGGGGTGGGGGGGAGGTGGGGAACAGGCACCATTCCTCAGAAGTTTTACCCTCCCGCTCCTTCCTCCACCACTGGGCCAGTTATAAAGCTCAGCGTGCTTTGTGCATGTGCAGTAGGGAACCAGCTGTGAAACCGAAAGGCTTCAGTGCCAGTTTCCCTTACCAGGAATGGCGGTGGCAACACCCGAGAGCCGATCAGAAAATCAGTTGGGGTGCCAACATTGCGGACTCCCTGGACAGGTGAGTGTCCTTATATTAAAAGTCAGAGCTACAGCATTTGTAGCTGCCGACTATGAATTTTTTTTTCCCCAGGCTATAACACCGCTTTAACTGCTTCCCGCCGCCCACCATCAAATAAAGGAGGGGCGGTGCAGCTCTCATTCTGGGTGGACATCATATGACAGCGCACCCGAACGGCCGCTCCCGCGTGCCCGTGGGGGCACACAGCCGCGCCGTGTTGCTAGGACATGACCCCAATCTCTGTAAAGAGCAGCGGCCGCGTCTCTTTAACCATGTGATTGGCTGGATCCAATCACAGCCAGTCACATGTAAACACGGAAATGCCAGTAATCGGCTCTTATCGCCACACTCTGACAGAGTGTATGGCGAGGAGAGCCAATCAGCAGCATCTCCTCGCAGGGGATATCCAGACATGTAATCAGTGCCCTGATTACAATACAGCGCCACCAGTGACAGCAATCAGGGCCCATCAGTGCCAGCAATCGATGCCCACCAGTGCCAGCAATCAGTGCCTGCTAGTGATGCCAGTCAGTGCTGGCTATCAGTGCTGCCAAACAATGCCTGTCATTGCTGCCCATCAATGCCCATCAGTGCCACCCATCAATGCCCATCAGTGTCCATCAGTGCCTTCTATCCATGCCGTCTATCCTTGCCCACCAGTGCCGCCTATCAGACCCCATCAGTGCCACCTATCAGTGCCCACCAGTGCCACCCATCAGTACTGCCTATCAGTGTTTATCAGTGCCACCTGTCAGTGCCCATGAGTGCGGCATATTAGTGCCTCCTCATAAGTGCACCCTCATCAGTGCCCATAAGTGCTGCCTCATCAGTGCAGCCTGTTAGTGCCGCCTCATCAGCGCACATCAGTGAAGGAGAAAAATTACTTATTTACAAAATTTACTGAAAGAAACTTTTTTTTCAAAATTTTCAGTCTTTTTTTTTTTTTTTAGTAAAAAAGTTTAAAACCCAGCAGTGATTAAATACCACCAAAAGAAAGCTCTATTTGTGTGAAGAAAATAACAAATTTCACATGGTTACAGAGTAGAATGGCTGCCCAATTGTCATTCAAAGTGTGGCAGCGCTGAAAGCTGAAAATTGGCCTGGGCAGGAAGAGGGTGAAAGTGCCCTGTAGGGAAGTGGTTAAGTAAAGGATTGCTGCAAACACCCACAGTATGCGAGCAAAGTATTAATATCCTGCACTTGTTAGGGTATCAGGAAATAAGCACTAGGTTACTTAAAGCGGAGTTCCAGGCTTTTTTCCATTTATTAAAAGTCAGTAGGTACAAAAAGTGTAGCTGCTGACTTTTAACAAACAGACACTCACCTGTCCCACGGTCCAGCCTCTCCCCCTTCTTCTCCACGGTTCCGTCATTGGAATTGCGGGCGCGAGTCGTGCTGCGCTTTCCGAGTGGACAAGCAATCTTCTGGGACCTGTGAAATGTCCCAGAAGATTGCCTAGAGGGGAGGGGCCGCCTAGGGGGAGAGGAGGAGTCGCCTAGGTGGCCGAGAAGCGGAAGGAGGAAGTGGGACAGGAAGTCACTCTCTAAAGTAGGCACCCACTCCCCCCCAAAAAAAATTACTTGCCAAATGTGGCATGTGAGGGGGCAAGGAGTGCTTAAAGCAGAAGTTCCACTTTTGGGTGGAACTCTGCTTTAATTAAGTAAGTGAAGTATATTGTCAAAGGACAAAAGTAAATACTAATGCACAAATATACAGTACATGTGCAGGTGTAAGAAACTTTTCACTCACAGTAAGCCAAATGAGGTAATTACTAAGTTAAAGCAGCTCAGTCTAAATCTCTATACCACTAAGTAAGATAACAAGGAACAGCATCAGCAATGAACAGTATCAGTAGCTCCCCTGCAATCAATAGTCAATAATGGTCAACATTTCAGAGTGCACTTATATATATATATTATATATACAGTTGCAATAAAAAGTATGTGAACCCTTTTGGAATGATATGGATTTCTGCACAAATTGGTCATAAAATGTGATCTGATCTTCATCTAAATCACAACAATAGACAATCACAGTCTGCTTAAACGAACACCACACAAAGAATTAAATGTTACCATGTTTTTATTGAACACACCATGTACACAGAGCAGGTGGAAAAAGCACCTCTGCTGTCCTGCTGGGTCCCTGGCTTGGCACTCAATGAAGTTTTCCCACTTCTTCATCATCCCCGGCTGGTGAGAAGACTGCTCTGGTACTGACTTCAGCTTACTCACAGTGGTTTCCAGTAACAAGGTGGATGGTCCCTTAGTGGTGACAGCTTCCCCTTCTACCCCTTCGACCACAGCTGGTTCCCTGTCTGGCTGAACCGCTACTTCTGGTTGGACTACAAGCCCGCAGTCCCAACCCTACACTGCTCTCCCGCTCCTGGAAAGGCCCTCAGGCAGCCTAGCAGCCAAATGTCCCCGGGATAATCCGCAGGCTTCTGGCCTAGCAGCCCGGGGCAGTACAACACACGTCCACCCAGACAGCCATCCAGGTGGCACAGGACCCCGATCACCTGACTCCACCCAAATAAATAGGCTCTCCCAGCTGGCTAAGGGACCAAAGAAAACCCCTGCCCATTGGCTCAGACATCCCATCCATTCATGTCTGAGCTTGCAAAGCCCCTGTCTTATCTAATGTCACTAGCATAGTGCCACCTAGTGACAGAAGAGAAAGGGTGCAACAAGTCTAGATTTAGAGAGGAATCAATTGATCTCCTAACAATTGGCTAAGGCAACTATCGCCTGGCAACTAAATCTGATAGCAACCCTGCCTAAACATCAGGGTGCTACACAAGCACCGGATTGTATGGTACAGTAGTACCATGTGATCCAGTTCCTGTGCGTTTTATAACTTGGGCATGATTTCAGCCCATTCAAATGAATTCACTGCACCTGGAACACATGTGAAACACACAGGAATGCACAGTGTGTTCCTGTGTGATTCATGGTGTAAACTGGCCCTGAGTCCTGAAACCCAGTGCTGAAAAAACTTCCACTGACTCGCCTGACAGGGGGGCACTAATGTGGGCACCAGGGCGATTGCCCCAGGTCTCTAGCAGGGTGCCCAGGGTCCCAGATGCCATGTTTATTAACTGTTTAGCAGCCAGCATCTCATTGATTTGGGCTGGGGGGGTTCTAACTGGATACCGTATGTACTTTGGAAGGAGAGAGAACTTGTGCTGGGGGAGAGGGGAGTAGACAGATTTAATATCCATCCCCCCTCCCCCAGCACAAGTTGCTTTTTTTCTGCTGCTGGCCGTGTTTTGGAGCCACAACACGCAGGAGAGTTGGTGGAGTGGATAATGAAGCCGTCCTCATCCTCCTCAGCCCTCATCCTCTGTCACCCACGCTCAAAGTAGTTTGCCTTCCAACGCAGCTGCCAAAGCAGCCTATTCCTCCGGCTCCTTGTCCACAGTCACTCCTTCCATAGCCCCACCACAGAAGAGTCCCCAGAATTATTCGACCGCAGTGTCATTTATATGCTGCTGGAGGATGCGCAGTGATTTGAAGGCTCAGATGTTGGTTCACAGGTTGAGGAATGGAGTAACGTGAGCCTAGAGAGAGGGGGTGCCACAGAAGGACAAGAAACTGTCAGTCATGTTCCCCCAGCTGCAGCATACTGCCAAGTTTCCTCCAGTGATGAGGAGGGAGGGGATGATGAGGTCACTGACTGTACTTGGGTGCCTGAGAGAAGGGAGGAGGAGGCACAGCTCCAATGAGGCAGGATGTCCTCTAGGGGGCAGCTTAAGGGCAGCCACCCTATTACATAAACACTGCAGAGCTCCACAGGTGCAGGGTGCTGCTGACTCCCCACTGACTTTTAAAAGTTCCTTGGTGTGCGGTCTGCTGCCACGTGTGCAGCAGACCGCACCATTGCTGTTTGCAACCTATCTCTGAAGCGGATCAAGCGTGGCCAGAACAGCAGCCACTTGGGCACCACATGCTTGACCAGACATATGACGACCTGCCATGCAGTCCGTTGGCAACAGCACTTGAAAGACCCACATCATAGAAAAAGGCAGACTTCTCCTTAATCCACGTCTGGGATCTCCAACCCCACTATACCTCCAGTCCTCTCAAAAACCTGCACTGAGAGGAATGAAGGTATAGCAATAGGTGTCCCAAGCACTTGCAGCCAATCTGCTAGCGGTACACCACCAATTGATTTTAACAGGCAAATTTCCCTACCCCAGTTGCTGAACCGTAAAAATAAATTCTGTCACAGCCATCCACATGCTCAGCGTCTAAATGCTAGCTTGGCCAAATTGCTAGCACTGCAACTGCTGCCTTTTCAGCTGGTAGACTCTGCCCCCTTTCGTGAATTTGTGGAATGTGCTGTACCTTAGTGGCAGGTTCCAAAATACCATTTCTTTTCAAGGAAGGCCTTTTCGGCTCTCGGCATGTGGAAGGCAATGTTTTGGCCTAGTTGGACAGGGCGGTCAGCAGTAAGGTTCATATTACCGCTGTCTCATGGTCCAGCAGGCATGGGCAGGGACGTTACCTTTCCTTCACGGCGCACTGGGTAACTCTGCTGGCAGCTGGGAAGGATACAGGACAAGGTTCAGTGTTGTTAGAGCTTGTTCCGCCACCACGCTTCCAAATTGCTAGTGGGGATTCTGCCACAGCTCTCTCCTCCACCCCCTCTTCTTATTCTTCTTCCTCTATGGCCGCTTGTGCAGATTTGTCCTCTGAATCAGCAGTGCTCCATAAGCGTTCAAGGGGCTACGCAAGCAGTCAGGCTAAAAGATGCCATGCGGTGCTTGAGTTGGTCTGCTTAGGTGACAGTAGCCACACTGGTGCAGAGATTCTGTCAGCTCTGCAGGGGCAGGCTCAGGAGGTGGTTGACGCCATGCCAGCTTCAGCCAGGAATGGTTGTATACGACAATGGCACCAACCTTCTCTCCGCCCTCCAACAGGGACACTTGATCCACGTTTCATGTTTGGCACACATCCTGAATTTGGTGTTGCAACGGTTCTTGATCAGGTACCCAGGCTTAAAAGATCTTCTGAGGCAGGCCAGAAAAGTATGTGGTCGTTACCGCCGGTCATACAATGCCAGTGATCGGCTGGCTGACATTCAAAGGAAATGCAACATGCCCACCAACCGCCTCATTTGTGACATATCCACCAGGTGGAAATCAACGTCAGCAATGCTGCAGCAGCTACACACACAGCAGAGGGCCATCAATGAGTACCTGTGCGAGTATGGCACCAGGACAGGGTCAGGGGAGCTTGGCTTCTTTTCACCACACCAGTTGCTACTGATCAAGGATGCACGCACTGTCCTGTCACCATTTGAGGAGGCTACAAGGATGGTGAGCAGCGACAATGCATGCATCAGTGACATTGTCCCTCTAGTCTTCCTGCTGGAGCACACACTTCGCGGAATCATGGACAAGGCACTTGAGGCAGAACTGTGGGAGAAAGAGGAGGACTTCCTTTCCTCTCAAGGCCCCCTTTGACCAAATAGCATACCTGCAAGCAGCCAAACACACAGAAAGGAGAGGAGGAGGAGGATTGTGTCAGTATGGATGTAGAGGATAACACTCAGCAACAAGGGATGTGGCTGGGAGGAGGTAGTTACGGATAATGTGATCCTTAGTGACCCAGAGGACTCATAATCGAATGCCTCTGCAAACTTATGCTGCATGGCCTCCCTGATTCGGCAAAGCCTGCGAAAGGACCCTAGGATTTGTGTTATCAAGGAGAGGGATCATTACTGGCTGGCACCTCTCTTGATCCACATTAAAAGGGTAAAATTGCAGAACTCATCCTGCTTTCGCAGAGGGAGCAGACAATGAAACATCTTCAGGAGGCCTTGAAGAAAGGTTTGTGTAATGCATTTCCAGACCCTGGGAGATTACCAGAAGTTGGCCGGCTGACCAATGCCTTTAAACAATTTTTCAGTCCTCAGTGCCAAGGTCTGATTGGTTCAAGCAATCATCACCAGCGTCTGCATTATATGGTGCAGGAATATCTAGGGGCAAGAGCAGACTTAGATACCTTTCCAACAGAGCTTCCACTGGGTTACTGGGTCTTAAGGATGGACCACTGGCCAGAACTTGCTCAATACGCAACTGAGCTACTGGCCTGTCCTGCATCCAGCATGCTTTCTGAACGCACATTTAGTGCTGCTGGAGGGTTTGTAATGGATCAAAGAGTGTGCCTGTCCACAGACTTCATTGATAGGCTCACATTCATAAAAATAAATCAGTCTTGGATCAGAAGCTATCAAGCACCTGATGCTGATGTAACTGATTGACTGCCTATGCTGACTATCCTATTCCTCCTCAATCCTGTTCCTGCGCCCAACAAGAGTATCTGTGAGGGGTTACAGTGTTGTGGGATCACCAAAACCAAAGGCCCAAGTTTTCTAACCCTGTTTAACAGGGGCATGTAATTAAAATGTTTGATATAATATTTCACAGCAGGGCCCATTCCTGCACCCAATAAGAGTAACTGTGAGGGGTTACAGTGTCGTGGCACCACCACCACCCAAGGCCCAATTTTTCTGCAGAGTATATAGGGCAGGCCATATAGTATATATACTGCTGTTCAGAGCATATAGGGCCTGGGGGACCCCACGCCATTTTTTAAAAAAGATTTGGTATGGGGTTCCCCTTAAAATCCATACCAGACCTGAAGGGCCTGATAATGGACTGGGGGGGGGGACCCACGCCTTTTTTTTCAATGATTTGTATCTATATTGCTGGGATCCGACAATACATTAAGCCGCGAGCAGTTTCAAATTAAATTTTTTCCTTTAGAAATGTAATTTTGCTGTGGTACTGTTATAAACATGGGAAAGATGTGCTACTTCACAGGTAGACTAAGGAAACCCCCCAGGCACGATATTTAATTTTTATTGTTTCACTTTAAGCATTATTAAAATCACTGCTCCCGAAAAAACGTCAGTTTCTAAAACTTTTTTTTGCATTGATACATGTCCCCTGGGGCAGGACCCAGGTCCCCAAACATTTTTATGGCAATAACTTGCATATAAGCCTTTAAAATTAGCACTTTTGATATTTCATGTTTGCGTCCCATAGACTTTAACGGTGTTCGCATGTTCGCACAAGTTTTTTGCCTGTTTGCATTTTCTACTGCGAACCAAACCGGGGGGTGTTCGGCTCATCACTACTGATATCCTTAACAATTGTTAAGAAGTTAGACAGCGTAAGTGTAATATGCAATCTCTAGTGGCTAATCTACAAATTTCTACATTTATTAAGATAACAAAAGAAAGCATGTAAAATATAATGTTAAATTCACATAAAAATTACTCTAAGGTAAATAGTGCAATAGTAAATCACAGAGAATACACTCTACTATCCCTTTAAGACTTCAAAGAATTTATTGCGTTGAGGAAAATAACACATATTCATTTAAATGTAATGTTAATAAAGGCTGAGTAGTGAATAAAACATGAACATGCTTCAGCAACATGAATTTTTGACATAAAAATGTTTAATTTAAGTAAAGGGAAATACTATGTTAAAGGCAAAATGGAAAAAGCTAATCTTAAAAAAAAAAAAGTATAAAGCACAAAATGAGTCCCCCATTATTACTACGGAGATGCTCTGGGCTTGGTTTTGTCATTTGCTAAAAAACTTATTGGTTCTACATTCTGCCATGTACCGTATATCAAATATTAAATGGAATTGCTGCAATTAATTGTAGTCTGCATACACGAGTCTGTGCTTTGTATTGTGCAGTGGAGATCAAGTAGTGTGCACTGTACTGTGAATGTAGGAATATGAGCCTGTGTATAACATGTGCATTTAGATTTTCCAATTTAAGCTGGAGAAAAGGTAGTTTTAATTGTTAGTGTATACAGTTTTATATATTATGATTTTTTTGTACTTTGACATTTCATTGTTATAATTTTTACTTGTGGTTTACTTGCAGTCCCTTATATGTATTAGTAAAAACTGCTGCAACAATGTAATTCTCTCTCTCTCTCCCTTTCGCTCTCTCTCTCTCTACTGAGATCACCGTTAAAGTTGAATGGATAGAGAAAAGCCATTGATGGAGAAAATTGCTGGTGTAGCCAATCAAATTAGGCGAAATACTCATGCATCGTTTAGCGATCGATGTCTCATTAGCTCTTTGATTTTCTATGCACAGATGAAACTACAGCGATGCTGAGAAGAATGATCACAATCACCAATGTCCTGAGAGCCTCCACAGTCTGCAAATATATTTAATATAAAAGAGCTAAATATTACTATTTCCTTCCTTCACTATGTTCCTTTTCTTTCCTTATTTCTCTCATGAAACCACAAGTATGTAATCATCTGCTCTGTTTTCAGTTCAGCTACAAGAGGAGAGCAAAGTCAGGCTGTGGAAAGAAATGTTCACCACTGTGGTTTAAAAGCATCTACAGTCTTTAGAGATACTGATTTGTTTTCTCCTTCTTTCTCTTTTTCTCTCTCTGTCACCTTTCGTTCTCTCCCCTTTTTGTTTCCTTCAGCACCCACCCCTTCCTTTATGGCTTGTTGTCTTACTTTCTCTCCATTCTCGGTATAACCTTTCTTTTTTTCCTTGCTCTTTTAACATTTCTTTTTCACCTTTTTTTTTACTCTCTCGCCTTCTCACCTTCCTGTGTTTCCCTCTCTTCCATTTTTTTCTATTTCATCCTTAACCTACTCCATGTCTTGCCCCATTTCCTTCCATTCCTTAATCCTTTCCTTCCTCCCTTCTTTGCCTCCCTCTAATTTTTGGGCTTCATGGACACTAATGCCCTGTACACATGATAAGATGGGAATTCGATGGGAGCTTGTTGTACGTCACTGCGTTCTTGACGTTTGGAATTTCCGACAAGATTTGTGTGACCTTGTGTATGCAAGACAAGTTTGAGCCAACATCCGTCGGAAAAAAAACATGGATTTTGTTGTCGAAAAATCCTATTGTGTGTACAGGGCATTAGAGCTGAACAAACCACTGGAAAAACATTGTATAAAAAACACTCAATATGAATGTTTTTTAACAGTGTCTTTCCCTTTTGTGTGCTGGTGTTTTACCATTGTTTAGCTGGTTGTTAAGGAGCAGGCTGGCAGGTCCTTAGCAACTGTTGACTCATCAGCTTTGAGTGGGGTTCTCCGCTGACAGCTGAATGTAAACAAAATAATGGCCAGCAATGAAAATTTGAGAATAAGAACATCATGGGGGTGCCCCCCCCCCCCCTAAAATCCATACCAGACCCTTATCCTAGCATACAGCCTGGCAGGCCAGAAAAGGGGTAGAAAAGGGGTGGGGGGGGGGCTGGTGAGTCATCGGTTGTTAAGGACATGGGGCTTGACAACCAGCTATTTTTACTGGTTGTTAAGGACACCGGCTGCCACCACTAAGAAACAAAAACCAAAAAACAAAGTGCTGGAAACCAGCTCTTAGAAACAGTTATCAGTCTTTAGGAGTGTTCAGCATTTTTTCTCCTGGCCAATCGATCCCAAAAACACAACAAAATGTGTTTTTTTTTTGTTTTTTTTTCTGTTCCTAGAAAAATGCTCCTAGCCTACAATATTATGCATGGACATGTAGGATAACACTATTTGCTTCTAGGGGCAGGAAAAAAAAGTTTATAAAGTAGCTGCTAGGAGCTTAAAAATAAGCTAGTGTGCATGGAGCCATAACCCCATTCTTTCATAATTCCTTCCTTATCTCTGTTACTTATTCCCCATTTCCATTCCCATACTTACCCTTATTCATGTTCATTGTTCTATAATTTCCTTCCCACCGTTACATTTTATCCTGCCACCCATAGCTTCATTCTCTTCCCTTCTTCCTTTCTCTCCTCTCTCCCTTTTTAACTTGCTTTTCCTTCTCACCTTAACTTTCCTCCACTCCTTCCTCCTTAGCCCATGTCTCTATTTTCCTCCTCCCACCCCTCTCCTATTCTCACTTTCTCTACTTTCCTTTCCTCCACACCTCTCCTTTCCCCTCCATTCCGTTCTTCCACTCCTCCTCCTCCCCTTTCCCTTCCTTTTCTTTCTTTCACTCCTCCCCTTTCTCCACCTTATCTCCTTTCCTCCACTCCTCCCCTTTCCCCACCTTCTCTCCTTTCCTTTTCTCCACTCCTCCCTTTTCCCCACCATTTCTTTCTTTTACTCCTCCCCTTAGCTCTCCTTTTCATCTTTCCTTTCCTATACCCTTCCTAGTTCTCCACCATGCCTTTTTCCACCCTTACCCTTCCAGCTCTTATTTCCTTTCCTTTCCTCCACTCCTCCCCTCTATTCCTGTCTTCCACTCCTCCCTATCCCCATTTCTTGCTTAAACTCCTACCCTTACTCCTTACTAGGGATGAGCCGAACACCCCCCGGTTCGGTTCGCACCAGAACCCGCGAACGGACCGAAAGTTCGCACGAACGTTAGAACCCCATTGACGTCTATGGGACTCGAACGTTCGAAATCAAAAGTGCTCATTTTAAAGGCTAATTTGCATGGTATTGTCCTAAAAAGGGTTTGGGGACCCGGGTCCTACCCCAGGGGACATGTATCAATGCAAAAAAAACTTTTAAAAACGGCCGTTTTTTCGGGAGCAGTGATTTTAATGATGCTTAAAGTAAAAAAAAAAAAAAGTGAAATATTCCTTTAAATATCGTACCTGGGGGGTGTCTATAGTATGCCTGTAAAGTGACGCGTGTTTCCCATGTTTAGAACAGTCCCTGCACCAAATGTCATTTTTAAAGGAAAAAATCTCATTTAAAACTGCTTGCGGGTTTAATGTCATGTCGGGTCATGGCAATATGGATGAAAATCAGTGAGACAAACGGCATGGGTACCCCCCCAGTCCATTACCAGGCCCTTTGGGTCTTGTATGGATATTAAGGGGAACCCCGCACCCAAATTAAAATAAGGAAAGGTGTGGGGCCACCAGGCCCTATATACTCTGAACAGCAGTATACAGGCGGTGCAAACAAGACAGGGACTGTAGGTTTGTTGTTAAGTAGAATCTGTTTGTAATTTTGAACATTTTTAACGTGTTTAGCTCCAGCCAAAAAATCTTTTCTAAGCTTTTTGGAAAACATAGGGAAGGGTTATCACCCCTGTGACATTTGTTTTGCTGTCTTTCCTCCTCTTCAGAAGATTTCACCTCACTTTTTTGTCCCAATGAAAAATGTTTTTTGAAAATTTGGGTTTTTTTGTGGAACAAGGATTGGAAAGCATCAGTGGAAAGGAGAAATTGTTTTCCCATATTAACTCTTACAGGAGAGAATTTCCCTTCCTAGGGGTAGATTTCATCTCACTTCCTGTTGTCTCCTTCCGTTTGCAAGTAGGAGTCGTTTGTAAGTTAGATGTTTGAAAGTAGGGTCCTGCCCTATATACTCAGCAGAAATTTGGGCCTTAGGTGTTGCTGTGGCCACAACACTGTAAGCCCTCACAGGGCCCTGCTGTGAAATATTAGATCAAGAATTGTAATTACATGCCCCTGTTGAACAGGAGCTGAAAAATTAGGCCTTAGGCACTGGTGCTGGTGCCACAACACTGCAACCCCTCACAGACACTCTAGTTGGAACGCAGGAACGAGCCCTGCTGCAAATTATTGCTTCAAAAATTGTAATTACACGCCCCTGTTAGACAGGGGCAGAAAAATTGGGCCTTAGGCACTGGTGCTGGTGCCACAACACTGCAACCCCTCACAGACACTCTAGTTGGAACGCAGGAACGAGCCCTGCTGCAAAGTATTGCATCAAAAATTGTAATTACACGCCCCTGTTAGACAGGGGCAGAAAAATTGGGCCTTAGGCACTGGTGCTGGTGCCACAACACTGCAACCCCTCACAGACACTCTAGTTGGAACGCAGGAACGAGCCCTGCTGCAAAGTATTGCATCAAAAATTGTAATTACACGCCCCTGTTAGACAGGGGCAGAAAAATTGGGCCTTAGGCACTGGTGCTGGTGCCACAACACTGCAACCCCTCACAGACACTCTAGTTGGAACGCAGGAACGAGCCCTGCTGCAAAGTATTGCATCAAAAATTGTAATTACACGCCCCTGTTAGACAGGGGCAGAAAAATTGGGCCTTAGGCACTGGTGCTGGTGCCACAACACTGCAACCCCTCACAGACACTCTAGTTGGAACGCAGGAACGAGCCCTGCTGCAAAGTATTGCACCAAAAATTGTAATTACACGCCCCTGTTAGACAGGGGCAGAAAAATTGGGCCCTAGGCACTGGTGCTGGTGCCACAACACTGCAACCCCTCACAGACACTCTAGTTGGAATGCAGGAACGAGCCCTGCTGCAAAGTATTACATCAAAAATTGTAATTACACGCCCCTGTTAAACAGGGGCTGAAAAATTGTGCCTTAGGCACTGGTGGTGGCGCCCAGAACCAAAAATGTTCTTACAAGCTATCAGCGTGATGATTGAGGAGGAAGAGGATAATTACTCAGGGATAGTCACTCAGCATCAGCATAGGCAGTCTTTGAAGGGATCTGAGATTTCAAAAAAAATTATTCGGTTACATCAGCATCAGGTGCTTGGTAGCTGGTGGTGATCCAAGACTCATTCATTTTTATGAAGGTCAGCCGATCGACCGAGTCGGTGGACAGACGCACCCTGTGATCGGTTACCACGCCTCCAGCAGCACTGAATGTGCGTTCCGAAAGAACGCTGGATGCAGGACAGGCCAGTAGCTCAATTGCATACTGTGCAAGCTCTGGCCAGTGATCCATCCTCAAGACCCAGTAACCCAGAGGATTTTCGGTGGGAAAGGTGTCCAAGTCTGATCTTGCCCCTAGGTATTCCTGCACCATGTAAAACAGACGCTGGCGATGGTTGCTGGAACCGATCATACCTTGGGGCTGCGGACCAAAAAATTGTCTGAACGCATCGGTCAGACGGCCACCTTCTCCACCGCTCCTTCTTTGACTGACCGAAGCCTCAGCAACACGTTGTCCAGAAACAGGAGTTTGTAACCTCCCAGTCTCTGGGAACGCGTTGCACAGACCTTTCTGCAAGGCCTCCCGAAGATGTTTCATCCTCTGCTCCCTCTGCGATGGCAAGATAAGGTCCGCAACCTTACCCTTGTAACGTGGATCAAGGAGGGTTGCCAGCCAGTATTGGTCCTTCTCCTTGATACCACGAATACGAGGATCCTTACGCAGGCTTTGCAGGATCAGGGAGGCCATGCAGCGTAGGTTTGCTGAGGCATTCGGTCCGGAGTCCTCTGGGTCACTAAGAACGACATGGTCCGCAGCCACCTCCTCCCAGCCACGTACAAGTCCATGTGTTTCTTGGGACTGATCCCTTAAAGACTGCTGCTGATGCTGAGTGCCAGGCTCCACCTCCATACTGACACAATCTTCCTCCTCCTCCTCTTCCTCCTCGTCCTCTTCCTGTGTGATCGGCGGGCACGCAGGAACACTGTCTGGATAAAGGGGGCCTTGAGAGCTAAGGAAGTCCTCCTCTTCCTGCCTCTGTTCTGCCTCAAGTGCCCTGTCCATTATTCCACGCAGCGTGTGCTCCAACAGGTGGACAAGGGGGACAGTGTCACTGATGCATGCACTGTCACTGCTCACCATCCTCGTGGCCTCCTCGAATGGTGACAGGACAGTGCATGCATCCCTGATCATGGCCCACTGGCGTGGGGGAAAAAAACCAAGCTCCCCTGACCCTGTCCTGGTGCCATAGTCGCACAGGTACTCATTGATGGCCCTCTGCTGCGTGTGCAGCCGCTGCAGCATGGCCAACGTTGAGTTCCACCTGGTGGGCATGTCACAGATTAGGCGGTTCTTGGGCAGGTTAAACTCCTTTTGGAGGTCCGTCAGCCGAGCACTGGCATTATATGACCGGCGGAAATGCACACAGACTTTCCTGGCCTGCCTCAGGACATCCTGTAAGCCCGGGTACCTGCCCAAGAACCGCTGCACCACCAAGTTAAGGACGTGAGCCAAACAGGGCACATGGGTCATTTGTCCCTGTCGGAGGGCAGAGAGGAGGTTGGTGCCATTGTCGCAAACCACCATTCCTGCCTTAAGTTGGCGTGGCGTCAACCACCTCTGAACCTGCCCCTGCAGAGCTGACAGAACCTCTGCCCCAGTGTGGCTCCTGTCCCCCAAGCACACCAGCTCAAGCACCGCATGGCATCTTTTGGCCTGCGTACTTGCGTAGCCCCTTGAACGCCTACGGAGCACCGCTGGTTCCGAGGAAGAGGCCATGGAGGAAGAAGAAGAGGAGGGGGTGGAGGAGAGAGGTGTGTCACAATCAGCATTTTGGAGGCGTGGTGGCGGAACAACCTCCAACACTACTGCACCTTGTCCTGCATCCTTCCCAGCTGCCAGCAGAGTCACCCAATGCGCCGTGAAACTTAGGTAACGTCCCTGTCCATGCCTGCTGGACCATGAGTCAGCGGTAATATGCACCTTACCGCTGACCGCCCTGTCCAGCGAGGCATGGACATTGCCTTCCACATGCCGGTAGAGAGCCGGAATCGCCTTCCGTGAGAAAAAGTGGCGTTTGGGTACCTGCCACTGAGGAACCGCACATTCCACAAACTCACGGAAGGGGGCAGAGTCTACCAACTGAAAAGGCAGCAGTTGAAGTGCTAGCAATTTTGCCAAGCTAGCATTCAACCGCTGGGCATGTGGATGGCTGGGAGCAAACTTCTTTCGGCGGTGCAGCAGCTGGGGCAGGGAAATTTGCCTGGTACAATCTGACGTCGGTGTACCAAAAGCAGATTGCCCACAAGTACTTGGCTGTGACACACCTAATTCTACACCTTCATTCCTCTCACTGCAGGTCTCAGAGAGGACTGAAGGTCTAGTGGGGTTGGAAATCTCAGCTGATGAGGAGCAAGGAGAGATCCTCTTTGTTCTTTGGTGTGGGTCTTTTAGATACGCTTGCCAACGAACTGCATGGCAGGTCAACATATGTCTGGTCAAGCATGTGGTACCCAAGCGGGAGATGTTTTGGCCACGCGAGATACGCTTGAGACATATGTTGCAAATAGCAGCGGTGCGATCTGATGCACTCGTCTCAAAAAAGGCCCACACCAAAGAACTTTTTGAATAACGCGCAGAGACTGCAGCGCCCTGCACATGTGGAGCTTTGGGGTGTGATGCAGTCAATGTGCTGCCCTTAGGCTGGCCCCTGGAGGGCATCCTGCCTCGTTGGTGATGTGCTGCCGCCTCCTCCTCCTCCTCCTCCTCCTCCTCCTCTCTCCTATCAGGCACCCACGTTGAGTCAGTGACCTCATCATCCCCTCCCTCCTCATCACTGGAGCAAACCTGGCAGTATGCTGCAGCAGGGGGAGCATGACTGCCAGATTGCTGTCCTTCTTGGGCACCCCCTCTGTCCGCGCTCATGTTACTGCCTTCATCGAGCTCAGTATCGTCATCAGAGCCTTCCAAACGCTGGGCATCCTCCTGGAGCATGTACCCAACACTGTGGTCAAACAGTTCGAGGGAATCCTCATGAGGACATGGTGGAGCTAGGGAAGGAGTCACTGATGACATTGAGCTGAGGGAAGAGGCCGCTGCTTTGCCAGACAAAGCACCCTGGGCATGGGTGAGAGAGGATGAGGAGGATGAGGACGGCTTGGTCATCCACTCGACCAAGTCTTCCGCATGTTGCGGCTCAACACGGCCAGCTGCCGAAAAAAAGGCCAAGCGTGTCCCATGGCCACATGCTGATGAGGATGCACCGTCTCCACGACCAGCACTAGACACAGAGCCTGCTTGCCCTCTCTTATTGGCTTGTGACTGTCTGCCTCTCCTTCTTGGCCTTCCAGACATACTAATGGCCTGTAGCTGCACTAAGCTGGGATAGAACACCTGTAATTTTCTTCAAGTAGCTTTATATACTGTAACCAGACAAGCCTGCCTGTCAGTAGGAAGATAACAGGAACGGATCTAGCTGAACACTGTGAGCAGGACGCACTGTACTAAATGTAAATAGTCTAGCTGCCTGACCGTGGTACTAATAGGATCAAATAGAACACCTGTAATTTTCTTCAGGTAGCTTTATATACTGTAACCAGACAAGCCTGCCTGTCAGTAGGAAGATAACAGGAACGGATCTAGCTGTACACTGTGAGCAGGACGCACTGTACTAAATGTAAATAGTCTAGCTGCCTGACCGTGGTACTAATAGGATCAAATAGAACACCTGTAATTTTCTTCAGGTAGCTTTATATACTGTAACCAGACAAGCCTGCCTGTCAGTAGGAAGATAACAGGAACGGATCTAGCTGAACACTGTGAGCAGGACGCACTGTACTAAATGTAAATAGTCTAGCTGCCTGACCGTGGTACTAATAGGATCAAATAGAACACCTGTAATTTTCTTCAGGTAGCTTTATATACTGTAACCAGACAAGCCTGCCTGTCAGTAGGAAGATAACAGGAACGGATCTAGCTGAACACTGTGAGCAGGACGCACTGCACTAAATGTAAATAGTCTAGAAGATAACAGGAACGGATCTAGCTGAACACTGTGAGCAGGACGCACTGCACTAAATGTAAATAGTCTAGAAGATAACAGGAACGGATCTAGCTGAACACTGTGAGCAGGACGCACTGCACTAAATGTAAATAGTCTAGAAGATAACAGGAACGGATCTAGCTGAACACTGTGAGCAGGACGCACTGCACTAAATGTAAATAGCAGGAACGGATCTAGCTGAACACTGTGAGCAGGACGCACTGCACTAAATGTAAATAGTCTAGAAGATAACAGGAACGGATCTAGCTGAACACTGTGAGCAGGACGCACTGCACTAAATGTAAATAGCAGGAACGGCTCTAGCTGAACACTGTGAGCAGGACGCACTGCACTAAATGTAAATAGCAGGAACGGATCTAGCTGAACACTGTGAGCAGGACGCACTGCACTAAATGTAAATAGCAGGAACGGATCTAGCTGAACACTGTGAGCAGGACGCACTGCACTAAATGTAAATAGCAGGAACGGATCTAGCTGAACACTGTGAGCAGGACGCACTGCACTAAATGTAAATAGCAGGAACGGATCTAGCTGAACACTGTGAGCAGGACGCACTGCACTAAATGTAAATAGCAGGAACGGATCTAGCTGAACACTGTGAGCAGGACGCACTGCACTAAATGTAAATAGCAGGAACGGATCTAGCTGAACACTGTGAGCAGGACGCACTGCACTAAATGTAAATTGCAGGAACGGATCTAGCTGAACACTGTGAGCAGGACGCACTGCACTAAATGTAAATAGTCTAGAAGATAACAGGAACGGATCTAGCTGAACACTGTGAGCAGGACGCACTGCACTAAATGTAAATAGCAGGAACGGATCTAGATGAACACTGTGAGCAGGACGCACTGCATTAAATGTAAATAGTCTAGATAGAAGATAACAGGAACGGATCTAGCTAAACTGAATACAGTGTATATATATATATGCAACACCTGGGATGCATATATATACACAATACACTGTAAGTGCAGCTAACTGACTGACTGTTCTGCCTAATCTATCTAACTCAAATCAAATGACACTGTCTCTCTCTCTCTCTATCTCTCAGCACACCGGAACACACACTACACAGGGCCGCCGTGCAGGCGGCCTTATATAGTGTGGGGTGTGTACTAAATCCCCTGAGCCATAATTGGCCAAAGCCACCCTGGCTTTGGCCAATTACAGCTCTCTCTACTGACGGCGCTGTGATTGGCCAAGCATGCGGGTCATAGTGCATGCTTGGCCAATCATCAGCCAGCAATGCACTGCGATGCCGCAGTGAATTATGGGCCGTGACGCGCCACACGAATTTAGCGCGAACGGCCCATAACGTTCGCAATTCGGCGAACGATCGAACAGCCGATGTTCAAGTCGAACATGGGTTCGACTCGAACACGAAGCTCATCCCTACTCCTTACCCCTCCTTCTCTCCTTTCCTTTCTTCCACTCCTCCCCTTAACCCTCCTTCTCTCCTTTCCTCCAGGCCTCACCTTTATCCTCTATTCTTGACTTCCACTCCTCCCTTTTCCCCTCCTTCCCTTTCCTTTTCTCCACTCTCTCCTTTTTCCCTCTTTCATGCCTTTAATTTTTTCCACCTTCTTCCTCATGTCCTTTCCTTTCCACCACTCCCTCCCATGTCCCCCACAAAGTGCTGTGGCTAAATTCTGAACCTCCACATCACTACTGTATATTTGGCAACTGTCCCAGATTTTCCTAGGATAATTATGCTTTTCAGATATCTGCCCTGCAATTTCTGTGTCCCAGGCTGTGTCCCGGGAACCACAACATGAGTCACAACATTAGTCTCAATGGACAAATGTAACTGTATTAGGGGTCGGACTGTTGAAGACTAATCAGTTTATAGGGTGGGGCTTGGGATGGCCAATCAGTGTGCAGCAGTGGACAGGAGTCAGAGGACGCTCAGGCAAAGGATTTTCTCGTTTCTGAATTCATCATGTTAGTAAGCGAAGAATGGGCACCGCTCTCAGTGCTACCCCTGCTGCTATATGGGGTGACTGTGTATCCAGTGATATATGCCTGGCTTCTCCAACACTGCATAAGAAGCCAGGTATGCAGACCTTCATTCCTTCACACTATGAATCTCAGTCCTCTGAGAGGAGTCTGGGCACTCTGTGTGGGATGTATATTTGAGGGTCACCAGGGGCACTTCATGTGGGGAGGTATACACCAGGGTGATCAGGGGTATTGTATGTAAGTTATAGGCGTTTGTGTGAATCACCACAGCTGATTCTAACCTTCTATCTACATTCAGTAAAAAACACACAGAATTCCTGGAGCACTACAAGTCTAGGGGCCATGTAAAGTGACTATGATGAAAGGTAGCCAAATTAGTGGATTAAACTCAGTGCAGCCATCACAGCATGGGAAAATGCAAAACAGTCAAAGAAAAATGAAATTCAGTGCTCAGAGAGAGTAATCCAATGTAAACCACGATGGTGCTATGTGCACAAATGATGCTTGTTGATGTTTAGAAAAGCAATACTGTTTATTTCATAGATGAATACAAAAATAACAATAAAAGTGTAAAAATAATCTATTGATGGTGAAAATTACCACTAGTGACCTCGGAGTAAATGGAGGGGTAAACAATCATCCGGAAGGCTTGCTGTTGAAATGGTATAAACACCAATCACCATACCAAAGGAGTGGGGAGAGGATCCAATTCCCAGAAGAGGAGCATGCTGGTTGTTAGCTGGCACAAACCAACTCCAAGGTGTATACCGTGGCGGGATTGTGACCAGCGGATGGAATAAGGGAAAGCAGCCTGTGTGATGGTAAAAAGCTCCAAATGGGATCGGACAAGCTGAGCAGAGGCAAGACTCTCAGCGCACCTGCGGTGACGTCAATGTTGAGCCGGCAATGAAATGTTAGCCATGAACTGTTGGAACGTCCACTGTTCTGTTGCCGTGACTTACATGTTTCGCATGCATGCGCTTTGTCAAAGTCACGGCCGGTAACAGATACTAAATATAGGGAGAGGAAGCTAATCTTAAGCCTAAGGATAATTGTAATCTCCTCACTTCTTAGTCTTAAATGGGTAGGCTTCAAAATGCTCCATATAAGTGATACCAATAAATATCAAGGTGGACACGGGGAGCCATAAAGTTGCAAATGTCCATTACAAAGCAATATATTGTAGAACCATTACCTCGGTGACAATTGTCACATGTCAAAGACAGAGAAAAAAACTAAAACAAATCCAAACACACAACAGAACTAAAAACAAGAAACAAGTGCTATGCAAAACAATTGATATGACCTGATATGCATTAATAAAGAGAACTTGTTTGCAGGATAACAGTACACATGAAACAAATATATAAAAATATTTATATCTATATCCATAAAAATAATCTTGTGTAAAAAAAAATCTAATATAAAATATATATCTAATATAAAGCAACTTCTCACATCAAGAATGTAATGAAAGGTTTCATGTGGAAAATACTATAAAATAACCAAAAGAAAGAAAAAGGATGGTGTATGGAAATTTAAAAAATTCTTATAAATTTGAATTTAAACCTACAATAAAAATAGAAATAGAATAAATAAATTTAAATGAGGGTTTGTGTCTCAAGTTCTTCATTTAAACCATGAGGCGACAGCGAACCCATCATAAAAATCCAAAAAGTTTCTCTCCTACACAGGAGAGAAAATC
The DNA here is from genome assembly GCF_042186555.1 of Aquarana catesbeiana. NCBI lineage: Eukaryota > Metazoa > Chordata > Amphibia > Anura > Ranidae > Aquarana > Aquarana catesbeiana. Next base: position 107,303,000 of record NC_133327.1, on the reverse strand, counting down.
TCCCATTTGCCGTAAGCGTACCCATTGGGATAGCCTCGATGGCAAAAACCTAGAGACATTTAATATCCTTTTTATGTGTTTTTTAAAAATGACGTGGGACACTCTGTTTATCACACCCTTTTTGTATAAACCTCCGATGCTTACCAATTCTTGTTCTCAAAGTGCGTATAGTGCGTCCGACATATAACATCTTACACGGACATCGTAGGACATAAATAACAAAATCAACAAAATCAGTCGAACATGTGATAAATTGTTTAATCTGGAAGTTTTTACCATTATTGGTCATAATATTTGAACTACCATGCGTTATGAACTGGCAAGTCAGGCAGCCTAACTTGTAACATTGAAAGATGCCTATCCTTTGATCAAAATAAGATCTTATGTTGAACACAGGTTTCTTGTTAAGGGTTTCCATTTTACTAGGAGCTAAAAAAAATTTAACTCTATGATCTTTCTTAAAAGTAATTTGCGGAAAGGGAGGCAGTGTCGGGGCAAGGCTCTGATTTAATAATAGGATTTTATAATGCTTACGAATGACATCGGAGATGGACTTGTGCTTTTCGTTATATGTAGTCACAAATCTAACAGTTTTATTAGATTGCATCTCTATGTCAGTAGGGCAGGTTCTTTTGGGAGATAAATGCTTCCTCAATCAGGTCAACTGGATTGCTATTCTCTTTGAATTTCATTTTCATCATACTACCCTGTGTAGTGTATTCATCTACTTTAGTGCAATTCCTTCCTAATCTCCTGAATATCCTGAATTGTCCTTCAGGGATGTTATACTTTCATATGAGGTGATGACAACTATCATAGTGGAGATAAGAATTCCCACTCGTGGGTTTCATATGCTTTTTTAGTGAAGATAACCTGCTGATCATGACATAAAACCAAATCCAAGAATACCAGCTCATACGGGTCCATCACATGTGTAAAAGATAGACCCAATGTGTTATTATTACAATGGGCCACAAAGGAGGTGAACAGGTCCGGGCCATCGCTCCAGATGAGCACAATGTCGTCAATGTAGCTCCCGTAGAACACGACATGCTCAGCATACGGATTGTTGGCCCAGACCTGTCATTCGTCCCAATAGCCCATAGTAAGATTGGCATACACTGGGGCAAAGTTAGCCCCCAAAGCCGTGCCCCTTTGCTGTAAGAAAAATTGATCCAGAAACGTAAAATAATTATGTGTCAAACAAAATTGGATATTTAACAAAAACTGAGATTGTTTGGAATTAATGTCTCCATGTTTACTGAGGAAATATTGTACAGCTTCTAGACCTACCTTGTGAGGTATCGAGGTATATAAAGAAGTAACGTCTAGTGAAGCCCACATGTAAGTATCTTCCCATGTGTATTGTTTAACCACTTTCTGCCTGGCCTATAGCAAAATGACAGCCGGGAAGTGGTTCAGTTATCCTGACTCGGCGTCATATGTTGTGGTGTGTGAATCTGATACAACGCAACACCGATCTCAGTAAAGAGCCTCTGACGGAGGCTCTTTACCATGTGAGTAGCTGTGTCCAATCACGGCTGATCACAGTGTAAACAGGAAGAGCCGTTTATCAGCTTTTCCTCACTCCGTCTGCTCTCCAGACAGGGGGGTCTGTGCTGATTATTTATGAGCGCAGCCCCCCCGCGGATGCCTGTCCAGGACCACCAGGGATGCCCACAAAGGACGCCCACCAGGTATGCCACCCTGGACCACCAGGGATATGCCAATCAGTGCCCAGGCAGATGCCAATCAGTGCCCATCAGCAATGCCTGCCAGTGCCATCAGTGATGCCTATCAGTGCCATCTATCAGTGCCACCCATCAGTGCCGCCTATCAGTGCCACCTATCAGTGCCCATCAATGCCCATCAGTGCCGCCTATCAGTGCCACTCATAAGTACCCATCAGTGCAGCCTTTCAGTGTCCATCAGTGTCGCCTATCAGTGCCCACCAGTGCCACCTATAAGCGCCCTTCAGTGCCGCCTATCAATGCCCATCAGTGCATCCAATCAGTGCCGCCTAACAGTGCCCATCAGTGTCACCTCATTGGTGCTGCCTGATCAGTGCAGCCTCATCAGTGCCCATGAGTGAAGGAGAAAACTTACTTATTTACAAAATTTTATAACAGAAACAAAGAAAAACTTTTTTTTTCAAAATGTTTGGTCTTTTTGTATTTGTTTAGCAAAAAATAAAAACCAAAGATGTGATCAAATACCCCCAAAAGAAAGCTCTATGTGTGGAAAAATAATGATAAAAATTTGGTTTGGGTACAGTGTAGCATGACCACGCAATTGTTATTTAAATAGTGACAGCACTGAAAGCTGAAAATTGGCTTGGGCAGGAAGGGGGAAAAGTGCCTGGTATTGAAGTGGTTAAGAATCTCAATGAAATGCCTGGAATCCCTAATGTATGAGGCAAGTTGGCACACCTTGGACTGTAAAAAGAAATCTATATACATTGAAAGGTCGCTGGTAAAGCTGTTTGTACTGGCTATTATAGGTCTTCCTGGAGGATTGGTTGTCGCCTTATGGAGTTTGGCGAGATGGTAAAAAATACGGGGTGCTGCAGACAGGTTTAAGTAAAAACCCTCTTTCTGTCGGACTCAGCACCCCTTCCCTACAAGCTTCATCAACCAAAGATTGTAAATCAATTAGATAACCTGGAAAAGGATCCAAGGATGTGTTGGTGTCTGCCAGAAGCCATTAGGCTTCCTTAATGTACTCTACTCTGTTTTGGACAACCAAACTACCTCCTTTATCTGCTTGTTCTATTATCACATCTTTATTGGATGTTAATTGTTTAAGGGCTTGACATTCCGCTAATGTCAAGTTGTGGATTACTTTTTTGTTGGGAGTATCACAAAGATGTGTGAGCTCCTTGTAAACTGCTTGATAAAAGGTTTCAATATAGGGACCTTTAGAGTGTGTGGGATAGAAAATAGAAGGTGACTTAAAGGATGTACACTTTTATTGTTATTTTTGTATTTATCTATGGAATAAATAGTATTGCTCATCTAAACATCAGTAAGCATCAGTTGTGCACATAGCACTACCGTGGTTTACATTGGATTACTCTCACTGAGCGCTGCACTTTGTTTTTCTTTATCTACATTGAGTACATAACATATTGAAGCCAGTGTGACTACCTTCTAGCAAATATCCCACATTCCTTCACCCCCTGCCAAAGCCCTCTTTTCAACCCTGTCTCCCTCCTCACCCCATTCTTTACCCTATATCCCCCCTCTTCATTACCCTTTCCCCCTCTTCACTGCCCTTAACCCCTTCGTTCCTCTCCTTACCACCCCGTTCCCCCTGTTGACCACACTGTCCCCCTCTTCACCGTCCTTTCCCCTTCTTCACTGCCACCTCCTCCTCTTCACTACCCTGTTCTTGCCACCCCATTCCCCTCTGAAGATCAGTGCCAAATATTGTTTTCGAAATATTTTTGCCAGATGCATTTGCGGTGTAATTAGCGTGCATCACTATATTCTGGGGAAGAGCTGCTGAATTGCTGCACTTTAAAGCGGAACTAAACTCTCTCAGTCAGCAAGTCAGCATTAACTATTTTAATCCTTATGCCCTAAGTCTTGGTAAATAGATAAAAAGGTATATTATAATTGCTTGTTTTCAACCTTTTCTTATTTTCAGTTGCTTCCTGGTTTCTGATCTGGGCCAGAATGATATCATACATCCCAGGAGTCTTCGGCAGCATTTTTTTCTTCCATCTGGAGGAGGGGAGGAGGGATTTTCTCAGCTAAGCACATCCTCCTGCCTGCATGCCTGAGCTAAGGGCAGATGGATTCCAGGAAGTTAATGCTACATAATTCATCTGCCCTTACTCAAAATGGAAACACCCAGAAATGCTAGGGTGGAGTTTTCCAAAGCAATTTCTCAGCAAAATAAAGCATAGGGACATGGATGGATAGGTGTGTTTGCTTTGAATAATACAAATGAATTAAATAGCATTTTCAGTTTGTGGTGCTCAGCTACAGTAATGCCTCGTGCACACGATCGGACTTTCTGCCAACAATACCGTGGAATTTTGTCTGAAGGGTGTTGGCTCAAACTTGTCTTGCATACACATGGTTGCACAAATGTTAGCCAACAACTACGAACGTAGTGACATACTACGCGGTTTTACAGCTCTTTAGCGCCACGCTTTGGGCTCCTTCTGCTAATTTCGTGTTAGTAGAAGTTTGGTGAGTGTTGATTCGCGCTTTTCTTTTCGCGTTTTTAATTTCGTGCTTTTCAGTTCATTTCTGAACGGCCGTTTGTCAACCAGACATGTTGCAGGATCGGAGGAGATAAGGTGTTATTTATTATTGGCCTTGGAGTTATTGCTTAGACATGTGCGCCGTCAATAAATTTGTTTCGTTTTGTTCTGTTCCGTGTCGTATTAAGATTACTTCATAATTCGTGTCCGAAGTTTGAAATTCGGATTCGTACGATATATGAATTTTCGTTAGGTTCGTAAACTTTTCGTAAAATTAACGAAAGTTCGTTATGATAAATTTATCACTGTGAGGGGCTCCCACCATCCCTGTGCTGTGCTGACTTCCTGGGGTTTTTAACTTTTAGGTTCGTAAACAAAATTTTGCATTTTGTACAAAATTCGTATGCACAAAAATTCCTATTTCGGATCCTCACAAATTTCCGATTCGTACGAAACTAATCGCACATGTCTGTTATTGCTTTGACATTTTTTTTCGGTTGAATAATGATTTGATTTGGTATATTTTCTATATTTTTGGATGCATAGAATGCACTTTTTGGTTAAGTTCTATTGGCAGATAGCATGTTTTTTTTTTTTTAATGCACAGTAAAAAATTGTGGAGAATAATACTTAACTATGTGTTTTACTTCAAATGACAGTTGAGAGTAGGCAGTTACATTTAAAAAAATACAATGTAAAATTGACAAGATACACCAACATAGTTGTATCTTTGATTTTATAAACTAGCTGATAATGGTGTTGTGGTAACTTGCACAAATAAAAAAAAAAAAAAAAACATATAATTATATTATTCTTGATATCACTAGAAAATAAAAGAAAATTTGTTTGCAATAACTCCATCAGTATCACCAGCAAAGCAGCTTCATTATTATCCCATTAAAGAAGAAGAGAATTGTGCGCTGCATTTGGAGATTTCATAATTTGCCACGTCATGAATGTTAATTCTCCTTTACGAACGCTAGTTTACAAGACCGACCACTTCTGCTTCCAAGTATGCGTGTTTGTACTTTGGACTTTTGTCCGACGGACTTGTGTACACACGATCGGAAAATCCGACAACACACGTTTGTTGGCGGAAAATTTGAAGACATGCTAAATGGTGGAAAGTCCAACAACAATTGTCCGATGGAGCATAGACACTGTCGGATTTTCCGCCAACAGCCTGACATACAACATTTCCCGTCAGAAAATCCGATCATGTGTACGAGGCTTTAAACTAGAATTCGAGCTAAAGCCTAACTAGTCTAGTGATATTGGCACTGCTATACTAATGGTATGTGTAACATGGTACATGGCCCTGCTGTTATGTGAATGTCTATTTCAAGTTTCTCTGTACAGTAATGTGTAAGGCTGCCCAGGGAGGTAGGAAGGGGTTAAGGTTGCTAACTCCCAGGTGTTCATGGTCCTACTGCTGTTGCCTATAAATACAAGTGGAGGAAACCTTTAGAGAGAGACTCTTCCACATGGGAACTAGCAGGAAGCCCTGCAGCTGTCAGGCTAGGAGTAGATAACAGGTAACAGTTCAGGTGTCCTGATTATGCAAAGAGTTCAAGGAACAAGAGCACTGTTGCTTCCCAGGCAAAGGCTGTGTCAGGTGAGTTCTGCTGGGTCTTAAAGGGATCCTAGTACTGACAGTACCCCCCTTTTCTTGAGGGGTTGCTCCTGCACCCCCAGGCTTACTTGGAAAACAAATATGGAACTTCTTAAGTCGGTCAGCATGAAGATCACGAGCTGGGACCCAAGATCGATTCTCTGGGCCGAAACCTTTCCAATGAATGAGATATTGTAAGGAATTGTGCACTCGTCTGGAATCAAGAATAAATGCCACTTCATATTCCTGACTGCCCAACACGTCCACAGGTTCTGGTTCATTTACTTGGAGGCTGAAATGAACAGGTTTCAACAATGAAACATGAAAGACATTTGGAATGCACATGGATGGGGGCATAGGGCCTGATGAATTTTGGGCCAAGTTTTTTAGATGGAACATGCGGGAAAAGATTCCTAGATGATAGCCACACTTTGTCACCAACTTTATATCCTGGTGCCTTTGAGCGCCTCCTGTCAGCCATTTTCTTAAAAGCCTGCACAGAGTGAGAAATAGCACAATTAACATCGGACCAGATTTTGGAGACATTTTCAATTGTAGTGTTGGCATCTGGAACATCGGAGAGAGGAAGATCAAAGGAGCACACAAGAGGATGCAACCCGTAAACACAGAAGAAATAAGAGGTCCCGGTAGATGTGCTGGCACAATTATTAAAGGCAAACTCCACCCACGGAAGGATGTTGACCCACTCCACCTCATCATTGGCCATCAGACAACTTACCATCTTCTCTAGAGTCTGATTAGTCCTTTCTGTTTGGCCATTTGTCTCAGGATGATATGCTGCAGAATATGATAACTTAATCATCAGCTGAGAGAAAAGGGCCTTCCAAAACTGGGCTATAAACCGAGAGCCACAGTCTGAGACAATGTTAATTGGTGCCCCATGGAGCCTGAAAACATGTTTAATGAATTAGGATGCAAGTTCTTTAGCCGATGGAAGTTTCGGAAGTGGATCAAAGTGGGCCATCTTACTGAACCTGTCTACCACCACCCAGATCGTGGAACATCCCTGGGACGGAGGCAAGTCAGTGATAAAGTCCATAGATAAATGGGCCCAGGGACAGGTAGGTATCGGAAGAGGATGTAGGAGACCTGAGGGCTTAGAGGTACTGCTCTTGCTTCTGGCACAAACTTCACAGGCCTAGACAAAAGCTAACACATCCTGCTTAATCAATGGCCACCAGAGGTTGCGAGAAATAATCTCAAAAGTCTGTTTAAATCCCGGATGTGCTGCAGGTTTTGATGCATGTACCTGCTGCAATACCTGCAAACGAAGAGCCAGGGGAAAAAAAAAGCATACCAAAGGGAGTGGAGGGAGGGGCTTCAGCCTGTGCAGGTAACAAGGCCTCAGAGATGTCCACCTGGGTGAAGGTCAAAATCCTATCCTCAGGGATAATGGGTTGTGGAGGAAGCAGAGGTGGAGACTCTGATAAAAAGCTTCACGACAAGGCGTCAGCCTTATTTTTTTTGGCCCTGGTAGATAAGAAATTGTGAAGTCAAATCTGGAGAAGAACAATGACCACCTGGCTTGACGTGAGTTCAGTCTTTCAGCAGAACGGATGTATTCAAGGTTTTTGAGGTCCGTCAGAACTATGAATGCATAGCTAGCTCCCTCCAGCCAATGTCTCCATTCCTCCAAGGTTAGCTTTATGGCTAGAAGTTCTCTGTGCCTATATCATAATTGCGCTCTGCTGGGGAATATTTATGGGACAAGAAGGCACAGAGGTGGATGGCAGCATTTACAGGATCCTTTTGTGACAAAAGCGCCCCCACCCCCTACTTCAGATGCATCTACTTCCACAATAAAAGGCTGTTCAGGAACAGGATGGCGTAGAATTGGTGCAGAGGTAAGGGCTTTCTTCAACTGAGTGAAGGCTGCCTGGGCTTCAGTAGTCTATTTAAACTTAGTTGGAGTCTTCCTGGTGAAAGAAGTGATGGGATATGCAATGGTGACAAAGTTCTTAATGAATTTTCTATAGAAATTTTCAAAGCCCAGGAAGCGCTGAATTGCCTTCAGGTCTGAAGGTGGTGCCCTGTCTAAAATGGCTTGAATCTTGGCTGGATCCATGTTGAGGCCTGTGTCAGAAATTACGTAAGCCAGGAAAGGTACTTGTTTAACATGGAATAAACACTTTTCGGGCTTTACAAAAAGGGAGTGAGTCTTTAATCGGGTCAATACCGAGCAGACATGCCTCTGATGTGTTTCAAGATTGGGAGAGTATATCAAAATATAATCTAAGTATACAAGCATAAAGCAACCCAACAGGTCACGGAAAATGTCATTCATAAAGTTCTGAAAGACAGCTGGCGCATTTCTGAGACCGAAAGGCATGACAAGACATTTGTAATGACCATCCTTGGTGTTAAATGGTGCCTTCCATTCGTCGCCTGCATGGATGCGCACTAGATTATAGGCTCCCTTTAAGTCCAGTTTGGAGAAGATTTTGGCTCCCTGGATTTGAGAGAACAACTCTGTGATGAGAGGAACAAGATACCGATTGGGAAAGGTTATCTTATTTAGACCTCTGTAGTCAACACAAAGTCTCAGTCCCCCATCCTTCTTCGGGACAAAGAAGCATCCTGTGCCTGCGGGAGAAGTGGAGGGACGGGTGAAACCCTTAGCTAGATTTTCCTGAATATACTCTTGCAAAGCAAGATTCTCTGACTCAGACAGTGGAAAAACTCTCTCTCGACGAGGTGTAGTATCAGGCAAGAAGTCAATGGGACAATCATAACTACGATGAGGAGGTAAAGTGTCAGCAATCCCTTTAGAAAACACGTTCTGAAAGTCCTTATAACAAAGCGAAATTTGTTCCATTCCCACTTGACAGGCAGCAAATCGAACAGGGTGCTGGATGCAGTTTTTTACACACTGATTATACCAAGCCAGAATATTTCCTGTTCGCCAATTACTGGATTGTGCTTCTGAAGCCAAGGAAGGCCTAGGATCAAAGGAGTGGATTGAGTGTCAATGACAAGGCATGAAATCTTCTCCCAATGCAAGGCATTGTAACTGGAAAGGGTCGGTGGATTGGAGCACTAGATTTTGTGAGAGAGGCCGATTATCCACAGAAATCAGGTGGATTGGGCAATCTAGAGCATGAGCTTCCAGGGACAAAGAGGTAATCAGAGTCTTATCAATAAAATTCTCAGCGGCTCCAGAATCTACAAAGACCAGCAGTTCATGAGCCCCTGTCCCAAAGTGGATAACAGCAGGTAAAAGTATACGATTGTCCTCCTGGGGAGATGAAAGCAGACCTAAGGTGACCTACCCACAATCACCTAGGTCCTGGAGTTTCCCAGATGTGTAGGGCAAGAACTGAGCATATGACCCTTGAGGCCACGATATAAGCAGAGTCCCATGTTACGCCCACATGTGTGTTCCTGGGCAGATAAATGGGTGGAGCCTAACTGCATTGGTTCTTCCTTAGAGATGGCACTGGAAGTGGAATAATCAGGTGGCAAGGGAGGTATATAATTTGCCACAGCCGTAGAGAGTTCTCGCCTGCTGTCCCGCTGGTGGCGGTCAATTCTAATAGCTAGACTCATAGCCTCCTCCAGTGAGACTGGGTAGGAAAAGTTGACTAGAGCGTCTTTAATTGCATCTGAAAGGCCCAAGCCTGGGGCCTTTCAGATGCAATTAATCTGAACCCTCTGAGTTTCAGAACCAGACGATGCAATTGATCTGATCCCTCTGAGTTTCAAAACCAGACAAGGACGGCTTTAACTTGAAATATAATTTGCAGCTGTTTTTAAAGTTGCAAAACCCTTTACGGTCACCAGAAAACCAGTCAGGCAAAGGAATTTTCAGTTTAGATGATGGAGTTTTTGTAGCGGTGGTAGTAGAAGGAGATTTCACAATAGTGAGCTCTGTGGCCATTTCCTGGACTTGATGGGATAAACGGCAAAGTTCCTGTGCAAACAACTGAGCCTGCTCAGATTCCATGATAGGCTTCCCTTTTTATGTATGGCTTGTGATAATGTCAGGCTCGGAGCAGATAACAGGTTACAGTTCAGGTGTGCTGATTTTGCAGAGTTCAAGGAACAAGAGCACATAGAACACATACCCTGAGCAGGTATAAGCAGAGCAGGTCAGCTGGGACTTGTAGTTCACCACTGCAGATGAAGGTAGGTGTTGGCTGGACCTTGTAGTTCACCACTGCAGATGAAGGTAGGTGTTGGCTGGACCTTGTAGTTCACCGCTGCAGATGAAGGTACTACAGTAGAGTCAGGCAAAGCGTAGTCTAGGCAAGCTGGGTCATACACAGGTAGATCAGAGTACAAACGGTACTGAATCAGAAGCGAGCAAGCAGGATCAAAACTAGCCGGGTCATACACAAAATATACAGACCAGATATCAGCTGGTTCAGGCAGTAGCACTCAAAGGTAACAACTGCATCATGAGCACTGATTGTGTGCTGAAATAGGTGATTTAAAGGTTAGCTGGCCAATCACTGTTGTTTCCCAGGCAAAGGCTGTGTCAGGTGAGTTCTGCTGGGTCTTAAAGGGATCCTAGTACTGACAGCAGCAAGTTGTAGCTACTCTTGGAACATGTGGCCACCCTTTTGGGGTACCCAGTCAAGGTACTGAAGCCAGAACATGGACTCTGAGTACAGGACTCTTCCTTGCTTAAAGGCTAAGTTCACCTTTGTTCACTTTTTTTTCCTAAATTCCAGCTCCCCTATGTACCAATATAGCATAAATGTACTTAATTTGGAAAAATAAAACAGCTTTCCATTATTTCTACACCGGCTTACCTCACTCTTTTCATACTGTAGCTGTTTAAACACACTGCTCGATTATATCTGCCTTACTTCCTGGTCAGACTCTAGGTCATGACACAGGAAGGAGTTGACCAGCTGATCTCATTAGCACACACCCTGCATCATCTACCCTTAGCTGGTCAACTTCTTCCTGTCTCATGACCTAAAGTCTGACTAAGAAGTAAGGCAGAAGTAATCAAGCAGTTTGTTTAAACAGCTATGAAGAGTGTGAGGTAATCCGGTGTAGAATAATGGAAAGTTGGTTTATTTTTTCAAAATAAGAACAATAATGCTATATTGGTACATAGGGGAGTTGGAATTTAGAAAAAAAAAGGCGAACTTAGCCTTTAAGAGGTATGACGTGGGAATGAACTAAACTGTGTCTGCAAAAAAATAAGAAAAACTGTAATCTGTTAACCCTGTATTTGCAAGAACCTTCAGTAAAAGTTCCTAAATTACAAAGTGACTGGTCTGAAGTGCTTTAAAGGGGTGCATTAAGGTACATGGTGTACCCAAAAGAACATCTAGGGGATGAAGAGGAATAGTAAGAGAGCCACCATGAAGAGGTTAACAAATACAGTGGAGTTGGTAGGAAGATGTCTAGCATGCCATTGCTATGAGTAACCAGGTTTAGTGGGAATTCTTTAGCAGCCAGCCAGCAGGAAAGGTGTCCCCTGGTAGCGAGGGGGTTGGTGGTCTGGCCCCCTCCCTAGCGTTTATTGTCCCACACACACTTGGGACCAATATTGTGGCACAGGGAACCTATGGACCTAGCTGGAGGTACTGGGAGAGAGAGAGAGAAGTGGATCCACAAAGAGTTAAAGCTGTTCCACATTATCACTGGAAGTGCGTTAGCAAGTTATGGCTGAGTGTCCCCCCAAAATGCTGCATTTGGGAATGAAGTAGTACTGAGTAACAGAAAGAGTGCTTCACAATAAAGTCCTGTGTGAATCAAGTGTATCTGTGCAAGGCAAATGGCTCACTTCTAAGTTTGGGGTGCCACCTTAATGCTGACTTGCGTATGACCGCACCCCCGCTAGTTCCCGGGCATTAGCGGGTGCGTTTGCAAATGGTCCCCGCTTAGGGCAAAGTAGGCCCCGCCCACAGCTACGTAAATATTTTGTCTTCTATCATTATGATAAATCTTTCTGTATATAAAATATTTTAAAATTAAAGTGTACAATAGATCAACACTATGGGGCTGATTTACTAAGATTCCCGGGAAGTACTGGGCGTTCTACATGTAAGAGCGCCAAATTAAAGTAAATTAAGACTTCAACTGGGCAGACATGCAAATGGAAAGTGGGCTATTGCCGGTGAACATGCCTGGCACAACGGCATATAGGAATTGTTGAAGTCAGTGGGGCTCGAACCTGCAAAATCCAAAGTCCACATTGAAAGCTTGTATGCAAATTATTGGCCATAAAAAGTGTATGGGGACCTGGGTACTGCCCTAGGGGACATGTATCAATGCAAAAAAAAGTTTTTAAAACACTTGTTTTTAAAGGAGCAGTGATTTTAAAGATGCTTAAAGTGAAAAAAAAAATGAAATATTCCTTTAAATATCATGCCTGGGGGTCCCCTTAATCTGCCTGTAAAGTGGCGCATATGTGCGATGTGTAGAACATGCCGCAGCAATAATGACATTTCCAAAGGAAAAAATGTAATTTAAACGTACTTGCGGCTGTAATGTATTGCTGTCTACCGGCAATATACAATTGTGCTTGTAAGTTTATATACCCTGGCAGAATTTATGATTTCTTGACCGTTTTTCAGAGAATATGAATGATAACACAAAAACTTTTCTTTCACTCATGGTTAGTGTTTGGCTGAAGCCATTTATTATCAATCAACTGTGTTTACTCTTTTTAAATCATAATGGCAACAGAAACCCTGATCAAAAGTTTACATACCCCAGTTCTATTTATTTCCCCCTTTAACATCAATGACAGCTTGAAGTCATTTGTGGTATTTGTAGATGAGGCTCTTTATCTTCACAGATGGTAAAGCTGCCCATTTCTCCTGGCAAAAAGCCTCCAGTTCCGGTAAATTCTTGGGCTGTGTTGCATGAACTGCACATTTGAGATCTCCCCAGAGTGGCTCAATGATATTGAGGTCAGGAGACTGAGATGGCCACTCCAGAACCTTCATTTTATTCTGCTGTAGCCAATGACAGGTCGAATTGGCATTGTGTTTTGGATCATTGTCTTGTTGGAATGTCCAAGTACGTCCCATGCGCAGCTTCCTGCCTGATGAATGCAAATGTTCCTCCAGTATTTTTTTATAACATACTGCATTCATCTTGCCATCGATTTTGACCAAATTTTCTGTGCCTTTGTAGCTCACACATCCCCAAAACATCAGTGATCCACCACCGTGTTTCACAGTAGGAATGGTGTACCTTTCATCATAGGCCTTGTTGACTCCTCTCCAAATGTAGCGTTTATGGTTGTGGCCAAAAAGCTCAATTTTGGTCTCATCACTCCAAATGACTTTGTGCCAGAAGGTTTGAGGCTTGTCTCTGTGCTGTTTGGCGTATTGTAAGGGGGATACTTTGTGGAATTTGCACAGTAATGGCTTTTCTTCTGGCAACTCGACCATGTAGCCCATCTTTCTTCAAGTGCCTCCTTATTACAGCCACACATGTTTTTAGAGAGTGCCGTATTTCACCTTTAGTTATTTGTGGGATTTTCTTTGCATCTGGAACAATTTTCCTTGCAGTTGTGGCTGAAATTTTAGTTGGTCTACCTGAACGTGATTTGGTTTCAACAGAACCCCTCATTTTCCACTTTTTTTTTTTAATACTCTTTATTTTCTCCTTTTTTAAAAAAAAAAAAACAGCTTTTCATACAGGCAAACATAGGTAAAATAATTACGTAAATATCATAAGATACAACTGAAACAAGAATAGTTTCCTAAATTGTCACACAAAATCAAAAAATCAAAAAGTCATATTCTTTGCAGTATAACTAAATTAACAGACTCTCAGGTCTCTGCCGTCCTGACAATATTATGATCCAAAAAAAAGAAAAAACACCGCTATAACATAAATCTGTATAAGAAAAAAGGGAAAAAAAAGAAAGGAAAAGGAAAGGGAGAGGAAGAAAAAAAAAAAAAGGAGGTTAAACGGAGGAAATGGGGATATAGAAAAAAACCTCTATTCCTCCTCCACTAGTACATGGGCATAGTCCTTGGAACAGGTAAAGAGGGACCAATTGGTAATTTTTTTGTTAAATTTCTCCTCTTTACCTTGCATAGTTGTGGTAATATTTTCCATGGCATGTATATCAGCTCTCAGCTCTGCACCCCCCACCCCAAAGCACCTTGTCCCCATGATGGGGACAAGGGCCTCTTCCTGATAACCCTAGCCGGTGGTTGTCGGGGTCTGGGGGCGGGGGGCTTTAAAGGGGGCCCCCAGATCCCGCCCCTCATGTGAATGGGTATTGGGTATTGTAAAAAGAAAACAAGAGCTGGTTTTTGACAAGTCTTTTATCGTAAAATAGCTCTGAGCTGCCTGCTCCCCGAGCCATCTTCTCCTGCCGCTGTCTCTCCCGCCGCCGTCTCTCCCAGTGCTGTCTCTCCCGCCAATGTATTCTCCAGCTACAGTGTTCTTCCTTGCCGCCGGTTACCCCCGCTAAATAAAAAAAGGCCGCTCTTCTTCTGTGGCTGTCTTCCTCCGTTGTGTTGTTGCCCACTGTCTGGCATCTATCTAGCCATGGGGTGTGGCCATCTGATGACCGGCGGCGAGGAAGAACACAGTAGCGGGAGAAGACGGCGGCAGGAGAAGATGGCAGCGGGAGAGACAGCACCGGGAGAGAGAGCAGCAGGAGAAGATGATGGTGGGAGATACGGCTCGGGGAAAAGACAGTTCAGAGCTGTTTTACAATAAAGGACTTGTCAAAAACAGGCTCTTGTTTTTTTTTATATATTTCACTGCTTTTTGGGGTTAATGGGTAAGTTTACTATGTACCTATCTTCCTATTCACATGGGTAAAGGGGGCTTCCATATTCTGATAAACCCCCGCCCGCAGACCCCGACAACCACCGGCCAGGGTTGTCGGGAAGAGTCCCTTGTCCCCATCAACTTTGGGACAAGGTGCTTTGGGGTCCCCCCATGTTAAGGGCATGTGGCCTGGTACGCTTCAGGAGGGGGGCGCTCGCTCGTCCCCCCCATCCTGACCTCCAGGCTACATGCTTGGTAAAGGGTCTAGTATGGATTTTGGGGGACATTTTGTGGTATTTTTTTCTTAATTTGGTGCTTACAGAGAATACACATTTAGTTGACATATTTCATAGCTTACTTAGTCCACAAAATAATTAGTAGAGCCCTAAAATTCAGCTTTGGAGCAGGGATTTATTTTTTATTTTTTGGGGCTTTTTATTTTTTTGGGGGGGTTCTCCCCCCCATTACACTTTCTAATCAAGGACTTGCAAGTTTGCACAACCAAATACTTTTGTATGCAACTAGATTTAATACAGATTTGAAGGGGTATGAATAGTTTGCACTTATAAAATATGTATTTTGAGTCTGCAAAAGTCAAACAAAGCAAAAAACAATCAACATTTTATTTCAACATTTGTATAAACATTTGTTACATTAATGTACTTGGGCCAAAAAATAAATATCAGGCATGGAAATGATGCTCCAGCATTTGACAATATAGTTAGAAGGGCCCTACTCAAAAGAGTACACCATCTACAAGGATAGAATACTAAAAATTAGACACATTAAGCAAATCACATTAGAAAAACAGGGATACAAATCAAGCTAATATCAACCATGACAAACCTTTGTGGTGATCAGAAGTCCTCGCCCCAAACTCCTAAAAAGTTAAATGGCAGTATTACCATAAGTAAAAACAAACAAAATGAATACAAAAGCCAAAAAGGCAGCGCACAAACTACACTGACACACAGCAGGAATGAATTAGCAGGAACCTTTAAATCTAAGCCATTACATAGCAGTTGTAAGCAGAGCTTTTTTTCTCAGAGAATAGGTGCAGGAACTCCTCCCTCGGAGTCAATTTGCGTCTCCATCCCTTACCCAACTCCAAGCACTACCCTTGGTTCCACCACCTCCCAGTAGGACCCCTTTAGAATAGACACAAGTATCATTATGTTGTGCTAATTTGTAGGGACTTGGTAATAATAACAAGAACAGCAATAAAACAGATCCCCCACAGCCAGCAGCAATAGACCCCCCAGCAACAATGGAACCCAAAGACAAAATACCACCCCAGCAACAATAGGCCCCCAGCAGCAACAACAAATCTCCCAGCAGCCAACACCAATAGACTCCAGCAGCCAGCAATAATAGACCCCTTAATCAACAGTAGATCCCTTCCAGAAACAATTGACCCCCCATCAACAAAAGATCCCCCCTCCATTAACAATAAACCGCCACACAAAAATAGATCCCCTCCAGCAACAATAAATCCCCCAGTAGCCAGCATCAATAGACCCTCCAACACACCCCAACACTTCTTGTCATTGCAGACATTCAGTGCTGGAGGTGAGGGAACTGCGTTCCCCCACGTTCCCACTGAAAAAAAGCCCTGGTTGTAAGTCTAATATGTGAAATTTAGAAGCAATCATCAAACAACAGCCTTAGTGGGGTGTGGGTCAGGAATTATGCATCCCCCCAAAACAACACAAAAAACATATCTATTTGTAACCCAATATACACACTGCAAAGAAACAGTCAGGCCTGTTCTTAAGCCAAACACCTGGCACAAATGCAGGCTCTCTTCGTGTATGCCTCAAGTGCTCACACCTGTTCATCAGGAATACACACTCTTTACAAATTAAAAAATGCATCAGCATAGATATCTGTGCAGGGTAAACCTCAAAATAACAAATGTCCAAGGCTCTGGCCATGATCAGTGATCCCAAAAATCTCCAAATCAAACGTGTATGTTGTTGGGCATGTGGAGGGTCCAAAACAGGAAATGACAACTTTGTAAGGACTGCTTAATACAAATTGGGGACAAAGCGCAATTGTCATTCATCATAAGCATACAACATTAAAATAGCAGGATCACACCAGACTTATATATCCATATCTGGCCCAAAACATCCCAGTTCTAGATCTGGTGCAAACCCACACTTGCTTGATTTATAATGTGATTTTTTTGGGGTTCCATTATGTGAAACTCATCAAATATGTCATCACTGGTGAAAAAGAAACTTTTATGCCGTGTACACACGAGCGGAATATCCGACAGTCAGACAGGAGCTTTTCATCAAATATTCTGATCGTGTGTATGCCCCATCAGACTTTTTACGCCGAAAATTATGACGGACTTAGAAAGAGAACATGTTCTAAATTTTTCCGACGGAACCAATTCTTATCGGGAAAACCGATTGTCTGTATGCTGTTCCAACGTACCAAAAACGACGCATGCTCTGAAGCAAGTTACGAGACGGAAGCTATAGAAACACCTAGTCAGGGAGCAAGATTGGGATTTGAACCAAGAACCTCAGTGCTGCTAGGCAGAAGTGCTAACCTATTAGCCACTGTGCTGCCACATGTAGATGTACTGTGGAAAGCCAGAGAGACACTGAACAACCTGTTTCTGGCGTATGCCATCTGTTCTGAAGGCTGGTTATGGCATGCTGAGAGATAAACAGCTGTCATTTTGTGGGTTTTGGCTTGGTAAGAGGCTGCAATTAGTGCTGGTGGGAAAATGTTAGGGCTGATTATAGTCCTTGCCTATGGAAAACATATGACACGATTTGCAATGGTGGTGGAACCCTCCTACACATAAATGCTACATTAAGACATAATTTATGTAAGGACCTGAGTCAGGATATATGTTTAACAACATAGGGAAAACAAACAACTTCTCTACATGACAGCAAACCCAGCGCTGTTAGGCAGAAGTGTTAATCTGTTAGCCACTGTGCCACATGTGAAACGGTCCTACACATAAATACTTGGACACATAGGTGGTGGAATTAAATTAGTAATTCTTCTTGATTTATTCTGTGATATTTGGTGGTTCTTGGTGTGTGAGTGTAGAATAGTGATGTTACCCTCTGAATTTTGGGAATTACATTTTTATTTCTGGTGTTGGTACACAGATCAAATTTTTTGGGTATAAATTATGATCATTTGGAAATAATAAAAAAACACAAAATTGTGACTCATTTTAAATTTGCATCAGCTTGTTGTTTGTGGTTTGTAAAGACACCTGTGTGAGTTTGGGTAAAGATTTTTGTGAGATGGACAGTAACAAGTGAGAGACACAGAGAAAATATACTTTACCAAAACATTCCACATTCTAGCATTCTTAAAAACAAAATAGATGAAGAAGAAGCAACATTGTTGCAAGGACAATTTCTTTGAGAGAAAGATACATTTCATCTCAACATGAAAAGTATTTATTTTGGGGAAGTTACAATTGTACTATTAGAATCAATGGCTGAAACTTGATACAAAGGAAGATAAGTATGGCGCCAATAGGATTTATCATACACTATTAACAACTGATACTGCTCCTAAAATTAGTAAAAACTAATAAGCAAATAGAAAATAATAAAGGGCGCAACAGTAGTGCAATGCAATTAGGCTCAATATCATATGTGAATACGCAATCAATTAACAAAAAATTATACTAGATGCTTCAAATAAAAGTGCTGAGTGCTTCAAATAAAGTGCTTCAAACACTTCAAAGTAAAGTGCTTCACCCGAAGTGGTATATCAAACCACCCACCAGATTGCATCGGCCACCAAGTGACCACCAGACATGTAGTAACCAGAGAGACCTCTTTCATCCGGTATACCCCTTCATGGGTCTTTCAGCATAGACCAGTTGTATATTGATCAAACAATTTCAATCCAAATGAAAATTTGTATGCTTATGTATATGTGGCTCCTTAGAAAGACCAGCTCACATCCAATTCATCTGCAAAATGTGGCTCCCCATGAAAAGCCACAGAAAGGCATGGATAGTGTAATAAAGTTTTTTTTAATTTCTTTAAAAAGCAATGGCTGAAACTTGCATTGGGCTACATAACTCTCATTTTCACTCTCAAAAAACGCTTTTTAACCCAGCGCTCATTTTGGTATCTACTATAACTCTTGGTAAAAAAAGGCACAGGAATTAAAATGAGCGTAGTTTGCATGTCTGAGCATGCTTAGCTGTGCTGGCATCTAGTTGTAAAGAGACAGGGAATGGATCTCTTCTCAGACTTTTAAAGATATTTCAAGTGTATATAACACTTTTTAAGACAGTTTAAAAGCAGATTATCGTTAAACAATATACCACATATTTAAGTACCATTTAGGCGATCATATCATGCTCTAAACATTATTTCCATGTGCAATTCTCCAGGTCCTAGCAAGAGTAAGGGTTTGAGCGCTATCTGTTGTCTAGGCGCTATAGTAAATTCGGTTTTGAGAGTATTTGTGCCCTAGCACTATTGTGAATTCTGTTTGGGCACTAATTACCGTGATGGAGGTAATTTGAGTGCTAATTTGCGGTAATTAGCATGCAGCGTTATAGTAAATGACCCCCTATGCCTCTTGTAGAACCACAAACATTTTTTTTAATGAATGCCTCATCTCTAACTAAAGTATGTTGTAATTTTCTGTCTACAATGGCTTGCTGGATGCACAGCAGAAAAAAGGTGTCAATGGAAATTTGGTGGAGGATACAGCACATGGTGAAGGATACAGACATCTGGGCCTGGCACCTCTGAAGCTGAACAGTCTGATGGAGGATACAACGCTGGACGAAGGGGAGGTAGAAGACATGCATTGCTAGAGAGGTGAATGTAAAAAACAAACATTGCGTAGAGTACCCGTATATTTCGGTAAAAAAAAAAGAAATTCTGATAACACTGTATAATATTCAATAGGTAGGACTAAATATCGCATAATGGTAATATTGGTCTAACTGGTATAGTGGTGGCTTCCACCGCTGGAGATGTTTTAAGCGGTGGTGATCTATACTTTGCACATAAGAACTGAATTAACCTGTGCTCAGAAAGGGAATCGTCAAAGCCTGGGGGCAGAAAGTGTTATACCCATTGACTCCACAGCTTTGTGTATTTGAGTTAATTCCTCATTTATTACAGGCTTTGAATTTGTTTAAGGAGCTGACGGGGTTTCTTGTCATATTTGAACATTTCTAACCAAACATAGGCAGCATGACCAACATACAATAGGGGGATCTTGTAAATAATCAGAATCTTACAACAAAATGATAGGAAAAGATTTGTGGTTATTAAGTTAAAAGTTGAAGGTTGGATTTTTTTAACATTCTTATTTAATCAGGTGGATATTTATTTATGATAGTCTGGGTTTGTTTTTTTATTTTAATATCTGTTTGACTGATAAATGTGAAGTCCATAAGGTTCCTGAATCCTGTCTTCCATTGTTTTGTTATGCACTGTACATGCTGAAGACCCGTTGTCACACTTTCAGCAGGTCCTGCATTCCTCTTCTATGACATGCCAATTCTCAGACTGTCTGGGTGAATTTCACATTCCTCTTGACAACCTCAGTGTGTATCCTTACAACGTGAGAATGGAAACCGCCATTCACATTTAATAGGACAACAGTGGTTGCCATAGTAACCACCGATAGAAGACAAATTATGAATTGTTCTACATCCAACTAAAAAAAGATGACTGAAAAAGACATGATGAAATGTTATGACTTCACATTTATGTTTTAAAGTGTAAGTTTGGGCAAAATAGGAAAAAAATGCAGTACATCTCTACTAATGTAGGTACAATTCAATATGTTTTGACTCTTTAAACTAAGTTAACTTAAGGACATTATATTGAATGTACCCTTGTGGCTGACAGAAACCAGTGTTCAAAAAAGACTAGAAAAATGTAATGTCAATAACCGCATCACCTCTGGAAGATTTACCCTCTTCCTGACCAGGCCATTTTTTGCAATATGGCACTGCGTTAATTTAACTAACAATTGCATGGTCATGCGACACTGTACCCAAATAAAAATGTTGTCCCATTTTTCCCACAAATAGAGCTTTCTTTTGATGGTATTTGATGGTTTTTATTTTTTGCGCTAAGAGCAAAAAAGACTGACAATTTTGAAAAAAAGAACAATATTTTTTTCTTTCTGCTATAAAACATACCCAATAACGAAATGTAAAAAATCAAATTTCTTCGTCAATTTAGGGCAATATGTATTCTGCTATATATTTTTGGTTAAAATATTGCAATAAGCAAATATTGATTGGTTTGCGCAAAAGTTATAGTATCTACAAACTATGGGATATTTTGTTTGTTGCTAGTAATGTCGATCAGTGACTTATAGCAGGACTGTGATATTGCGGTGGACAAATCGGACACCTAACACTTTTTGGGGACCAGTGACACTAATACAGTGATAGGTGCTAAAAAATGTGCACTATCACTGTACTAATGACACTGGCAGGGAAGGGGTTAACATCAGGGGCGATCAAAGGGTTAACTGTGTGCCTAGGTTGTGCTTATTCACTGTGTGGGAGGTTCTTTGACTAGGGGAAGGCAAAGATCCATGTTCCTGCTTTGCAGAAACACAGGATCAATACCTTCCCTTCTGACAGGATGACAATCTGCCTTGTTTATATAGGCAGATTGTCATTCTGCCTGTGTCCTGTGTAATCGGTGGGTTTCGGCGGACATTGAGTCAGTGGTACATGCCGCTGGGCTCCTGCTGTGTGTAATCACAGTGGGAGCGGGTCGCCGGCAGTTCTCATGCGCCCCAGACCCAGAAGGGTCAGATCACGTACAGCACAGAGCCACAGTTTATCTATGGTGGGCGGTCATGAAGGGAATAAATCACCAGGACCAGATGGTTTAACACCTGAAAATCATCAAAGAACTTATCTATGTCATAACCATGATTTTAAAAAAAGAGTGCACAGTAAAGGCCTATCGGCACTGCTCAGTGCCAATAGAAAACTCTTCAAAGGAATAATATTAACTACATAGAGCTAAATCTAGCCACCATGAAATATAAGATAAAATAAAATAAACTGTCTTATATTAATTACGTCAGCAGCTACTATAAAAAATACCCAAATAAAACTGATAGCATTTAAAAAGTCCAACACATCTTATGTCCCTAAAATGCCATAGCAGCGCTCATGTAAGTCCATCCACATGTGACAAGCATTTACTGTATATGATTCCGCATATAAGAAAAATGGTGAAATTATTTAGCAGGCGAAGCTCTCGATACGGTTATCCTAATCGTTATCACTCGTGCACCACATACCAAGAACCCACCATGTGAGTAACACTCCCTTTAGGGTATACACTCACCAGATGTCAATATTTCATACACCTTAAGGTAATCCTTTGCTGTCACTATAAAGGCAAGTCATACACTCATTCTGTCAGGGTGAAGGTATAGATGGCTTTAATGCAGCAAGATCATATAGGAAAGTAAAAATGCCACATAGCGTAATCCTGCTTTACAAAATTTTATTGTAGCCAAATGCCCCCCATACAGAATATACGTATTAGCTTGTAAAAACTATAGAGCAATATATATAAAATGTAGCGTAGTCACCGGTCGCGCTGTTTCTTCCCAGTAGTTCCGAGCTGGCTGTGACACACAAACATCACTTCTGATCGTCATGGTGATCACGCACCTTAGGTACACAGTGGACCGGTGACTATGCTACGTTTTATATATATTGCTCTATTGTTTTTACAAGCTAGAATGTAAATTCTGTATGAGGGGCATTTGGCATTTGGCTTATAATGATTAGGATCACCGTATCGAGAGCTTCACCTGCTTAACCACTTGCCTACCAGGCACTAACACCCCCTTCCTGTCCTAGCCATTTTTCAGCTTTCAGCGCTGTCACACTTTGAATGACAATTGCGCGGTCATGCTACACTGTACCCAAACACATTTTTTATCATTTTCTTCACACAAATAGAGCTTTCTTTTGGTGGTATTTAATCACTGCTGGGTTTTTTATTTTTTTACAAAAAAAAAGACCAAAAATTTTTAATAAAAAATGTTTTTCACTTTTTTTCTGTCAGTAAATTTTGTAACTAAGTAATTTTTCGCCTTCACTGATGAGGTGGCACTGATGAGGATGCACTAATATGCCGCACTTATAGGCGGCACTGATATGTGGCACTGATGAGCACTGTTAGGCAGCACTGATGGGCACTGTTAGGCAGCACTGGTGGGCACTGATAGGCGGCACCGGTGGGCACTAATAGGAGGCACTAGTGGGCACTGATAGGCGCCACTGGTGGGCACTGATAGGCAGCACAGATAGGAGGTACTGATGGGCACTGATGGGCATTGATGGGTG
Organism: Aquarana catesbeiana; assembly: GCF_042186555.1. Taxonomy (NCBI): domain Eukaryota; kingdom Metazoa; phylum Chordata; class Amphibia; order Anura; family Ranidae; genus Aquarana; species Aquarana catesbeiana. The sequence goes on along the minus strand of NC_133327.1, from coordinate 107,280,095 downwards.
GCACTGATGGGCGACACTGATGGGCATTGATTGACAGCAGTGATGGGCATTGATGCGCAGCACTGATAGGCGGCACTGATTGCCAGCACTGACTGGCATTGCTAATGGGCACGAACTGGTGGAACTTGTGGGCAGTGGTGGGCACTGATTGCTGCCACTGGTGGGCACTGATAGCTGGCATTGTTGGGCATTGGTGGGCACTGTATGGTGACACTATTTTTCACTATTGTAATCGGGGCACTGATGATCAGTGCCCTGATAACATTCCTAAATGTCCCCCTGCGTGGAGGAGCCGCTGATCGGCTCTCCTCGCCACACACTCTGTCAGTGTGAGGTGAGGAGCACCGATCACTGGCACTTGTTTACATGTGACCGGCTGTGATTGGACATAGTTGATCACATGTTTAAAGGGCTGCAGATGCGGCTCTTTCCACAGATCAGGGGCCGTGTCCTAGCAACACAGCGTGGCCACGATCGCTGCCCTGCATGCCCCCGCGGGCGTGAAAGAACGGCCGTTCTAGGACACCGTCATATGACGGTGTAATAGGAATTTGTAAGTTCTGTATATAATTGTACTCTATTTTGTATGTATTGCACACTGCCCTCACTGTGCACACAGCACTAATAATGTTTTCAGTACATGTTTACATTCTTTTGAGTCCTGATTAGAATTAGCCTGCCTATGTAACGCCCCTTGTTACCAAAAATGTACAAGTGTAATATTAATGTGATACCTACGTAATCATGTGTATAAAAACCTTCAATTGCGTCATAATAAAGCAAAACAGTTATTTGGAAAGATGCTGAGTGTATCTTTTGTGAGTTCCCTACTGCAGTAGTTATTATTAATTTGGAACCACTAACCAATATGAGGATTGGAGTTGCCTATCATCAATTTAATCAAGTCAGCATGGCGAGCTTTGCCTTAGGAGGGGTTTCCAGGTGACCCTGAGTATCCGAAACGAGGAGCTTGAGACGATCCGGGAATTTCTGATAATCAGCCGGCTGAGGTAAGCCTTTTGCTTACATTTGAATTATCAGACTTCATTGACCGGTAAGGCATTTTCGGGACAAAGGGTACCTATTTTACTCCCCTTAATCGAACTGTACTGATTGGTGGTTATATGTTATGTTGTCCCTGTCTATTGTTCATCGGAGTGTTATAGATAAGAAAGGGAAGAATAGTGCTGTTCACAGGTATATGTAGTACATCTGCTAGATAAAGTAGTTTAGAGGCAAGAGGGTATAGGCACATGTAGAGAAGACTCTCAAAAATGCCCAGCACAAGAGGAGTGCTATATATGAACCGAAGGTGCGGTTCCACCTATACTGAGCCCCTAGATTAATGGTTAAAGTGGACAGGGATCCACAATGGGTAACTGGGTTACCAAGGTCCACAGGGACTAAGAATCATGCAGAGTAAACAGCTAGAGAAACAGCTATCTATGTGAGCAGGATGGATCAAGGGTGACAATAACACTAGACAGAAAGGGACATTTTCATGTTGTCAGAGAGGGAAGATGGGATGAGCACTCTGGCTGCCTGTCTGATCATAGAAGCTAGATATAAAAGATATCTGAACAAAATAAGGAAAGCAGAATTTAGGCAGGGAAATATTAATGAGAAATAAAAGAAAGCGAGAGAATGATATGCATGTGTTGTGTACAAATGGGAAAAATGTAAGCGATTTTAGAGAGATATTGGTGTATGTGTGTGCGAATGCTGGGACCTTTAGTTCTATCCCTTGTATGTGTCATGTACGCAGATGTGACCCCCTCCTTTGTGCTCTCATGAAAGAATGTAGCTGGGATGAGAGGTCAGCGATAAGCTGGAAGGACACCATGCCAATTCCATTTTTTTAGACAAAACATTTATAACAAAATGTGCCGAGTTAACGAATTTAATGATAAACAATGTGATCACAATTATTTTGAATCTGTTTTCCAAACATGGTAAAATGAAGGTTACATTTAACCGTGTATTACACAAATTGAATATCCTTTTGATAGTGGAAACAGTGCTTAAAAAAGGGAAATTAAGTAAAATTAAGTAATAATGAGTATTATTTTCTAATATGAGTTTAACAATTTTTTTAATAATATACATATATTGAAACTGGTTTAGGCAACCTTTGGCTGGAAATGAAATCCAGGTTAATGGGGAAATTTGTAAAAATGGGATTAGTTTAGATTAAGATAACAATTTTGTAATTTTACATTTATACAATAAGCTCTTATTGAGAGAAAAAAAGATTAAGATGAGGTTGTTATTTGGAATACAGCTGCCATAATATTTAACAAAGCCAAGATGGATGGGATACATAAGAAGTTTTTCTACAAAAATGAAATTTTAAGGTTCTTGATAATAACTTGATGTGCGGTCCATGATGTGAGAGTTATAATAACAAATTTAAGTATAACAGACCCATCACATCAAGTCCACACACCCTGTTAGGATAGATGCCAACTGCAGCCAGTTGTTTTTTAGTTCTTTCTGGTCCATCATACAGATTGGTCCTTTTGTTTTATTTATTTTTATTTTTGAAATCCAAAGCAGATCGTGTGGATTGTGAAATGATGTGCCCCTTTTCTTTGTAAGTGTAGTGGTATAAGCAGAAGAATATTTTGGATTTATGGACATCTCTCCATGACCGCAAGGTATTGTTATCATTTATTATAATATTGCCAGGAAAAGGTTGTCTTTTGAAACATGAAACTGGAGTTCTTACACAAACAGTGTGATAGAAAACAAGCCGTTGTAATATATTTATGGAAGCTGGACCCAGTAATGAAGGGTTCATCCCGATATATCAGAGCTGTAGCTTTATGAAAGGTGCTAAGACTAAGCTAGATATTGTTGAGGTCAAACATTTAATTTTTAATGGTCCGACATTCTGCGCAGCAAATATACAGCTAACTAAATGTTTGTCTAATGAAAGGTATTACATTTTTTGTAGATTTGAGTATGCAGTTTATCACCCAGAAGGATACTCTGTATTCAAAGTCATTGGATCCTTTTTTTCCCCAGCTCAAGAAGCAGAGCTCCATGTTTTAGCAAAGCCTGTGAGCTATAAAAAAAGAGTGTATATTTATATAGATAGTCGAGATATCGAGAGCTTTTGGTTCCATTTGAAGGGCCAGCAGTTTGTTTTTACTTCGGCAGGTAAACCAATCAAGCATGTCAAGTTAATTTGATTGGCTGTTTTCAGCCCTCCAGGTTCTTGCTGAGGTAGCCATATTAACTTTCACACATGGAAGCAGACCAGGTGACTAAGGATGCTGCATTTACAGCCCCAGACACTTGATGGGTCTGTGCAACTCACAGATTCCACCCTAGTTCTGGCCCAGTATAGCTGGAATTAATAATTCAACTTTAAGGACCCCAGAACGAGAAGAACAAGTAGTCCACAGGGGGCTACTTCTTATGAAACAGAACTTTGAAAAAGGTGATCATTTATGTTTGCCAGCCACTCTTTTTCCTCCAGCTTGACACATGGACCATGTCATCAGTCACAAGCAGATATGGCTGCCTTAGTAAATGAGCGTGGGCTAGAGCCAGGGTTCACCACAGTTGGTTTTATAACATACCACTTCTTGTTTTACCTGTTACCAAAGGTGTTACCAAAAGCTGAACATCCCTTCCAGAGATTTCAAAAAAGATATATCCAGATGCCCAAGTCAGGATCTTACGAGTATGCATTTTGTCTTTATGGACATGTTTTCTGGATGTCCAGTGCCAAATGTTACTGCAAAGGCCACAGTAAAAAGTGTTATCAGAAGTAGTTTTTAAGTACAGAGAGTAACAGAGGAAATCATTTTTATAGGAGAGTCCTTACTAGAAGTTTTGAGGTTTTATTTTTACACTCCCTACTGTCTACAATGTAGCGGGCAAAGTAGAGTAAGAAACTAGAAAACTTTTGCCTGAATGTTTTCTTATATTTTATGTAGCCCCTAAGGGGGATGTTGGACTCTCTCCCTATGGGATTTGGTTTGGGAGTGTGTTACTCGCTTATATTTTGTCTTAGCAGCTGAAGTCCTCCATTCGGATCTCACAGAGAATGTTGCTGATCTTTTAAAGTTTTTGACAAACTAATTTATGTGTTTTCTCCCCAATTCCAGATCCTAAAAGTTTGGAAGGATCTAAAACTAAAGCCAGGTGACTTGTGGATTAAGAGACATTTATTTATAAGGAAATGTTTGGGGACTCAATACAGCATCTATTTCATGTACAGTTTTTGCAAAACTTAAAGGAAAAGTCACCTGGATCCACACCAGACACTGCAAAAATGACTAAATTAAAGAAATCTCTGTGTTTGATTTGTTTCCCTCTTGTGATCCCAGTCTAGGGTACTTTTTGATTCAATTACTTTAATTGTAAGGGATATATATATATATATTTGAAAAGTAGTTTAGCCATGTTGAAGTCATATTTTGTCTTTTGTACATCTTCCATTTTATGTAGAATTTTCTGTGTTTACATATGCTGATAAGTCAGCATGCCCACAATTCAGCTAGAAGGCCATTCTGGCCACAGGAGTGTACAGCCAGTACTTTGTAAATATGTCTTATCAATCATTTTGTAATGAAAAAGTTGCTCAGCTATTATTTTCTCCACAATGGAGTTTTTTTTTTGCCTCTTTGGCCAGGACTACTTCCACCTAAGCGTGTGGAGGTTCCAGGTGATAGCAGGTGTGGTTAGTGATCAAAATATTGATCAAAAGAGGGGAGACTGTAATGGAAATTTGTAAGTTCTGTATATAATTGTACTCTATTTTGTATGTATTGCACACTGCCCTCACTGTGCACACAGCACTAATAATGTTTTCAGTAAATGTTTACATTCTTTTGAGTCCTGATTAGAATTAGCCTGCCTATGTAACGCCCCTTGTTACCAAAAATGTACAAGTGTAATATTAATGTAATACCTACGTAATCATGTGTATAAAAACCTTCAATTGCGTCATGATAAAGCAGAACAGTTATTTGGAAAGATGCCAAGCGTATCTTTTGTGTCTGTTCCCTACTGCAGTAGTTATTATTAATTTGGAACCACTAATCAATATGAGGATAGGAGTTGCCTATCATCAATTTAACCAAGTCAACGGCGTCCCAGAACAAGAGCCACACCGCCCTGCAGTCATTTGACAGTGGGAGGGCGGCAACCAGTTAAAGAAGTCATTTCACCACTTTTCTTATATGCGGAATCATATAAATGCTTGTCACATGTGGATGGACTGACATGAGCGCTGCTATGGCATTTTAAGGACATAGGATGTGTTGGACTTTTATATGTCATAACCATTGTTCCTACTCTTTAAGGACAGCTTACTGACAGGAATGGTACTTGGCAAAAAGCAAGTATGGTACCAGTATTCAAAAAAGGACCTCAAAATATACCTGGAAACTAGAGACCAGTTAACCTAACATCAATAATATGTAAACTATTGTAAAGAACGATAAGGGATCATATCCAAGAATTTTCTGATAAAAATAGTATCATAGCAGTAACCAACATAGATTTATGAAAAACTGTTCTTGCCAAACCCACCCTGTTAGTATTCTATAAGGAGGAGGTGAGCTGTTATCTGGATAGATGAAGGCCCATAGAAATAGTGTATCTAGATTTTGCTAAGACATTTAATACAGTATCTCTCAAATGCTTAATATGGAAATTAAGGTCTTTTGGCATTGATGATATTGTATATACATGGATAGAAAACTGGTTGCAGAAGCACATTCAGAGGGTGGTGATTAACCATTTCAGCCCCGGATGATTTGGCTGCTCAATGACCAGGCCATTTTTTGCAATACGGCACTGCGTCGCTTTAACTGACAATTGCGCGATCGTGCGACGCTGTACCCAAACAAAAATGATGTCCCCTTTTCCCCACAAATAGAGCTTTCTTGGTTTCTACGGCACTGTGTCACTTTAACTGACAATTGCGCGGTTGTGCAACGCTGTACCCAAACAATATTGACGTCCCTTCTTCCCCACAAATAGAGCTTTCTTGGTGGTATTTATATATCTCTGTGTTTTGTTTTGTTTTTTGCGCTATAAACAAATAAGAGTGACAATTTTGAAAAAACACAACATTTTGTACTTTTTGCTATAATAAATATCCCCCAATTTTTTTTAAAAAAGCTAATTTGTTCCTCAGTTTAGGCCGATATTTATTCTTCTACATATTTTTGGTAATAAAAATCGCAATAAGCATATATTGATTGGTTTGCACAAAAGTTATAGCGTCTACAAAATAGGGGAAAGATTTATGGCATTTTTATTATTATTTTTTTGTTTTACTAGTAATGGCGGTGATCACCGATTGGACACTTTTGACACATTTATCTAGTAGGAACACACGATCTGTCTCTCCTCTCCTCACAGAACAGGGACACACACATGTCCCTGTTCTGGCTCACGTGCCCACGATTGTGCATGGCCGGTGGTCATTACAACCGGTGGGCGCGCGCATCGGCACCCTCGCAGTGCAGCAGGCGTGCCTGCTATCCCCCTCTTAAAGGGCCAATGTACAGCTACAACGGTTCGCGGGAACGTGCCGACCTGCCGCAGTATAATGACGGCAGCTGGTCGGCAAGCGGTTAACGGCATATTTTATGAAGTTTCTGGAGTTGTGAACAGTGTACCCCAGGGCTCTGTCCTGGGACCAATTCTGTTTAACTTGTTCATAAACAATATAGAGTTTGGAATAAATAGTTCAGTCGCATTTGCTGATGAGACAAAATAAGCAGGGCAATACCGTCTCAACAGGATATAGAAACTTTACAAGAAGACCTAGTTAAAATAGAGGGGCGAGCAGTTATATGGCAGATGAGGTGTGCCCCCCTATGGCAGAGCCCCCCAGTGTGTCTCCTGCTATCAGTGTTCACGTACACACACCTTTGCACCTTAGTGCTTGGTGTGTCAGGAAGCTGGCAGGAAAAGGCTTTTAATTAGAAAAAAAATCCACTTGTTGCAGGCTCTGAACTGTGCAAGTGAGTCTTAGAGCCAGCGGAATATTGAACTGCTGTGGTTGGCCTCAGATCGGACAGCAGGGCATGTGACTAAAAGCCATGCTTAATGTGTGCCATGATATCACTGCACAGGCATGCACCCAGACCTGCCCTGCTGCCCGATCCGAGGCCGAGCTCAGCAGTGCATTATTCAGCTGCCTCCGAATGGCAACAAGTGGATTTTTCATGGGCATGGGATTGTTAGATCGACTTTTGTTGAGCGGCAGTAGGCACACATGGAACATACAGTATACATACACACACACACACAGTATACATACACATAGACACACACACAGTATACATACAGTATATACACATAGACACACAGTATATATACAGTGGGGACGGAAAGTATTCAGACCCCCTTAAATTTTTCACTCTTTGTTATATTGCAGCCATTTTCTAAAATTATTTAAGTTCATTTTTTTCCTCATTAATGTAAGTATTCAGACCCTTTGCTCGGTATTTAGTAGAAGCACCCTTTTGATCTAATACAGCCATGAGTCTTTTTTGGGAAAGATGCAACAAGTTTTTCACACCTGGATTTGGGGATCCTCTGCCATTCCTCCTTGCAGATCCTCTCCAGTTCTGTCAGATTGGATGGTAAACGTTAGTGGACAGCCATTTTTAGGTCTCTCCAGAGATACTCAATTGGGTTTAAGTCAGCTCTCTGGCTGGGCCATTCAAGAACAGTCACTGAGTTGTTGTGAAGCCACTCCTTTGTTATTTTAGCTGTGTGCTTAGGGTCATTGTCTTGTTGGAAGGTAAACCTTTGGCCCAGTCTGAGGTCCTGAGCACTCTGGAGAAGGTTTTCGTCCAGGATATCCCTGTACTTGGCCGCATTCCCTCGATTGCAACCAGTCGTCCTGTCCCTGCAGCTGAAAAAACACCCCCACAGCATGATGCTGCCACCACCATGCTTCACTGTTGGGACTGTATTGGACAGGTGATGAGCAGTGCCTGGTTTTCTCCACACATACTACTTAGAATTAAGGCCAAAAAGTTCTATCTTGGTCTCATCAGGCCAGAGAATCTTTTTTCTCACCATCTTGGAGTCCTTCAGGTGTTTTTTAGCAAACTCCATGTGGGCTTTCATGTGTCTTGCACTGAGGAGAGGCTTCCCTCGGGCCACTCTGCTATAAAGCCCAGACTGGTGGAGGGCTGCAGTGATGGTTGACTTTCTACAACTTTCTCCATCTCCCATTTGCACCTCTGGAGCTCAGCCACATTGATCTTTGGGTTCTTCTCCTCTCTCACCAAGGCTCTTCTCCCCCGATAGCTCAGTTTGGCTGGACGGCCAGCTCTAGGAAGGGTTCTGGTCATCCCAAACGTCTTCCATTTAAGGATTATGAAGGCCACTGTGCTCTTAGGAACCCTAAGTGCAGCAGAATTTTTTTTGTAACCGTGGCCAGATCTGTGCCTTGCCACAATTCTGCCTTTGAGCTCTTCAGGCAGTTCCTTTGACCTCATGATTCTCATTTGCTCTGACATGCACTGTGAGCTGTAAGGTCTTATATAGACAGGTGTGTGGCTTTCCTAAGTCCAATCAGTATAATCAAACACAGCTGGACTCAAATGAAGGTGTAGAACCATCTCAAGGATGATCAGAAGAAATGGAGAGCACCTGAGTTAAATATATGAGTGTCACAGCAAAGGCTCTGAATACTTAGTGATATTTCAGTTTTTCTTTCTTAATAAATCTGCAAAAATGTCAACAATTCTGTGTTTTTCTGTCAATATGGGGTGCTGTGTATACATTAATGAGGGAAAAAAATGAACTTAAATGATTTTAGCAAATGGCTGCAATTTAACAAAGAGTGAAAAATTTAAGGGGGTCTGAATACTTTCCGTCCCCACTGTATATACCGTATTTATCGGCGTATAACACATGCCGGCGTATAACACACACCCCAAGTTTAGGAGGGCATTTTAAGAAAAAAAACTTGAGGTAAGTTTAAGGAAAAAACTTACATTTAAATGCCAATCAATGCAGCCTCATCAGTGTCCATATGCAGCCTTGTCCATCATTGCAGAATGATCAGTGTCCATTTGCAGCTTGCCCAGTGCCATTTGCAGCCTTGCCCATTGTCATATGCAGCCTTGCCCAGTGCAGCCTTGCCCATTGTCATATGCAGCCTTGCCCATTGTCATATGCAGCATTGCCCAGTGTAGCCTTGCCCAGTGCCGTGTGCCATTTGCAGCATTTATTTGTTTAAATTTGCCACTGACAGAGCCTGTGTACTCGGCTCGTCACGCCGCCCCGCCTCCCTGCGGTCTCAGAGGATGAGGAGCAAGCGCTGATGAAAAAGACCGAGCCGAGTGTACTGTGTACTGGTCTAAGCTCCGCTTGCAGTCCTGCCCAGTCCCGCCATTGGACGGCGTGTTATGACCATCATAGGAGCTGGACGGGACTGCTAACGGAGCTGAGCACTCAGCTTGGTCTTTTTCGGCCGCACTCGCTCCTCATCCTTTCAGAGACAGCAGGGAGGCGGGACTGCGAGCAGAGCCAAGCACTCGGCTCGGTCTTTTTCGGCGGCGCTTGTTTTTTTTTCGGTGGCGCTCGCTCTTTTTTGGCACACAGACAGTGGGGATCGGCGTATAACACGCAACCACGATTTTCCCCTGATTTTAAGGGGAAAAAAGTGCGTGTTATATGCCGATAAATATGATATATATATATATATACACATACACACATACACACAGTATACATATACACACAGTTACGCATACACACAGTATACATACACAGTCACACATACACACACACACACACACACCAGCACTTTTCACCCACAAATCAGCCTGATTGAACACACTGTTGCCCCCATCTCCTGGCATGCTGGGACTTGTAGTGCCCCAGCAGCTCACAGACACATTAGGTGGTAATGCAGGAGAGGAGGGGACTGTGCCTGTGTACTGGTGGGCAGGTAATGAGTAGGCAGTAGGGATGAGCTTCGTGTTCGAGTCGAACCCATGTTCGACTCGAACATCGGCTGTTCGATCGTTCGCCGAATTGCGAACGTTATGGGCCGTTCGCGCTAAATTCGTGTGGCGCGTCACGGCCCATAATTCACTGCGGCATCGCAGTGCATTGCTGGCTGATGATTGGCCAAGCATGCACTATGACCCGCATGCTTGGCCAATCACAGCGCCGTCAGTAGAGAGAGCTGTAATTGGCCAAAGCCAGGGTGGCTTTGGCCAATTATGGCTCAGGGGATTTAGTACACACCCCACACTATATAAGGCCGCCTGCACGGCGGCCCTGTGTAGTGTGTGTTCCGGTGTGCTGAGAGATAGAGAGAGAGAGAGACAGTGTCATTTGATTTGAGTTAGATAGATTAGGCAGAACAGTCAGTCAGTTAGCTGCACTTACAGTGTATTGTGTATATATATGCATCCCAGGTGTTGCATATATATATATACACTGTATTCAGTTTAGCTAGATCCGTTCCTGTTATCTTCTATCTAGACTATTTACATTTAATGCAGTGCGTCCTGCTCACAGTGTTCAGCTAGATCCGTTCCTGCTATTTACATTTAGTGCAGTGCGTCCTGCTCACAGTGTTCAGCTAGATCCGTTCCTGTTATCTTCTAGACTATTTACATTTAGTGCAGTGCGTCCTGCTCACAGTGTTCAGCTAGATCCGTTCCTGCAATTTACATTTAGTGCAGTGCGTCCTGCTCACAGTGTTCAGCTAGATCCGTTCCTGCTATTTACATTTAGTGCAGTGCGTCCTGCTCACAGTGTTCAGCTAGATCCGTTCCTGCTATTTACATTTAGTGCAGTGCGTCCTGCTCACAGTGTTCAGCTAGATCCGTTCCTGCTATTTACATTTAGTGCAGTGCGTCCTGCTCACAGTGTTCAGCTAGATCCGTTCCTGTTATCTTCTAGACTATTTACATTTAGTGCAGTGCGTCCTGCTCACAGTGTTCAGCTAGATCCGTTCCTGCAATTTACATTTAGTGCAGTGCGTCCTGCTCACAGTGTTCAGCTAGATCCGTTCCTGCTATTTACATTTAGTGCAGTGCGTCCTGCTCACAGTGTTCAGCTAGATCCGTTCCTGCTATTTACATTTAGTGCAGTGCGTCCTGCTCACAGTGTTCAGCTAGATCCGTTCCTGCTATTTACATTTAGTGCAGTGCGTCCTGCTCACAGTGTTCAGCTAGATCCGTTCCTGCTATTTACATTTAGTGCAGTGCGTCCTGCGCACAGTGTTCAGCTAGAGCCGTTCCTGCTATTTACATTTAGTGCAGTGCGTCCTGCTCACAGTGTTCAGCTAGATCCGTTCCTGTTATCTTCTAGACTATTTACATTTAGTGCAGTGCGTCCTGCTCACAGTGTTCAGCTAGATCCGTTCCTGCTATTTACATTTAGTGCAGTGCGTCCTGCTCACAGTGTTCAGCTAGATCCGTTCCTGTTATCTTCTAGACTATTTACATTTAGTGCAGTGCGTCCTGCTCACAGTGTTCAGCTAGATCCGTTCCTGTTATCTTCTAGACTATTTACATTTAGTGCAGTGCGTCCTGCTCACAGTGTTCAGCTAGATCCGTTCCTGCTATTTACATTTAGTGCAGTGCGTCCTGCTCACAGTGTTCAGCTAGATCCGTTCCTGTTAAATTCCTACTGACCGGCAGGCTTGTCTGGTTACAGTATATAAAGCTACCTGAAGAAAATTACAGGTGTTCTATTTGATCCTATTAGTACCACGGTCAGGCAGCTAGACTATTTACATTTAGTACAGTGCGTCCTGCTCACAGTGTTCAGCTAGATCCGTTCCTGTTATCTTCCTACTGACAGGCAGGCTTGTCTGGTTACAGTATATAAAGCTACTTGAAGAAAATTACAGGTGTTCTATCCCAGCTTAGTGCAGCTACAGGCCATTAGTATGTCTGGAAGGCCAAGAAGGAGAGGCAGACAGTCACAAGCCAATAAGAGAGGGCAAGCAGGCTCTGTGTCTAGTGCTGGTCGTGGAGACGGTGCATCCTCATCAGCACGTGGCCATGGGACACGCTTGGCCTTTTTTTCGGCAGCTGGCCATGTTGAGCCGCAACATGCGGAAGACTTGGTCGAGTGGATGACCAAGCCGTCCTCATCCTCCTCATCCTCTCTCACCCATGCCCAGGGTGCTTTGTCTGGCAAAGCAGCGGCCTCTTCCCTCAGCTCAATGTCATCAGTGACTCCTTCCCTAGCTCCACCATGTCCTCATGAGGATTCCCTCGAACTGTTTGACCACAGTGTTGGGTACATGCTCCAGGAGGATGCCCAGCGTTTGGAAGGCTCTGATGACGATACTGAGCTCGATGAAGGCAGTAACATGAGCGCGGACAGAGGGGGTGCCCAAGAAGGACAGCAATCTGGCAGTCATGCTCCCCCTGCTGCAGCATACTGCCAGGTTTGCTCCAGTGATGAGGAGGGAGGGGATGATGAGGTCACTGACTCAACGTGGGTGCCTGATAGGAGAGAGGAGGAGGAGGAGGAGGAGGAGGAGGAGGAGGAGGCGGCAGCACATCACCAACGAGGCAGGATGCCCTCCAGGGGCCAGCCTAAGGGCAGCACATTGACTGCATCACACCCCAAAGCTCCACATGTGCAGGGCGCTGCAGTCTCTGCGCGTTATTCAAAAAGTTCTTTGGTGTGGGCCTTTTTTGAGACGAGTGCATCAGATCGCACCGCTGCTATTTGCAACATATGTCTCAAGCGTATCTCGCGTGGCCAAAATATCTCCCGCTTGGGTACCACATGCTTGACCAGACATATGTTGACCTGCCATGCAGTTCGTTGGCAAGCGTATCTAAAAGACCCACACCAAAGAACAAAGAGGATCTCTCCTTGCTCCTCATCAGCTGAGATTTCCAACCCCACTAGACCTTCAGTCCTCTCTGAGACCTGCAGTGAGAGGAATGAAGGTGTAGAATTAGGTGTGTCACAGCCAAGTACTTGTGGGCAATCTGCTTTTGGTACACCGACGTCAGATTGTACCAGGCAAATTTCCCTGCCCCAGCTGCTGCACCGCCGAAAGAAGTTTGCTCCCAGCCATCCACATGCCCAGCGGTTGAATGCTAGCTTGGCAAAATTGCTAGCACTTCAACTGCTGCCTTTTCAGTTGGTAGACTCTGCCCCCTTCCGTGAGTTTGTGGAATGTGCGGTTCCTCAGTGGCAGGTACCCAAACGCCACTTTTTCTCACGGAAGGCGATTCCGGCTCTCTACCGGCATGTGGAAGGCAATGTCCATGCCTCGCTGGACAGGGCGGTCAGCGGTAAGGTGCATATTACCGCTGACTCATGGTCCAGCAGGCATGGACAGGGACGTTACCTAAGTTTCACGGCGCATTGGGTGACTCTGCTGGCAGCTGGGAAGGATGCAGGACAAGGTGCAGTAGTGTTGGAGGTTGTTCCGCCACCACGCCTCCAAAATGCTGATTGTGACACACCTCTCTCCTCCACCCCCTCCTCTTCTTCTTCCTCCATGGCCTCTTCCTCGGAACCAGCGGTGCTCCGTAGGCGTTCAAGGGGCTACGCAAGTACGCAGGCCAAAAGATGCCATGCGGTGCTTGAGCTGGTGTGCTTGGGGGACAGGAGCCACACTGGGGCAGAGGTTCTGTCAGCTCTGCAGGGGCAGGTTCAGAGGTGGTTGACGCCACGCCAACTTAAGGCAGGAATGGTGGTTTGCGACAATGGCACCAACCTCCTCTCTGCCCTCCGACAGGGACAAATGACCCATGTGCCCTGTTTGGCTCACGTCCTTAACTTGGTGGTGCAGCGGTTCTTGGGCAGGTACCCGGGCTTACAGGATGTCCTGAGGCAGGCCAGGAAAGTCTGTGTGCATTTCCGCCGGTCATATAATGCCAGTGCTCGGCTGACGGACCTCCAAAAGGAGTTTAACCTGCCCAAGAACCGCCTAATCTGTGACATGCCCACCAGGTGGAACTCAACGTTGGCCATGCTGCAGCGGCTGCACACGCAGCAGAGGGCCATCAATGAGTACCTGTGCGACTATGGCACCAGGACAGGGTCAGGGGAGCTTGGTTTTTTTTCCCCACGCCAGTGGGCCATGATCAGGGATGCATGCACTGTCCTGTCACCATTCGAGGAGGCCACGAGGATGGTGAGCAGTGACAGTGCATGCATCAGTGACACTGTCCCCCTTGTCCACCTGTTGGAGCACACGCTGCGTGGAATAATGGACAGGGCACTTGAGGCAGAACAGAGGCAGGAAGAGGAGGACTTCCTTAGCTCTCAAGGCCCCCTTTATCCAGACAGTGTTCCTGCGTGCCCGCCGATCACACAGGAAGAGGACGAGGAGGAAGAGGAGGAGGAGGAAGATTGTGTCAGTATGGAGGTGGAGCCTGGCACTCAGCATCAGCAGCAGTCTTTAAGGGATCAGTCCCAAGAAACACATGGACTTGTACGTGGCTGGGAGGAGGTGGCTGCGGACCATGTCGTTCTTAGTGACCCAGAGGACTCCGGACCGAATGCCTCAGCAAACCTACGCTGCATGGCCTCCCTGATCCTGCAAAGCCTGCGTAAGGATCCTCGTATTCGTGGTATCAAGGAGAAGGACCAATACTGGCTGGCAACCCTCCTTGATCCACGTTACAAGGGTAAGGTTGCGGACCTTATCTTGCCATCGCAGAGGGAGCAGAGGATGAAACATCTTCGGGAGGCCTTGCAGAAAGGTCTGTGCAACGCGTTCCCAGAGACTGGGAGGTTACAAACTCCTGTTTCTGGACAACGTGTTGCTGAGGCTTCGGTCAGTCAAAGAAGGAGCGGTGGAGAAGGTGGCCGTCTGACCGATGCGTTCAGACAATTTTTTGGTCCGCAGCCCCAAGGTATGATCGGTTCCAGCAACCATCGCCAGCGTCTGTTTTACATGGTGCAGGAATACCTAGGGGCAAGATCAGACTTGGACACCTTTCCCACCGAAAATCCTCTGGGTTACTGGGTCTTGAGGATGGATCACTGGCCAGAGCTTGCACAGTATGCAATTGAGCTACTGGCCTGTCCTGCATCCAGCGTTCTTTCGGAACGCACATTCAGTGCTGCTGGAGGCGTGGTAACCGATCACAGGGTGCGTCTGTCCACCGACTCGGTCGATCGGCTGACCTTCATAAAAATGAATGAGTCTTGGATCACCACCAGCTACCAAGCACCTGATGCTGATGTAACCGAATAATTTTTTTTGAAATCTCAGATCCCTTCAAAGACTGCCTATGCTGATGCTGAGTGACTATCCCTGAGTAATTATCCTCTTCCTCCTCAATCATCACGCTGATAGCTTGTAAGAACATTTTTGGTTCTGGGCGCCACCACCAGTGCCTAAGGCACAATTTTTCAGCCCCTGTTTAACAGGGGCGTGTAATTACAATTTTTGATGTAATACTTTGCAGCAGGGCTCGTTCCTGCATTCCAACTAGAGTGTCTGTGAGGGGTTGCAGTGTTGTGGCACCAGCACCAGTGCCTAGGGCCCAATTTTTCTGCCCCTGTCTAACAGGGGCGTGTAATTACAATTTTTGATGCAATACTTTGCAGCAGGGCTCGTTCCTGCGTTCCAACTAGAGTGTCTGTGAGGGGTTGCAGTGTTGTGGCACCAGCACCAGTGCCTAAGGCCCAATTTTTCTGCCCCTGTCTAACAGGGGCGTGTAATTACAATTTTTGATGCAATACTTTGCAGCAGGGCTCGTTCCTGCGTTCCAACTAGAGTGTCTGTGAGGGGTTGCAGTGTTGTGGCACCAGCACCAGTGCCTAAGGCCCAATTTTTCTGCCCCTGTCTAACAGGGGCGTGTAATTACAATTTTTGAAGCAATAATTTGCAGCAGGGCTCGTTCCTGCGTTCCAACTAGAGTGTCTGTGAGGGGTTGCAGTGTTGTGGCACCAGCACCAGTGCCTAAGGCCTAATTTTTCAGCTCCTGTTCAACAGGGGCATGTAATTACAATTCTTGATCTAATATTTCACAGCAGGGCCCTGTGAGGGCTTACAGTGTTGTGGCCACAGCAACACCTAAGGCCCAAATTTCTGCTGAGTATATAGGGCAGGACCCTACTTTCAAACATCTAACTTACAAACGACTCCTACTTGCAAACGGAAGGAGACAACAGGAAGTGAGATGAAATCTACCCCTAGGAAGGGAAATTCTCTCCTGTAAGAGTTAATATGGGAAAACAATTTCTCCTTTCCACTGATGCTTTCCAATCCTTGTTCCACAAAAAAACCCAAATTTTCAAAAAACATTTTTCATTGGGACAAAAAAGTGAGGTGAAATCTTCTGAAGAGGAGGAAAGACAGCAAAACAAATGTCACAGGGGTGATAACCCTTCCCTATGTTTTCCAAAAAGCTTAGAAAAGATTTTTTGGCTGGAGCTAAACACGTTAAAAATGTTCAAAATTACAAACAGATTCTACTTAACAACAAACCTACAGTCCCTGTCTTGTTTGCACTGCCTGTATACTGCTGTTCAGAGTATATAGGGCCTGGTGGCCCCACACCTTTCCTTATTTTAATTTGGGTGCGGGGTTCCCCTTAATATCCATACAAGACCCAAAGGGCCTGGTAATGGACTGGGGGGTACCCATGCCGTTTGTCTCACTGATTTTCATCCATATTGCCATGACCCGACATGACATTAAACCCGCAAGCAGTTTTAAATGAGATTTTTTCCTTTAAAAATGACATTTGGTGCAGGGACTGTTCTAAACATGGGAAACACGCGTCACTTTACAGGCATACTATAGACACCCCCCAGGTACGATATTTAAAGGAATATTTCACTTTTTTTTTTTTACTTTAAGCATCATTAAAATCACTGCTCCCGAAAAAACGGCCGTTTTTAAAAGTTTTTTTTGCATTGATACATGTCCCCTGGGGTAGGACCCGGGTCCCCAAACCCTTTTTAGGACAATACCATGCAAATTAGCCTTTAAAATGAGCACTTTTGATTTCGAACGTTCGAGTCCCATAGACGTCAATGGGGTTCTAACGTTCGTGCGAACTTTCGGTCCGTTCGCGGGTTCTGGTGCGAACCGAACCGGGGGGTGTTCGGCTCATCCCTAGTAGGCAGGGTAGCAGAGATTGGGGGAGAAGTTCAGAACATGTCCTTCCTCCAGAAGCAGTAGACTTCTCACACAGAAAATTGATCTAACAACTTCAGAGACAGGAGAGGAGCCCTGCTAGAGGAAAAACACATCCTCCCCCTCCCTCCTGCTCACCAGGGTAAGCACTGACAAAAATACACTCGGTTCAGCTCAGCAAGCTTACCTTCCAGCAGACTGCAGCCCTTCCCACACTGCAGGCTGTGTCCCCTCTTCCCTCTCCTCTCCTCCAGCTGTCGGCATCTCCTGCTCTAAAATTAAATAAACAGCGGTGGGGAAGGGGGCATGTACACTGTGTTCCCATTGGCTGAGGAGGCAGTGCAGAGGCGGGGCAGGTATAGCCTTGGGATTTTCACAGCAAAATTATGTCGGTAAGGGACATTTCAGGGACAGATGTAAAAATACATAGATTTTTCCGTACTGTCCCTGGTTTTATTGAGGCTGGCCACCCTGATGGGGCCCCTTAGTGGCCCTGGGACCCCGCCCACTGCCGGAGTGCCTGATTGATCAGTCCGTTCCTGGTTTGGCCACTTCTTGAAAATGCCACCCAGGTTTAGTCACCAATCCTCGGCAAGGATGTTACTGGCCAGTGATCAGGAACCACTGTTTTCACTGCCACCAGCCAGTATAGTTCCAACAACATTACAATCCACCCCTTGCTGTTATTCACCCATCTCCTGTATATGTCAGCCCTATCCTGATACTGATCTGACCCGTATATTAACCTCTCATCTCACCCATCCTGCATATCTTTAACCCCTTTATCTCCATCCTCCCATTGTATGTGGCCTGTACATTAACTCCTTTAACCTAACCTAGTGCACCATTACCAAGCTTTATGTTTTAACTCCATGCACACTGTAATCTAAAAAAAAGCCAAAAAAATGCTGGATGGAAAATGCTTATAGTAGCATTTTTTGTGCTTCTAGTAGCATTTTAGTAGCTTTTAGAAGCTTTTAGGAGCAGTTAGGACCGTAAGCATAATTTTGATGTTTTTGCAGTACATGAAGAAAAAAAAAAGCAAAAGCTCAAAAAAAGCTGTTAGTAACAGTTAGGAGCAGCTAGGAGCATTCAGCATATTTTTCTGCTGGAAAAATGCTCCAAGAAACTCTACAAAAACATTTTTTTTTCTGTTCCTAGAAGCTGAAGCTCAAAAAACGCTATAGCCTAAAGTAGTGTGAATGGACACATAGGCTAACACTATTTAGCTTCTAGGAGCAACAAAACAAATGCTAATAACAGCTTATAGGAGCTTAAAAAACACTAGTGTGCATACTGTGCACTAATATCAGCATGGTAATTTCCAAAAAAATGTAGCAAAAAAATCAGATCACTTTGGGGTGTCTACTTTCCAAAAAAGGAATTGTTTCAGAGTTTTGTCCTGTCCTGGAATTTTTATTTGGTATATTTTCCAACAGAAAATAAGAGAAACATTTTCTTTTTTAACTGATCTTTTGTATAGTAAAAAATAAAAAGTGATAATTAAATACCACCAAATGAAATCTCTATATTTCTCAAAAAATATATAAATATTATATAAAATTTATTTGGGAACAGTGTTGCATGACCTAGTAAGTGTAACTGTCAAAGTATCACAGTGCCAAAAACTGAAAAATGGCCTGGTAATGAAGGGGGTGAAACATGACGTTACATAGTTGGTTAAAAATGTTGCAAGTGCAGGAAAATACTTGTTAATTTGGCAGGAATCCAGTAACCTCACTTTACTGTAGTGAGCGGACGGTACTGCCTCTGCTGCACTGAAAGCTCAAGCAACGTCGTCAGTCCTACCCAGTTCTCCCCTGTTAACTACAGAAAACCTCCTGTTTCCCCATCTCCATAAGAGTAGGTGTTCTGTAGTCCCGCAGGGGGGAACTCAGGCAGGACAACACTGCTTGGGATTTTAGTGCAGCAAGGGCAGCATTGTCAGCTCACTACAGGAAGTTAGAAGCACAATTTTTAAAAGGGAAAAAAAAACTGTGAAAATGTGTATATTGCAAAAATTTTCTGCATATGTTTGTTTTTTTATTTTTCATTTTGTTTTTCATATATACACTTTAGGTGGACTAATGAAAACTATCATATAGTTTGGACTATTTTCTTTTTATTAAAAAGTCACTATCTCATTGATGAATAGACATGATCACAAATATATATATATATATACACTGTATATACTGTATATAAATTGTAACAAAGATTAAAAAAAAGTTTTTTTCCCTAATTACATTTCTGCTTCAAACATGTGAAGTTATTTAAAGCGGAGTTCCGATCACACTTTTTTTTTTTTTTTGGCATCCCCTCTGCTTGTATGCGATATCATACATTAACGCACGTATATATTTTAATCACGTTCCCAATACATGTTTTTAATAATTTACTTACCTTATTTTTGTCTTCCTGAGCAAATCCATCTTGATTGTGGGCATGTGAAGGCCATTAGGACTCTCTTCCGGGATAAGGTACATGCTGGCTACCCAGTATGCACCTCCCGATCTCGCGCATGTGCATTGTAAGCCGGGTGTAGCGCTGACAGCGTGTAGATCTGCATTTGATCGGTCATTTCCTGTTTTGAAAGAACGCAATGCTATCCCTCGGCGCTGTACACTGACTCCTGGGGAAACGATGACACACATCTACCAGAAGCACAGGCGCAGTGGGATATGACGTAAATTGCCGCGGCCCCGAAGTGGCAGGTTAGAAGGGACCCCATGGCAACAATGCAGAGTAAGTAAAAAAAAAATGTTGGCCAAAATGTTGCTGTTCTCATAGAAAGCTAGATGAAGGGAACTGCTGTGCCAACTTAAAATACAAATACAAAAGCAGCCAACACTAACAATAAGACTAATGCCGCGTACACACGGTCGGACTTTTCGTCTACAAAAGTCCGACAGCCTGTCCGACAGACTTCCTGCGGACTTTCGGCGGACTTGCAGCAGACTTTCTAACGAACGGACTTGCCTACACACGACCACACAAAAGTCCGACGGATTCGTACGTGATGACGTACACCGGACTAAAATAAGGAAGTTCATAGCCAGTAGCCAATAGCTGCCCTAGCATGGGTTTTTGTCCGTCGGACTAGCACACAGACGAGCGGATTTCGGGGTCCGTCGTAGTTACGACGTAAAGATTTGAAGCATGTTTCAAATCTAAAGTCCGTCGGATTTGAGGCTGAAAAAGTCTGCTGAAAGTCCGGAGAAGCCCACACACGATCGGATTACCAGCCAGCTTTAGTCCGTCGGCGTCCGTTGGACTTTTGTAGACGAAAAGTCCGACCGTGTGTACGCGGCATAATTGTGCAAGGTAAATAAGAAAACAATAAAGTGTAGCGCTATAACTGTGATAAAAATCTACATGAGGGGTGTAGAATCACAATAGTGAGAGTGATATCTAGAAATTCACAAGTGTGTGGACAACCTCTACATTTTTGTACTAACAATGGAGAGTGAATGTTTCAGAAATTCACGGATAGGTGAATGTCTATTAGACAGTGCAAGTGTATCTCATTGGAATAAACATCCAAAAAAGGAAAAAATAAAAACAAACAATATATAAAAAAGTCTAAACCCAAGAGAATGGAAAGTCTGGGATATTACAACAACATATCCATGCAGACATATAGATGCAAATCCGCATGTATGGCGTGGCTGTAAAAAACAGAAATTATAAACACAGGAAAATGATGGAATGGCTGATGGACATATACATAATAAAAAGTCTATATGAATTGACAGTTCTTACAGGTACAAGATGTTCAAAACTTGTGTGTATGTCTTTCACCCCAAGGTATACGGTATGCCAGCATCCAGGGCCAAATCTTCTTACAAAACACACACTTCAACTGGGAGAAATGAAATGCCCTTACCAGAGATGTTGGACTCACTGGCCGTTGGCGGTAAGTCATATAGGCTTGTACCGTCTAAGCGGTAGAGTTAAAGTTGATTCCAATCCCGGAGAGGTGCCGGATAGGCAGGAAGGACCTCTCGGATTTAACGCTCCTAGAAGGGATGAAGGTGGGCCCGATGCTCCTGTTCTCGTTTTTCTTGATCAAGTTTCTTATCCGGATATGGGCTGGGGTCTTCCACCAGGTTCCACTCGCTCAGCGGCAACCCCCCACCTGGTCTGGGGTGCACTTGCCGCCGGTGAACCGCTCTCGCTGCGATTGGACACAGCGGGAGCCAATTAGCAAGCCCGCTGGCCTCCTGCGATTGCTCCAGGCAACGACAGATCGGTGATCTGCTGATGTAAACAACCAAGCTTCTGTCAGACAGGAACAGAAAGATCTGTGCTTCCTGCTAATCAGGAACACATAGAAAGCTATTGATTAATGTAAACATTATATTATGGGTTGAACTGCGCTTTAAGCGTAAAATAATGCCATTTAGGCTGTTTTCACACTGGGGCAGGCATTGACGGTAAAATGCCGCTAGTTTTAGCGGCGATTTACCTCCATTTTAGCGGTGTGCTTTTAACCCCCAATAGCGGCCGAATAAAGGGTTAAATGCACCCGTGTAGAGCCGCTGCCGAAGCACCTGCAAAGCCCATTCATTGCAATAGGCAGGAGCGGTGAAGGAGCAGTGTATACAAAGATGCTGCTTGCAGGACTTTTTTAGCATCCTGCCAGCGCATCGCCCCAGTGTGAAAGCACTCTGGCTTTCACACTGAGACTGCAGGGGAGGCGTTTCTCACAAGCTTTACAGGCGCTTTTTTTTTAACCCAAAAGCACCTGAAAAACGCCTCAGTGTGAAAGGGGTCTTAATGTTTATTTGGTGTATTCCTTTATTGTGACACTACAAGAAAACAAATGAAACAAATGAGAGGAGAAAGAAGTTAATTAGAGCAGATTATGGTTAATTAAGATAAGTAAGGTAAAATATGCAGTCAAAGTCCTATTACAAAATATAAAGAAGGGTATACACGGATCGAAAATCAGTCGGCTTAGCAAGAACTGACCGTCCTTCAGTCTGTGCACAATAGCGTCACTAGGGTTGGTGTCACCTGGTGTGGTAAAACATGGTGTCACCCCCCCTCCACCAAGTATAGTCCCCCCTTCAGTACAGATCCCCCTCTCCACTAAGAATAGACCTCCTCCCTCAATACAGACCCTCTTCTACACCAACTATCGTTTCCCCTCAGTACAGACCCTCTCCCTCAGTATAAGCCCCCCTCTCCACTAAGTATAGACCATTCCCCTCCCTCAGTACAGACCCCCTTCCCCAGTCCAGACCCCTCTACACTAAGTACAGACCCCCCCTCAGTCCAGACCCCCCTTACACTAAGTACAGACCCCCCTCCCTCAGTCCAGACCCCCCTCCACTAAGAACAAACCCCCCTTACACTAAGTACAGACAACCCTCCCTCAGTCCAGACCCCCCCATGGACCCCCCTTCTCCCTCGGTACACACTCTGTGCCCCTCCTCCATCTACAATAGAGTACAGTACAGACCTTAGCTCGGCATGCACAGCAGTGTCCCTCCTCCAGTCTGTGTACATTTATTCAGAGGAATAAACATGGATGGGAATGGGATATTCATGAAATGCCCCAAACTGATTTGCAGAACAATATAATTGGGACTGACTATAGATATCTCTGATATATACAACTCCAAACTTCAACTCCAACACATCACTTGCTTGCAGACTATCTCTCCTCAACACCTCCAGCACATCACTTACTTGCTCTTCCCGGACCAGCTGGCACAGATTTGTAGGCCTGATACTGGCTCAGCCAGGCCTAGTGTGAATTCCCTTTGCAAGCAAGGATGTCGGCCCCTTTGGTGTAGCAAAAATGTAGGAATAGTCCCAGTGCCAACTGTCCATGTGGCTACTAAACCCAGTACCACATCTTCAGGCCCTGCCAACCCTCCTGGCTGCAGTCGCCTCTTTCTCCACTGCCCATAACACCACAGTCCTCTCCACTGGCTCTGCACTCATCACAGACTGCTATCTCCCAGTCCTCTCAGGCATGCCTCCCCAGTCCTCTCCCGACTGTGTGTCACTCACCAGCCCTCTTGGCTGCAACCTGTTGTTCCTCTCCTGGAGACTTTGCCTAGCAGTGCTCTCCCACTATCCTCTCTTGCTCCCATGCCACCTCTGTGTGTCGTGAGAAGGGTCCTGTCCACACCCTAGCTCAACGTTACCCCCCCTAGACTGGGGAGCTCCCTCAAAGACCCTGACAGCCTAACACTCCATCTCCAGCTTCCACTCGAACAACTCCTCTCCAGCTGGGCTAACCCTGGGTGTTTAAGGAGGCCTGCCCCCTGCCAATCCAAGTTGGGAATTGGTCAGGGCTCCTCAGAGTACCCCAGGCAGCTCCACCTTTCCTCCTTCCTTTCCAGAAGACGCCAGAACATTCTGGAAAGAAGTGGGAGGTGTTGGTGATGCTGCATGTGATTCACTCAGCTCTGCCCTGGGTCACTCCCAACCCAGATCAAAACACACCCAGGCTTGGCTGCCAGCCAAGGCTTACAACTTACCTACACTATCAAAAAAATGTTATCTCTCTTTAGCACACTAACTGGAGGTTGCTACACTCACCCCCCCCCCTAACATCCCACCAGTCCCTTGGCTGGGAAATTTGCAAAAATAAGCTCCTGGGCCCAGGAGCAAGGGCAACTCATAAAATACAATTTTGGAAGGGCAAAAGGGAATAAACTGGGATGGGCTATGCACAAATATGTACACAAATAAAGTGATTTTTTTTTCAGTATTTACAGCATATACATTACAATATACACCTAATTACAGGTCCCTGTAGCTAACAGCAACATCACATTTTGAGTCAGAGCACTTCCCCCTTAAGAGAAATACTCTGCCCGTAGGATTTTGACTCAAGCCAGAGATGGATGAGCAGCCGTCCTATCCAAAAAGATCCTGTAAAGACAAAAAAATCCTGTCCTTACAACTATCTACACAATTACATCACTTTCTGTCGGGGGGGGGGGGGTAGTATCCTGACTGATTTTTGCCATATCTGGTTCTGTCAACAGGGGATTACGGTCCTGCTGACAGAAAAGCAAAGAAATGAAAAGTGAACAGTTCTCTTTGGAGTTCCTGGTGGGAGGGGCCTGCAATATCAGGCTCCTTTGACCTCACCCAGAGTCCCTCAGTAAGAATGTCCATCAGACTGGCTCCGATTGGGGTGGCAGGCTGGCCTTAGTCCTGCAAAAAGAGTCAGGAAGAAAGAACATATTCTGCAACTTTCCAGCACTTTATGTGGCTATTTCCATGGTGGCTGTACATCCCCACAGTCCTCCTTACACAGAGAAATGTGGGTTGGGCAGTCTCCTCCCGCTGTCCCCTTCCTCCCTGATGGAGACAGAGTGACTCCTCGCAGGCTGTCCCGCCTTCACAACCATCACTCTGTCCTTGTAAATTGCTCTCCCCAACCTCTATTCCCTCCCAATGTCCTCAAAACAGGCCCAGGTCTCCTCACATTCCGGTACTCGGAGAGGCTTGGGGATATGCAAATACTCCCTAACCAGGTCATCCTCCCACTCTCCCCGGGAATTCTCTATGATGTCCAAGGTCTCAGGAGGGACATAAGGGTAGTCCAGACCCCACTCCAGAGCAACTCTGTGCTGAACTTCTCGCTGGAACCTGGAAAACCTGGGCAGTTCTCTGGGCTTTCCTTTTCCTGGAGGACATAAGCATCATGGGACCTCTTGATGGACTGCCTGTATGCAGCTGCTCTGGTCTGGGTGGTGGAGGGTCCGTTCATAAAAGGTTGTCTGCTGCTGATGGGGGTTCCTGCAGCTTCTTCAGTTCCCATAGCTGAATCTGGCACATCTCCTCCCTCGGACTGAACCTCCAGGACCCCCTGGGATCCCCCTGTCTCCCATTCCTCCTCTGAGCTGCTGCTGTGAGATGACCACTCTGCTAACTTCTCCAGAGACCCAAACTTGGCTTGCAATCTGGGGAACCCCAATCTATGGCCCTGTCCTCACGTTCCCCTTCTGGCTTACCTGAGGGCTCATCCCCCTCCAACACTGGCTCCCTCCAGATGGGGTTGGCAAGGGACACAAGGTGGCCAACATTCCAGGGACAATTTCTGGTTCCTGATGGGCAGTACTTACAGTTACCAGGTCCCCGAGCAGGCCGCAGGCCATGGCAGACTCCTCTTCCCATATGTCACTGATTTTTACAGGGGAGTCACCAGGCTCAGACTACCCCACCACCTTTCGGCGATGATTCAAGGCCCACTCTGGCCTTTCAGGACTTCCGCAGCTGTACACGACACAGTCCTGATTGCAGGTCCACATTGTAGTACTGTGGCTCCTGCTGGCTGGATGCAAGCCGGGTGAGCGGTTCGCCACAATGACCACACCGGATTCATACTCTGATCAACACAGTCATATCCGGTATTCTGGACACAGCTAGCACAGTTGCTCCATCCCCACAATCATCCCAAGGGCGTATCCCCCGCAGTGCTTCAACCGCACACCGTGTCCGCACAAGCAGATCAGGCAACCAGCTCAGCGCTGGGAACACACAAGCACATTCCGCCATCTTGCTCCTCTGCCTCATGGTGTCGGCTCACAGGGAACGCTGGGTTTCCTCTAGGGTGTGATACCACCCCCTCGCTCCCAGACAGGCTGGCATCTGTGAAACTGATAGACAGTCCCCTCCCCAGGCATGCTACTGTAATCCTTTGTTAGATAAACTGAAGTTTGCAGGCACACTGGAACTAGCAGGACTTGTCCAGGCATGTTGCTCGGCAGCGAAGACCAATTACTTTTCGGTGGTTGCAAAAATAAAGTTTGTAGCGAGTGCCTCCCTGAAAGGAACACTTTTAACACAGACCTGCCTGCAGGCACCTGCAGGCCAGCGCCGATCACCCTGGGAAACAGCAGACATCTCCAGGCACACTTCTGTTCAGAGCAGGAGTTTGGAGTAAAAGTTCAAGATGTCCAGCAGATCGCTGGACATATTTGTAATCCATGAGTGCGATTGCCCGCCGTGGTTGCCATGGTTGACAGCACATGGTAGAAAATTACTGAATTGCATATTTAAAGCACAAGTGTCTGTCCCGGTAGAGCACAGAAATCCTTCCCTTGAGTTCAATCCCTCAATTGGTGAAACAAAGTACAGTTCCCAGGGCTCGGTCAACTTGGGTTGCTAGGGGCAATGGCTGGCAGGTTACCTGTAAACAGATGTCCCGGATGAGCCCCCAAATGTAGCGGTACCCTCTTGAGAGCTGCTGTGTGTTTTAGTCCATCTGTCACCCTGCCCAGCCAGGCACACAGTTCTCATCCACCCTCAGGCAGAAAACAAGTCCTTGATGGGGATGGCCCAAACTGATTTGCAGAACAATATAAATGGGACTGACTATATACACCTCCGGTACATACAACTCCAATCTTCAAATCCAGCATATCACTTGCTTGCAAACTATCTCTCCTCTCTCCTTAGGGTGCAAGAATTATAGACTGTACTACATTTAAAGCAAGAAAAGGTAACCCCCTGGATGGTACTTTAACAGACCACCAACTCGATGTTAAAAAATATCTTTTAATAATGTAAAGTAAAAAACATGTGCCATTTATACATAACAAGAATACATAAAATGCATCACATGGAGAATGATAAGCCTTGGGAGAATGATAAGTATGGAGCATACAGAGACTCTCTGGAACAAAGCAGCGGTCACAAGGTTTCTCAGGAGGAGCATGGACCTGAGCAGAAAGAATTTTGTGACCCAAAGGAGAAGTGAGACTGGTGCGAACCGTAGCCAGAATACGATCAGGAGGAATCACAGGAACCGGAACCGACTCCAACTTGGAAGTGGAGGAAAATTGTCGTGACAAGGAGTCAGCCCTTACATTCTTAGTACCGGTTAAGAATGAGACAATGTGATTGAAATTGACAAGAAAAGAGCCCATCGCGCCCTTCTGGGAGAGAGGCGTTTAGCCTCAGACAAGAATGTGACATTCTTATGGTCAGCACAGTGGTACCTTCGAGGAGATGTCTCTATTCTTTCAGAGCTAAAATGATTGCCAACAGCTCTCTGTCACCGATCTCATAATTGCACTCTGCAGGTGACAATTTCTTGGAAAAGTACCCACAAGGATGCATAGCGTTCTCAGAGGTAGGACGTTGAGATGGATGGGCGCCAACACCAGTCTCGGGAGCATCAACCTCAAGGATAAAAGGTAACATAGGATCAGGATGTGCCAACACAGGAGCAGAAACAAAGGCAGCCTTGAGACTCTTAAAGCCCTTAATGGACTCTGGAGACCAACTCTGTGGGTTACCTTCCTTTCTGGTCATATCAATCAGAGGCTTGACCAGAGACGAGAAGTTAAGAAATAAACTTCCGATAATAGTTGGCAAAGCCCAGGAAACGCTGCAGAGGACGTAAACCCACGGGTCAGGGCCACTGCAGAACTGCCGAAAGTTTCTCTGAATCCATCGAAAAACCAGCAGTGAAAATGACATAACCAAGGAATTTAACTTGTTCACAATGGAACTCGCACTTCTCCAGTTTACAATAGAGATTGTTCTTGCTTAGTTTCTAAAGCACACGACAAACATCTGTGTGGTGGCTCTCCAGGGACTTTGAAAATATGAGGATATCATTGAGATAGACCCCCACACATAACTGCAACAAATCTCGGAGGACATCGTTAATAAATTCCTGGAAAACTGCCAGGGCATTTCAAAGGCCAAAAAGCATTACGAGGTACTCATAATGGCCTGTTCTGGTATCAAACACAGTTTTCCACTCGTCGCCCTCCTTAATCCTCACGAGATTGTATGCCCCTCTCAAATCAAGCTTTGTGAAAACCGTTGCTCCGTAATCAACTAAATCGGATAGGCATTCTAATCGTGAAACGATTGAGACCCCTATAATCAATACAAGGTCTCAGTTCACCGCTCTTCTTCACAAAGAAGAAACCAGCACCAGCAGGAGACAAGGATTTGCAGATGAAACCTTGCGTCTACAACATACTCCTCCATGGCCTACGCCTACTGTCAGAAACCATTAAATCAGGCCGAGACAGAAGTACAAGTAAATCACACTTGTTTAATAATAAAAGTAAAAAGAACAAAGTCAAAACATAGCCAAAGTTCAGTATCCGGAACGCATAGTCAGCCAAGCCAGAAGTCATGGATCAATGTAGTGGAACAGCAAGCAGGATCTGGAGCCAGAAGGGATGTCAGCAAAGCAAGTCTTGAACAGGATCGCAGGAGATAGTTTCTGTGATGTTAACCAAGGCGAAGGCAGAGGACCTCTGGACAGGATGGCTTAAGTAGGCAGGACTTAGGAGCAGAATATTATCAACAGCTGAGTAACTGTGGAGAGATAGGAGCTGGCAATTAGCCGACAGCAGCCAGCTCAGAAAAGGAAGGGCTGGGCCCAGCCCTGACATCCTCTCCTGACTGTGTGTCACTCACCAGCCCTCTTGGCTGCAACCTGTTGTTCCTCTCCTGGAGACTTTGCCTGGCAGTGCTCTCCCACTGTCTTCTCATGCTCCCGTGCCACCTGTCCAGGACACCTATGTGTGTGTCATGAGAAGGGTCCTGTCCACCCCCTAGCCCCCAGGCCCAAGGTCACCCCCCCCCCCCAGACTGGGGATCTCCCTTAAAGGCCCAGACAGCCTAACAATTCATCTCCAGCTTCCACTCAAACAACTACTCCCCAACTGGGCTAACCTATGGTATTTGAGGAGGCCTGCCCCCTGCCAATCCACGTAGGGGATTGGTCAGGACTCCTCAGAATACCCCAGGATGCTTCACCTTTCTTCTCCTCCTTCCTTTCCAGAAGACACCAGGATATTCTAGAAAGAAGTGGAAGGTGTTGGTGATGCTGCCTTTGAGTCACTCAGCTCTGTCCTGGGTCACTCCCAACCCAGATCAAAACACACCCAAGCTTGGCTGCCAGCCAAGCCTGACAATTTACCTACACTATCAAAAAAATGCTCTCTTTAGTACACTAACTAGAGGGTGATACATGTGTATTTAGCTGCCTGCCCCAGGTTTCACTTTAAGAACCAAGCAAATATCTAAATGTTTTGATGGGCTAGTGTCAGTCTGGAGCAGCCGATGTTTCTAGGAAGACTGCATTTGCATGTAAACTTCCCTAAGTAAGGCCTACATGTGATGCTGAGCCTCCATGAAAGAACTGAAATCCATAAAATGAAAGGGGTGAGCAGGGACAGTAAGGCAGGGGAGTAAAAAGCTAAATAAAGGTGGATTTCCTCCAGTCAGGAAATAAGGTGGGTTCTATCAGACCTGCTGCAGCTTCAAATGAACGCTGTCAGAAGCTTACAGTGTGCAGTGAAATCAGAAGAAGCCATATTAATACAAGAGAGGAGCCTATACAACTGTATGGAAGGTAAGGTTGGGATTCAGATTTAATGATAGGCACAGGCACAATATGATCTTCTGAGAGTCTGCTTTACTTACTTTCCTGCCTACTTCTAAAACAAAGTCAAAATCACTTTACATTTAGAGAAGCACAGTAAACAGTTGTGCCGCAAGACATATTCTAAGCAAGTTTTTTTTATACAGGAAGGGGCTCTTCTTAAAATATATATTTTCTATGTTGGGCCCTATTCTTCTGTCTAGACATTCATGACTGGCGGTACAAGATTCAGGTTTGCTGATTACTTAGCAAGCAGAATTTAGTATCATCCAATATATATATATATATACCCTCATTTCTATAAAGTAAGAAGCACAAAGTGAATTCAGAGTTTTATCGGGTGTACAGGAAATCAGCCGCACTAAACCTTGAAAACATTATTCACTGGGCCGGAGCTGTGGAAATCTGTCCTCAGCAGACAAGATAAGGAAGAATTCACCTTTGTGGATTAAAGTATTACTGCAATGTGCTTTGCTACCAAACAATGGCTACGTGTTCCATACAACATGTACTAAGCCATGGAAGGCAAGTACGTGAGCCAAATTCTGATTTGTTTCCAACAATTTGAAAGATACGCAGCTGACCAGAGACATCCAACACGTGGATACCCATGTGGGGGAAAGTTTTTAAAAATAAATAAGGCCTAAAAAAAAAGGCCTAAAGGCTCATTCATGCTGTTGCGGTCTAATATGTTGCCTTAGTGCAAGCATATTATGCATTGCATTAAGGCACACATACAGCAGCTGAATAATTTGTATTGGCTGTCAATGCACTAAAAGAATCAAACATGTACCAGGTTTTACAGCACCCTACAATGCACGGTGCATTACAGTGTGTTACGTTGTGCTTTAGTGTGCCATTAAAGCTGAAATATGGCCAAAATTAATTTTTGGACATTTGCACAGTAAAAATAAGTTACCTCTAATGAAGGGTGCCCACCTCTGGCTGCTGTAGTGTTTGTTACATAGCTTACATTTACTAATGCCCCGTACACACGATCGGAAATTCTGCCAGCAAAAGTCCGATGTGAGCTTTTGGTCGGAAATTCCGACCGTGTGTATGCTCCATCGGACTTTTGCTGGTGGAATTTCTTCCAGCAAAAGATTGAGAGCAGGTTCTCTATTTTTCCGTCTGAAAAAGTTCCTATCGGAAATTCCGTTCGTCTGTATGCAATTCCGATGCGCAAAAAACCATGCATGCTCTGAATCATGGCTTCGTATGGAACTTCCCTTTTCTAGTGTCATCATACGTGTTGTACGTCACCACGTTCTTGACGGTCGAAAGTTCAGAGAACTTTTGTGTGACCGTGTGTATGCAAGCCAAGCTTAAGCGGAATTCCGATCATGTGTACATTGCATTAGGCAACAGGTCGTTAGCTTGGTACCTCTTCCATTCATAAAAAGCTTTTCATTCTTTTCACTGCATGCAAGGAGCTTTGTAATTGGAGGAAGAGTGGATGAACAAAACAGGAGAACAATAACTTTTGTTCTCCTCCCACAGTTCCCATTTTCCCCTGCCCCACTGCATTGCTTAGATAACATTTCCTGACAGTGCTATGGAGAGCCTTGTGTGGGGCAGTGAGGTTGTACAGTAACCCACAACAACCAATCCTATTTAAGTGACACTGATCACTGGCAAAGCACTAAAGCCGTGTACACACGACCGGACTGCTCCGATGGAACAAATCCGTCGGACAATCCGACCGTGTGTGGGCTTCATCGGACCTTCAGTGTCATGGTTATGCAATAGTGTTGTCTATCTGCTTACCTGTTTCCATGTGTTCATCTGTAAAGACCAGCTGACTCTCACCTGACTGCTTTTATTAACTCTCCTCTAGCACGGCTCCACCCCAGCTCCTATCAGAGAACTCTATATTACCCTCTGCACTGCAGGCCGGCCCTGCTGATCAACCTTTGTGTGTTTGGCTTCCTGTTCCTGCCTGCTGTTTGCTCTACGTTTGTTTCAGTTACCGACCTTGGCGTGTTCTCTACTATTCCTGTCTGCTCGTGACCCTGACCTCTGGCGTGTCCCCGACTATCCCTATTGCCTGTGACCCTGAACCTTGGCGTAAACTCTGTTGTCCTTGTCTGCTTGTGGCCCTGACCTTGGCTTATTCCTTTACTATCCCTATCCTCCTGTTGCCTACTGTGGGTGTCAGCTGGGGGACCCTGGGGGTCGCGACCTGGAGCCAGTTGCAGCCCAGTCCATCCTCACCTCTAGAGGCTCTGGTGAACACCTGTTGGCTCTTAGACTCCGCGCCCCAGGGAATCCTATGCTCTAACCCCGGTGGGATCTGTGTTGGTGTCCCAGTGGCCCTGCCTTCCTTATCACCCGGACTCCCATCCGCAGGAGTCAGCTGTAAGGTCCACTGCCTTGTGGTGCACTCATGATCCCAACGGTGTGCATCTGTCACCCAGCCTCTAGGTGACCTGACAGTTTGATCAGCCATGGACCCGGCTGACGTGCCGCTTCCTGCAGCCGATCCATTGCAGGGCATATCTCGCAGACTCGAGACCCAGGAATCTAATCAGACTCAGGTGATGCTATTCCTTAAGGATCTGGCTTCCCGCTTCGAGCAGCTTCAGGCCTCCTTGGGAAACCCGAACCTGCAGCCTCAAGTACAATTAGCAGCTGCACCTATCGCACCATTCGCAGCCACACATTCATATTTACTGCCAGCTCCGTCCCGTTTCTCTGGGGACTCCAAGGCCTGCAGGGGCTTCCTCAACCAATGCACCATTCATTTTGAGCTCCAGCCTCAAAACTTTCTGTCTGATCGGGCTAAAGTAGCTTATATCATTTCCCTCCTCTCTGGTGAAGCTTTAGCTTGGGCTGCCCCCCTGTGGGAGAAGAATGACCCGGTGGTTTCCAGCCTGCCCGACTTCTTGAAGCTCTTTCGTAATATCTTCGAGGAGCCAGCTCGGGTTTCTTCAGCGGCTAGTGCCCTTTTACGCCTTCACCAAGAATCTTGTTCAGTGGGACAATATGCGCTTCAGTTCCGTATCCTCACAGCTGAATTGAGCTGGAACAATGAGGCCCTGGTCGCAACCTTTTTTACATGGCCTCTCTGACCGAGTGAAGGACGAATTAGTAGGAAGAGCCATCCCCGCCGGTCTGGACGATGTAATTTCCTTGTGCAATCAGATTGACATTCGTTTCCAGGAGTGGTTGCTAGAAAAAAAGACGCCAGCACCCTCTAGGTCCTAGTCAGCCAGAACTCTTCTCCCGTCGCCCTGTGGAGTATCCTCTGCCTGCTGAGGAACCTATGCAGCTGGGCCAGACCAGACTAACCCCCAAAGAACGTGCTAGACGCAGAACTCTGGGCTTGTGTCTTTATTGTGGGGGCAAGGGTCATTTTCGTGACTCCTGCTCACTTCGTCCGGGAAACGCTCGGGTCTAATACATTTTGAAGGTGGAGTATTGGACCCAGAAACATCACCTTCTCGTCTTCTTCTTCTGGTTTCCTCCATGTAGGCCCTTCTCCCCAATCGGTCCTAGCATATCTGGACTCCGGGGCTGCCGGCAATTTTATGGATTGGAGAACTGCTTCTTCTATGAAGCTTACCCTTTCTCCCCTCGCTACACCACTTTTAGTCTCGGCAATTGATGGCACTGTGCTCCCAGGGGGTCCTATCCGTTTCCAGACGCTATCTATTAGGATGTCGGTAGGGATACTCCACCAGGAGTGGATTTCCTTCCTCATTCTACCCAAGGCCTCTACCCCCATTGTATTAGGCCTTCCTTGGCTACAGCTCCACTCTCCACATGTGGACTGGGTCTCTAGGCAGATCCTGGCTTGGGGTCCTTCGTGTTTCTCGTCCTGTCTTCTCAAGGTGGTCCCCAAGGAGAGACATCCCATTGCTACCACATCTGTATCATCTGATCTTCCCTCGGCATACAGCGATTACCGGGATGTGTTCTGTAAGAAGTCTGCTGAGGTGCTTCCTCCCCACAGATCTTTTGACTGTGCCATTGACCTTGTCCCTGGAGCAACTCTGCCCAGGGGTCGTACCTACCCTTTGTCCATTCCAGAGACCCAGGCCATGTCTGAGTATGTCGCCGAGAATTTGGAGAGAGGTTTCATCCGGAAATCCTCGTCACCTGCAGGAGCAGGGTTCTTTTTCATTGCTAAAAAGGATGGTACCCTCAGACCCTGCATCGACTATCGAGGGTTAAATGCAGTGACTATCAAAAACCGATACCCCTTACCTCTAATATCTGGGCTATTTGACAGGTTGAAGGGGGCTTCCATTTTCAACAAGTTGGATCTCAGAGGTGCATACAATCTCATTAGAATACGGGAAGGTGACGAATGGAAGACTGTGTTTAACACTAGGGACGGGCATTATGAATACCTGGTTATGCCTTTTGGTTTGTGTAATGCTCCAGCTGTGTTCCAGAACTTTGTCAATGAAATCTTCAGGGATCTACTATACCAGTTTGTTGTCATCTATCTGGATGACATTCTCATCTTTTCTGAAAATCTGCTTGCTCACAGGAACCATGTCCGCACCATACTTCAGCGCCTTAGAGAGAATAATCTCTATGCCAAGCTGGAGAAGTGTTCCTTTGAATGTCCTGAGGTCCTGTTTCTGGGATGTTTTGTTTCTAGTTTGGGTTTTCACATGGATCCCGGAAAGGTCTCGGCCATTACCAACTGGCCCCTTCCTGCTAGCCTTAAGGCCACACAGCGCTTTCTTGGCTTCACAAATTATTATAGGCAGTTCATAGGGAATTACTCTTCCATTGCCGCGCCTATTATCGCTTTAACCAAGAAGGGTGCGAATGCCAAAGTCTGGCCTCCCGAGGCTGTCTCTGCGTTTCACGATCTGAAACAGGCCTTTGTTTCTGGACCTCTCTTGAGGAGACCAAATCCTGAGGACCCATTTTTTATTGAAGTAGACGCTTCTTCGATGGGGGTGGGAGCTGTGCTTCCTCAGTTCTTTCAGAAGAGACGTCAACCATGTGCGTTCTTCTCCAAAAAATTTTCTCAGGCAGAGAGAAATTATGGCATTGGTGATCGGGAACTTCTCGCAATTAAATTGGCATTGGAAGAGTGGCGTCATCTCTTGGAGGGTTCCCCTCACTCCATTACGATCTTTACTGATCACAAGAATCTACAATACCTACAGAATGCTAAACGTCTGAAACCCAGACAGGCCAGGTGGAGTCTCTTCTTTTCTCGTTTTAAATTCACGATTACGTACAAACCTGGTTCCTGCAACGGTCGGGCTGATGCACTCTCTAGGTCATTTGACACTTTGGACGAGGAGTCCACCCCTGATCCTGAGCCGATCATTCCAACCTCATGCATTGTTGCCCATTCTACCACCCTGGAATCAAAAATGCCTCCTGGCAAGACCTTTGTTCCCACGGAGCTAAGAGCTAAGATCCTTCGTTGGGGACATGATTCCAAGGTGGCAGGTCATGCTGGGTTCCTCCGATCCTTCCTGCTCATCAGTCGTCTCTACTGGTGGCCTAACCTTCACTCGGATGTTAAAGATTATGTTAAGGCTTGTCATGTCTGTGCTCAGTCTAAATCTTCCACACAATCCCCTGCTGGTCTTCTTATGCCCTTTACCATTCCTAAGGAGCTCTGGTCTCACATCGCCATGGATTTTATCACCGATCTTCCACTATCGGAGAATAATACAGCCATTTGGGTGGTAATCGATCGGTTCTCCAAGATGGCTCATATTGTTCCTCTTCCTGGTCTCCCTTCTGCCTTCATGGTGTTCCTTCCCATGTCATTTCGGACAGGGGTGTTCAGTCTACGTCCCGTTTTTGGAGAGCCTTTTGTAAATCCCTCAACATTACCTTGGATTTTACCTCTTCTTACCATTCCCAATCCAATGGCCAGACTGAAAGGGTTAATCAGGAGTTGGAGGTCTTTCTCCGTATCTTGGTCTCGGCTCATCACGATGATTGGGCATCACTGCTCCCGTGGGCAGAGTTCTCCCACAATAATCATGTCAACGTCAGTTCTCAGAAAACACCCTTTATCACTGTTTATGGAAAACATCCTCAACTCCCTCTCCCTATGACCTGTTCTTCTGACATTCCAGCCTTGGCTACTGTTCAGGAATCATTCAATTCCATGTGGGCTGACGTTCATGACTCCCTCCAGAAAGCTGCCAACAAATTCAAGAATTTTGCTGACCGTCGCAGGTGTAAGCCGCCTTCTCTTCAGCCAGGAGACAAAGTCTGGCTCTCCACCAGGAACATCAAACTCCGGGTTCCTTCTCTCAAATTTGCCCCAAGATTCATTGGTCCGTACACCATAACTTCCAAACTGAATCCGGTTTGTTTCAAGCTCCAGATTCCCAAAAGCCTCAAAATCTCTAACTCCTTCCATGTTGCCCTTCTGAAGCCTTTAGTCCTCAATAAGTTCTCTCGTCCTCTTTTTACCACAGTGCCGGTCTCTGAGGAGGATCAGGAGTACGAGGTTAGCCAAATTTTGGATTCCCGACTCTGTAGAGGCATTCTCCAGTACCTCGTGCATTGAAAGGGGTTTGGTCCTGAGGAGAGGTCATGGGTCAAGGCTTCTGAGGTCTTTGCACCTCGTCTGTTGAGGAAGTTTCATTTGAAGTTCCCCTCTAAACCTGGTCCCAAGCGGGGAAGGGGGAGGCCTCGTAAAAGAGGGGGTACTGTCATGGTTATGCAAAAGTGTTGTCTATCTGCTTACCTGTTTCCATGTGTTCATCTCTAAAGACCAGCTGACTCTCACCTGACTGCTTTTATTAACTCTCCTCTAGCACGGCTCCACCCCAGCTCCTATCAGAGAGCTCTATATTAACCTCTGCACTGCAGGCCAGCCCTGCTGATCAACCTTTGTGTGTTTGGCTTCCTGTTCCTGCCTGCTGTGTGCTCTACGTTTGTTTCAGTTACCAACCTTGGCATGTTCTCTACTATTCCTGTCTGCTCGTGACCCTGACCTCTGGCGTGTCCCCGACTATCCCTATTTGCCTGTGACCCTGAACCTTGGCGTAAACTCTGTTGTCCTTGTTTGCTTGTGGCCCTGACCTTGGCTTATTCCTTTACTATCCCTATCCTCCTGTTGCCTACTGTGGGTGTGAGCTGGGAGCTAGTTGCAGCCCAGTCCATCCTCACCTCTAGAGGCTCTGGTGAACACCTGCTGGCTCTTAGAATCCGCGCCCCAGGGAATCCTACGCTCTAACCCCGGTGGGATCTGTGTTGGTGTCCCAGCCGGCCTGCCTTCCTTACCACCCGGACTCCCATCTGCAGCAGTCAGCCGTAGGGTCCACTGCCTTGTGGTGCACTCCTGATCCCAACGGTGTGCATCTGTCACCCAGCCTCTAGATGACCTGACATTCAGCTGACTTTTTTCTGTCGAAAATCAGACGGACTTTAGATTTGGAACATGTTTCAAATCTTTCCGACGGACTCGAGTCCGGTCAAAAAATAAGTTTGTCTGTATGCTAGACTGACGGACAAAAAAGGACGCAAGGGCAGCTATTGGCTACTGGCTATGAACTTCCTTATTCTAGTCCCTTCGTACGCCATCACGTTCAAACCAACGGACTTTCGAACGGATTTTAGTCTGTTCATGTGTGGGCAAGTCTGGTCATTTGAAAGCCCATCGTAACTCCATCGAAAGCCCGTCGGATAGACCGTCGAAACATTTTTTGAAAGAAAAAAAAAGTGCATTTTAAATACTATATATAACTTTTG
Organism: Aquarana catesbeiana; assembly: GCF_042186555.1. Classification (NCBI taxonomy): domain Eukaryota; kingdom Metazoa; phylum Chordata; class Amphibia; order Anura; family Ranidae; genus Aquarana; species Aquarana catesbeiana. Next base: position 107,242,932 of record NC_133327.1, on the reverse strand, counting down.
CGCAAACCAATTATTATACGCTTATTGCGATTTTTTTTTTACCAAAAATATGTAGAAGAATACATATTGGCCTAAACTGAGGAAAAAATATTTTTTTAAAATATTTTTGGGGGATATTTATTATAGCAAAAAGTACAAAATAATGCATTTTTTTCAAAATTGTCGCTATTCTTTTATTTATAGTAGCAAAAAATTAAAAACGCAGAGGCGATCAAATACCCCCAAAAGAAAGCTCTATTTGTGGGAAAAAAAGGACGTCAATTTTGTTTGGGTACAACATCGCATAACCGCGCAATTGTCAGTTAAAGCGACGCAGTGCCGAATCGCAAAAAATACTCTGGTCAGGAAGGGGGTAAATCCTTTTGGGGCTGAAGTGGTTAATGCAATGGATGTTAATGTGCATTCAAGTAATTAGTTCCTTAAATTATATATATATATATATATATATATATATATATATACACACACACACACGCACACACATACATTTTGTCTGTGGCATACTGCTATGTAACACATTGGAGGTTTACTTTAAATAGATTTTGTGTGAAATATTTTTATACTGTACTAGACATCCTGCCATAAACATTTCACTGCTAGAAGACAATGGAAGAGATAAAAGCATTGTCACATACATTCTCAGCAGTGATTTGTTGAGTGCCCATAGGAGATAAATGTATCCAAATGAAATCTCCACTTTGGAGGTGGTGGGGAAGACTTCTCACTTTATGGAAGGCAACAGAAGAGAAAGACTTGTCAAGGCACAAAGAAGCCTTCATCCGGCTTCAATTATGCGTGTTTAGCCTATAAAAAGCATTCCACTTTCAGACAAAACCTGAGAAATTAGGCATGAAATAATATATGACACATAAAGTAGCAAGAATAAGATGCATGTCCTCAGTATGAGCGAATGTTAGGATAGATCCACCTTTATGCTTACAAAATAAAAAGGGAAGCAGCCTCTGGAAGTTTCATCTGTATTGATCTTCCGTGGTCTACAATAAATGAAATACTTTCAAGTATCTATGTTATGTACAGCATCAAAGCAAAAACTGAGCTGTCAGTGTAAAAACTGATACACACAGGTGAAATGTGTATGTAAACCATAGAAGTGTCCCTTGGTAGATCGCTTTTCAGAAGGCGGCTGACAGGCAGCTAGGACGCAATATGTGGTCTCCTCAACCCCTTTAAAAGACTAAAAGGCCCAGGACACAGCTATGTGTAATGCATGCAGACTTTTTAGAGTTAAAATGGGGTGAGGAGGCCATGTATCGACCTATTCACTTGAGTCATGTTTGGCAGTGCTATTGACTGTCGAACGAGACAGGTGGTTTAATTTTTGCGTGGCCACAAATCAAAGCAAGATTTTCTTCTTTAGGAGTGCAGTTGTTTAACTGCCTGTTTTTAATGCCCCCAGCCATCCATGTGTACGGGGTCTGAAGGTCAGAGCATAATGAGCTTGGTAGTAACCAAGTGGACTGCAGCAATGTCTGTAGTAACTTCCAATCCTTTTGGGCAAGAATGGGTTCACCCAGCCATTTGAAAGGTAGATGTTAAGGGACTACTATATCAAAAAATGTTGTATCCTTGTAACAGTATAGGATATATTCTTGTAATGATATTATTCAGTATACAAGTTCCTTTCACATGTCTTTATTTATATTTTTCCATATTTACACTCAGGCCAAGCTGTTAACCAAAAGTGATAGTTACAGCTGTTGAGAAAAGCTGTTATACGAATAGGGTCCATACAAGGGTGTGTATGGTTTATTTACCATTAAGAGTCTTTTTTGAAAAAGATTGCGGAACTAAACTCTGCAAAATACTAATCTCCAGGCTTCTAGTGATGTGATGGCTACATCTTTCTCTGGTCACTGTCATATTCTTCTTGGGCTTCTTCCAGGTGCTGGGTTTTCGGCCTCATGATTGGCGAGCAAGGGGAGGTGTCATTTTGCGCATGCGCATAGGAGTCAGCCATCCCGGCATAGCCACGGTGTGGCAGGGATACACGCTGAGCCGCACAAGTACAGCTCATTGTATATTCATTAGAAGACTGCGATCGGGCAGGTAAACGTGTCCTATTGCAGATGAGCCTTAGCATAACTCTTTTGAAATACAAAGTTGCCTGCTCACAATTTTTTTAAATATTAGGTTTAGTTCTACTTAAGTAAGGTGTTAGCTGAACTTAGGGTACTTTCACATGGGCGTCATCGGTTTAGTCATGTTTTTCGCTAAGAAAAAAACTGATAAATATGGATTCAGGTTGCATCAGTTTACATCAGTTTTTTTAAGTTGTTGCAGAAACCAATCATAAGTGACAAAAGTATAAACAAGAAATGTTTCTTGCCTAAAAACAGACATAAACAGAACGGATGTAAACAGACGCCATCAATTTGCATCCATCTAAATGGAAAATGACACAGACTTGTTCCCTTTAAAAAAAACAGGCCTAAACAGACACAGGGTGGATGTAAATGGATCATCATCCAGTTACATTCGCAAGCCCAAAGGAATTAATTGCTGTCCATTTTTCATTCAAAAAGGGACAGATGAAAAAAAAAGATGAATAAAACACCCCTGTGAAAGGGCCCTAGACTTTAAATCAAACTAAACTCATGAAAACAAAAATGTAATATATTGCAGCTTGCCAACTTCTTTTTTAGGCTTTTTTCCCTTTTTTTTTTTGCTGTTGATCTGGCGAGTAATGGTGCCCATACACTAGAAAAAAAAATCTGGCATTTGGACAGTTTGATCCTTTTTCACTCAGTTAACAACTTGATCTCTGGAAGATCCCCCCCCCCTCTTGACTAGGCCATTTTTTGTTATACGGCACTGCGTTACTTCAACTGACAATTGCATGGTCATGAAACACTGTACCCAAATAAAACTGTTCTTTTTTTCCAAACTGAGCTTTCTTTTGGTGGTATTTGATCACCTCTGCATTTTTATTTTTTGTGCGATAAACAAAAAAGACCGACAATTTTTAAAAAATTGTAATAGTAATAGCGCGATCAGCGGGGCAGAGCTATCCCATTCCTGTCACCGGAGTGCGACGCGTTTCTAAACATGCACACTGCGTATGTTGCGGCAGCCACTCTCCTTTCATAAGCAATACAAGTGGGTTCATGGACCAGCATTATATGGGGGAGGAGCCAAACAATGCATATGCAGACAGACAGATTTTAAACAATATGGAAGGAAAGGATAAGAGCTAGCATGATGACAGAAATATATATTAAAAAAATGGATTAACATAAGGTGACAATCCAGCAATAAAAACATATCCATATATACCTATGCTATTATGAGAGGGGTATACGTTACACAGCAAGAAAACATGATAAACCTAAAAGAAGGCACAATTGACATGCCTTTTTTAAAAATAAAAATAAGGAAAAAATAAAATTTAATAGTAATAAAAAAAATCTAGCTTAATTAATAAAAATAATAAAATATATATATATATATATATATATATATACATACACACATATATATGTGTGTGTATGTATTTGTATTACGATTGTGTTACTGAAAATAGCAAATACTATCATGCTACTATCGTACTAACGTGACATAGCACAGTTTACACCATGGGGGAAGAGAAGGGAAAAGGGGGGGTACCAGAAACTTCATATGGAAAAAAGTATCGATGTATATACATATTGTGCACATTGATAATCATGATCAAAAATATATAGAATCCTAGAGCATGGGTATTGGGTCAACCTCATGGTTTCAAAAAGGCATAAACACATGGTACGTTGTTTGTGTGTACAGGGCAAAAAGGCTCCTAGCTAATGAGCATGTAATTTGGATTGTTGGTGAAACTCAGCAAAATGTTGTAGCATGTTATGTTTGTCCTTACTCTCTTCTATGAGTCTTCTATGTTCGCCAAACTGCCACCTCGAATCGCGGATGGTGCGGCCAACATAGATTAATCCACAGGGGCATATTAATCCATACACAACAAAATCAGAAGCGTAATTATAGAAATTATCCAACTGATACCTTTTCCCATTAGTGCTGAAAGAATTTTTACCATGTTGAAAAAAACTTGCATGTTTTGCAGAGAGCAAATCCTTATGGCACTGATACATGACAACTATGGGTATCAGAACTGGTTGGTAGGTCCAACATCAATGGATTTAAATTTACTGGGTGCAATATTATTTTTAAGATTGGAAGCCCTACGGTAGGTGACTCTGGGATGATTCAGAAGAATGGCTTTTAGATGGGGGTCTTGTTGTAATATGTTCCAGTGGTTGCAAAGGATTCTTTCCATTTTCTTGTACTAAAAAAATTGAAAGTAGTAGTTAATCTGGTGGAGTGATCACCAGATTCCCGATCTTTTTTTGAAAGTTTTTCCCTTTAAATAGAATTCAAAAGCCTGATCCACAAATGATTCCGGATATTTTTTGTCTTTAGAAACTTTTTCTTTAGAGCTACGCTCTGTTCCACATAGTCAGAGTCTCGCATGCAGTTCTGTTGCAAGCGGCAGAACTGTCCTTTTGGGATGTTGCAAATTTATTTATTATAGTGGCAATTTTTATGATGTAAAAAAGAGTTGCCCGCTTAGTATAGTTTTTTGCATAGATGGTGTCCTCGTGGTGGCAAAGTTCCAGGTTCAGGAAGGCCACGGTGTTAGGGTCTGTAACATATGTGAAGGATAGGCCATAAGGGTTATCATTACAGTGATTGACTAAAGTGATTGACGAGGTTAGCAGATCCATCCCAAATGATGATAATATCATCAATATATCTTCCGAAGAAATAAATGTTAGCAGAAAAAGGATTCTGTGGCCAAATGTAGTTGTTCTCCCAAAATCCCATAGCCAGATTAGCGTAGGATGGTGCAAAATTTACCCTTATAGCAGTGCCCTGTTGCTGCAGATAAAAATCACCATCAAAATTAAAATAATTATGCGTTAGGCAAAATTTTGTTGCTTCCAAGATGAAAGCAGCCTGTCTGAGGTTGGTTAGTGGGTCTAGAGCAACAAAAGATTCTAGGGATAACAAACCAAAACTATGGGGAATAGAAGTGCATAGGTGGACTCCCACCTGTATGAGGACAGAAGTTCTAGGAGATGCCTACCATCCCTGATATAGGATTGCAACTGATGGACCAAAGGCTGTAGGTACCGATCTACATTTTGGCTAAACACTGTCCATTGCAGCCACTATTGACCTACCTGGGGGGGGTCTGCAGACTTTTGTGGACCTTAGGTAGGTGATAAAAATAGAATAGGGAATCTGAAATAATTCCCTATGGAATAATGAAGCCTCCGTTTTGTTAATGATTCCACTTGCCAGTGCTGAATTTACTAGAAAGTCGGCTTCATGCTTAAACTCAGCTGTGGGATCTTTCTTGAGTTTTATATATGTGGTATTATCAGAGAGGAACCTATTGGCTTCTGTTATATAATCCGCTTTATTTTGTAGGACTATCCCTCCCTCTTTATCTCAAGATTTTATGATAATATCCAATGCTTGCATCAGTGAATCTAGAGCTTTTATTTTGGATGGGGAGACGTCTTCTCATCACGCCACTCAGTGATCTGCGCACCAAGTCTCGCTCTGGTTTCTTCCACCGTTCTTCCATCTCAGCGGTGACTAGCGGGACCTCAGTGCTCGGCAGAGACAGGAGCGGAGGAACTGTGAGTTTCCACCGATGACATTCCTCGGGACCTTTACTTACAGATGTGCCTTTTAATTTCCCACACATGTTGCCAATTGTATATTTCCAATAAATCATTTTACTCCTACACTTAAAGGCACCTCTCCCCTCTGTTTTATTAACTGTGTGCCTAGCCTATGCTTTCTCACTGTGTGGGAGGTGCTTTTACTATGGTAAGGCATAGATCCATGTTCCTACTTTGCAGCGATACGGGATCAATGCCTTCCCTCCTCACAGAACAGCAATCTGCCTTGTTTACATAGGCAGAGTGCCGTTCTTTCTCTGTACTGTACAACTGGTGGGTGCCGGCAGACATCGAGTCCGTGGTACCCGCGCTGAGCTCTGGTTGTATGTTATCACAGCAGGAGCAGGTCATGTGGGCCCCACACCCGGAAATGTCATATCACTTATGGCTTACACTTATGGGCCACTCTGCGGTGGGCGGTCAAGAAGTGGTTAATGGGCATATATCGAAAATTGGTTTTGACGTTGTTGACCCAAAATAATCGAATGAAAAGTTTGGAAAACTTCTGCCGAACAGACATTAACCACTTCCTGCCCGGCCCATAGCAGATGACGACTGGGCGGTGGTTCAGTTATCCTGACTGGGCGTCATATTACGTCCAGCAGGATAACATGCCGCCGCTCGCCCTCGGGGGCGCGCATCATGGCAATCGGTGGATCGGTGTGTCAGTCTGACACACCGCTACACCGATCTTGGTAAAGAGCCTCCAGCCTGCCACCTCATGTGTGCCACCTCACTGGTGCCACCTCATTAGTGCCCATCAGTGCCACTGTATCAGTGCCCGTCAGTGCAGCCATATCAGTCCCCGTCATTGAAGAAGAAAACGTACTTATTTCCAAAAATTTTTAATAGAAACAAAGAAAAACTTTTTTTAAAATTTTCGGTCTTTTTTTATTTGTTGCGCAAAAAATAAAAAACGCAGAGGTGATCAAATACCACCAAAAGAAAGCTCTATTTGTGAGAACAAAATGATAAAAAAAATTGTTTGGGTACAGTGTTGTATGACCGCGCAATTGTCATTCAAACTGCGACAGCGCTGAAAGCGGAAAATTGGGCTGGGTGGGAAGGTGTCTAAGTGCCTGGTATTGAAGTGGTTAAATTGAAAGGTTAATGTGTTTCTCACCCATTAAAAATGTTACTGTTGGTACTGCGCATATGTGACCCAGAAGCAGAAAAAACTAATGAGAAATTGATTCATTTATGTCCATTGAACAATTCATCGTTTGAAATTCAGACACTACATGCTGGCAATATCGTTTGCTCTCACAACCGTGTGAGATTTTTTGACAGGTGTATGGCTAGCATAAGTCTGTTTTTTTAACTTTGGTTAGCAGACTAATCTGTCCAGAACAATTGGCAGTTAGAAGGTTGAGACAAACCATTTAGCACTGACAGGGGTGTTTACAATGGTCAGCTTTTATCCATTTATGTAAAAGCTTATCCCTAAAAAAAAAAAATGTTTCTGTAGCTTTCGAAAAATTGTTAGCTGGAGTTATGCTTTATTTGTTAGTCACTCATGTAAAGTCCATCTAAATCGTTTACTTTATGTAACAGTATGCTCTCCACAGGCCGAGAGTGCTGCTGTCCTGGAAAACTATATGTATACAGCATTACTGGATTTCCTTAAAGTGTCACTAAACCCAGGACCCTGCATTCACTATATCTGGTCTGCCACAGTACACAGAACATGGAAATGCAATAGTTTTGGTAAATATAAGCTGCTAAATACCTTTTCTCATCAGCAGTATATAGCAGTCTTGTGACTTCTATCAGTGTCTGGTTAAAGCTTGTAAGAGGAGCTTCTATGAGGCTGCAGGACCCCTGAACCTCTGTCTGGACAGTGCTGATTGGCCCTGTGCTAATCACATGCACTCTTCCAAGAAAAAAAAACTCTCTAGTAATACGCACCAAACTGAGCATGTGCAGCCTGACTCCAGCAACGCTCTTATTCGGACCTGTTTTGGAGTCAGTGGAAGAAGAAGAGGATCAAAGAAGACAGGGTCAAACAGCCTTTTTACACAATGTGGGGGATCAAACCCTTAGGTTCCACAATGAGTATAACAAGCATGCTTTACTGCATCTACAGACTGATTTTACTGTTCTGGGTTTAGTAACACTTTAAAAGCAAAAAATGCAATGTATGTGTGCAGTTTGAATTTGTGGTTGTCTGAGTCAACATTGCTCAATTTTAAATTTAATGATGGTGATTTAAGCTGACATATGTTTTCTATATGTGACTTTTTGTAGAACTTTTGAGCTTTGGGTTTATTTAAGATTTAATAAAACAAACATTGTTTTTTTTGCATAATACTGTATAGCCATTTCTTTCTTTTTCTTTATTATGGAATAACTTAAAGGAGTTGTAAAGGCAGAAGGTTTTTTATCTTAAAAAAATTTAACAAATTGTATGCATTAAGATAAAAAACCTTTTGTGTGTAGCAGCCACCCCAGCACCCCCTAATTACTTACCTAAGCCCTATCTCTCTCCAGCGATGTCCACAAATGTCTAAGCCATCTGGGGCACTCCTGATTGGCTGAGACACAGTCGCGACACCATTGGCTCCCACGGCTGTCAAAGTCAGTCAGCCAATCAGGGGAGAGAGGAGGGGGGGCCGGGTCGGGGCTCCATGTATGAATGGACACACGGAGCTGTGTCTCAGTTCCAGTGCCCCTATAGGAAGCTGCTGATTGTGTGGCCACTCAATAGGAGAGAGCAGGGCAGGACTTAGGGTGGTGGGGGCCCCTGGGCTTGAGTCGCTTTCGTGCCCTACCTTCTATACATTACTTTAAATAGAACAAAATGATACATACACAAGCTATGTATTAGAGCTACACAATTCTGGATGAACTGAGAATAAAAAAACTTTTTAAGGAAAAAAACTTACATTTAAATGCCCATCAATGCAGCCTTATCAGTGTCTATCTGCAGCCTTGCACAGCATCCATCTGCTTGTCCAGTGTCATTTGCAGCCTTGTCAGTGTCATTTGCAGCCTTGTCAGTGTCATTTGCAGCCTTATCAGTGAACATCTGCAGCCTTGTCAGTGTCATTTGCAGCCTTGCCCAGGCTGCAGTTAAACTGCAGTGACTTGTCAGTGTCACTGCAGTTTAAATATGGCGCCGCCGAGATACACGAAGCTGGTCCTGTGTATCTCGGCTCTTCTCGGCTCCTCTCGCAGTCCCGCCCAGTCCCACCCTATGTTGAACATAACACAGGTCCAATGGCGGGACTGGGAGCCGAGCTCCGCCCATATACATACATAGCCGAGTATACTTGGCTAGGTTCAGCTAGCTCCGCTCTCAGTCACACCCAGTCCCTGTGTTATGTCCATCAAAGGGCGGGACTGGGTGTGACTGTGAGCGGAACTAGCCGAGCCTAGCCGAGTACACTCAGCTATGTATGTATCTATAGATATTTAAACCGTAAACGGGCGGGGCCCGCGGGGCCCCCTATTGGGTGGGGCCCATGGGCTTCAGCCCAGTCAAGACAAATGGTAAGTCCGGCGCCTGGGAGGGAGGGACCAGGAGCAGCAAAGAGGGCCAAAAGAAGAGGAGGATTTGGGCTGCCCTGTGAAAAACCAACTGCACAGAGGAGGTAAGTATAACATGTTTGTTGTTTTGTTTATTTTTAAATTAGACTTTACTATCACTTTAAGTATTTCTGGGCCCCCGAGTATACATGCATTCATTTTGGTGCTTGGAAGATGGAGGAGGTCTATAAATAGCATCTTTTTGGTTGAGGTACATTGATGATGTGCTGGTGGCATGGAGGAAACAAAAGCTAAGATTTTGAGTTTCATGGAAAGTTTGAACTGCAATATATGCAATGTCAATCCTACCTACTGTATATGTAAAGAGGTGTTTATGAACCTTCCTAGAATTGACTATAAGAAAGGTCAATGATTTATACCTGTACATACCAGAAACCCACAGTGAGCAATATTCTCACGCATCAGCCACTAGCCACCATCCCTCACTGGAGGGATCTCTGATGGAGAGTTCACACATATTCAGTGAAATAGGTATGTGCAGTCAGAGGGGCCTCACCTGCCATGGACATTAAAAAAAAAAAAAAGAGTGAGCTTTGAGGGTCATAGCTTGGTGACCTGGGGTCACAGAGACCCCAAATGTGGGGTAGGTACCCAAAGTCCTACCCCACCACTGGTCAAAATTTGGGGCTCCTGGTACCTATGGTCCCGGAGGTACAGAGTTCCCTGCAAAGCCTGTCAGAAACTACATACAGCACATCCAGTTTAATTACAAGCTGGCACACGCTGTTTGCAGGAGACAGAGGATGAGCTCACAGTGCCTCTGACGTCTTGTCAGAAGCACTGAGCTGTCCAATAAAATTGCTGCAGTGGAGGCTTTCCTCTCACTGCAGTGTCATAGAAGGGGGCGTGTGTCTAAAAGACAAATATTTCCTTCCAGCCCAGCCCTCTTAACTACAAGGAAAAAACATTATGGGTATAAGGTTTAGCCATAATCCCATGTTTTTCTCACACAGTTAAGAGGAAGAATCTGCTGCCTGCTGAAAAGGTACTTTTTTAATCAAGCTAAATAATATATTATTATGCTATGTGTTCTTCTAACATAATAATTTATTATTTATCTATTTACTGTGAAATGACTGGTTTGAAGTTGTAACTTCAGACTTCAGTACAGTTGAGTACAGGTCTTGAAAATATAGTAACTTACCTTAAAAACCTATATAAGAATTATTTGTATATTACATACTTATGGTAATTTACCACTTGCCGCCCAGGCCAATTCTGGCACTTCTCTCATATATGTAAAAGTCATCTTTTTTTGCTAGAAAATTACTCAGAACCCCCAAACATTATATATATTTTTTAGCAGACACCCTAGGAAATAAAATGGTGGTCATTGCTACTTTTTATGTCACACGGTATTTGCGCAGCAATTTTTTAAACGCCTAAAGATGGCCTCCAAAGGTCACTCAGTGTTACAGTGCCCAATCGGACATCTTCTCACCTGGAGATACCTACAGAGTCTGCAGAGGAATAAGGTTCCTCCCAGCCTTCAGTCCATCTGCATAGCTGCCCAGCAATACAGAACCATCTACCAGATGGAGGGCAAAGTGCACCTGCCTAAAGGGTGGTATATTCAATTATATGCCCTTGTCAACCATTTAATGTGGGACAGACAAAGCGACCTCCTTGAGTGAATATCAGTGAACATCTGAGCTGATATTAGGACAAATAAGGACACAAGCACTCACTTTGCTCTAAAGCATAATAGTTCCCCGAAAGTACTAATGGTACAGGCAAATTATTCCCTGAATTTATCTTGGAAAGGGATGATTTTACAATAATAGTCCCGCAGAAAGAACTGTTTAAAATATATAATTTAGACACCTTGTTTTTCAAAGGCAGCCATTTCTCTATTGAGATGTAAACATTTTGAGTTGTGTGGATGTAAATATGTGAGTTTCATAGCTGTTATGTATTTTAAGGTTAAGTTTTTGTTAGTAAATGCAATAACATATTTCCCCAGTATAAAAACACCAAGGAAGGGGTTAATATTATAATGGAAATGGAAGGGGAGTGTTGCTCACTCCTTTAATTCAGGGGGAATGCTTAGCATGGTACACCGTGAAGAAGTCAGTGACTTGAGCACAAACACCACAAGGCCTCAGCAGGAAGCATAACTAGGAACGATGAATTAAACGTAGTAGGAACTAATGAGGTAACTGAAGTCCACTGGAGATCAGGAGTGATAGGCTCATATGTGCTTCTCCATATGTGAAATAACGTTGTCAGCAGTTGTGGATAGCCTTGAGTAGGCAAATGAATCTGTTGTATGGTTGGACTATGAAAGGAACAAGGCTGCAGCTGAACTGGTCAAAAATACAAGTTTTGGACAGCCAGTGGAGGCAATATAACAGACAAGTGACACATTTTAATTAGTTGACTTGCTTTTTTGCTCTCTTGATATTATTACATCAAAAACATGGAATATTCAGGAGGACCCCAATGATATGGAATAGCTAGTTGTGCTATATGCATTAACATATAAAAATTAATGAGCATACTTCAGAGAAAATAATGCATTCATTCAAAAGAATGAAACCGCACACGTTGGACTCATTCTTCTGAAAGACAAAAGTCTTTCACATTTTGAATATGTGGATTAAACAAAAAGAAAAAATCCAACAGGACCTTGTTGCAATTTATTATGCAAGATTGTCTTTACTAGATTGTTTTTTACTAGTAATGGCGGCAATCTGCGATTTTTAGTGGAACTGCGACATTGTGACGGACAGATCGGACACTTTTTTGGGACCATTGACATTTATACAGCGATCAGTGCTTATAATGGAACAAGAGTCCCTAGTTTGTTTGCCCTGTCTCTCTTTTTGCAGTGTTTACTTTTCTGATCTACTACAGTCTGGTTGCCATAGTAATCTTTCAATTCTCTGGTAGAGAGAATGGATTAGCCCACTCTCTCTGTCTAAATTCTTAAGTTAGTTTCTCCCTGTTCCTTTTCCTGTTTAGCCAGTCCTCTGTTCTTCTTCGCTCATGGAAGGCTTTGTAAGTACAAGCTGGCAAACCTTGCAAAACGCATTCTGTTTTTTACCTCCTTCCCTGGATAAGCACTCTCTTAACACCCTGCAACACTTACAAACTCATCTACAAACTCTTTGCTGTTATTTTACAAATAAAGTTAAGAAAGTTAAAGGACTTTGTTGTGCTTTGATAGGAAGGCGGGTTAAGCTATCTGGCCTTATTCATATCCTCGCATACGACACTGGGGTTGCAGAATAGTAAAAAACAGATTGCTGTGCTTTGAAAAACAGCACAGAAAGCTCCAGCTTCACACAGTCCTTATGCTAGGAACAAGCAACAGTGACAGAGCTCTCTGACAAAGGGACTGCAAGCAACCTTACAACAATTCTGTCTTTCCGGAAACCTCACTCTGCATAGTGTTACAGTGAGGAGCAGCCATCTTACCTACCCCATGCACACACCACCATTCAGCTGCCAGGATAAGGGTCAAGCACCAGGATACCTGTGAGTTCAGCTACCTCTACACTGAACGTTGCAGCACACTGAACGGCAACATCCGAGACTGTCACCCATCGCTGACTAGGTATCAGACCGCACGCCACACACGCTGGCTAAAGGCCTACAATACAAGCAGCATGGCAGAACGTAGACCCTCACTAGACACCGTACAGGACAGTGATAATTTTGACACCAAAACCATTACACAACTGCGAGCAACGCAAGAAGGCGCAGTGCCTAAACGAACAATTACTTATACACAAAAGGCCCACGAAAATTATGAAGCTAAGATTAACGTGCACCGTGCCAAGTTAGAAAGGGCTTTGGAAGACACAATACTTGAAATATGTAATGCCACAGGTGCTACCAGTCAAGAAGAACAGATTATGCAAGCCATAACTCAGATTAATTCTTGCCATGGACATTACGTAGCACTGTCACAGACTTACTTCACCTGACTAGAATGAACACAAACGACAGCCTGCAAGAACGTGACCTGCAAAAACCGATCGATCTGGAGCGAGAAGGCATTGTGGAGACTGCCATCATGAAAGCGCAAAAAGAAAGAAAGGATCTCCTCCTGGAGACAGTGTCACTGCTCTCTAGCACATCCAGACACTCCTCAAGGTCAGGCAAATCAGTGCAGTCTAATGCATCCAGTGCAAGTGCTATCAAGGCTCGAGCCACCGCGGAGGCTGCATGTGCTAGGGCCAAATATGCCCAGAAAGAGGCAGTCATAGGAGCTGAGAGAGCATGGATAGAAGAGGAGGAGCAGACAGCCACTGCCAAAGCAGACGCTGCCACTGCACGTAAAAAGGTTAAATTGGACGCAACCTTAGAAGCCCTAAGTAAGGAAAAGGACGCAGCAGCCTCCATAGCCCAGGCTGAAGTCTTGGAAGCAGCTGTGCAACTGGATGGCGGGGAGCAAAAGTACGACCTGACGCTGCCAGAGGGTCCAGGCAGACGTATGGCAGATTACATGAGGAGCCTTCTCCGTTCCAACACCGGTGCACTATCTCAGTGCAGTGAGAGCGACATATCTGACACCAAAGACTTGCTAGACCCGAGAGAAGACGCTGTTCCTCCAAGGGTACTAAGTGCCTGGGATATCAGCAGTCAAAGAAATCATCCATACGCCAGTATGCTCATGAATGCACCACCACAGGCTAGCCATGTGGCTGCGCTAACACAGAGAGATACAGCTATACACACTGGCCAGCAAACATCAAACACTTGCATCAAAGAAAAGGCAATCACAAGACCCTTCCAGGGAACCACGGCAGAACAAGATCAGCACACCAATGTATCAGGCCTGACCAACATGGGGAAGTATATGATCCGGCGTGACATGGTGCAGATGGGACTCACCAACTTCGACAACCGTCCCGAGAATTACAGGATATGGAAGTTCACATTCAAGGACACTATTAAGAGTCTGGGCTTCTCCGCCAGGGAGGAACTCAGCCTGCTGACCAAATGGCTGGGGAAAGAATCTGTGGAACATGCTAAAAAGCTCAGGGCAGCCAACGTGAACCACCCCCAAGTAGGTCTGGACTTAATATGGGAAAGGCTAGAGGAGTGCTATGGTAGCCCCGAGGCAGTCGAAGATGCACGCTTCAAGAGGGTGGACAATTTTCCCCAAATTACTGCCAAAGACTATACAAAGTTACGAGAACTCGGGGGATTTGCTTCAGGAGCTGCAGTCTGCAAGAACAGCTCAATCCCTAACAGGCCTCAACATCCTGGACTCTTGGAGAAGCTACCCTACAACCTCCAAGAAAGATGGATTTTGCAAGGCTCCAAATACAAAAGGGAGAAGCAGGTCACCTACCCCCCCCTTTCTCTTTCTTCTTGAGCTTCAATCGCGAAGCAGCCCACACAAAGAATATCCCAGCTTTATTGTGGGTGAACAGACCACACTCAGTACAAGTAGCCTGAAGGATGAAAGACCAACGGCAAGACATGGCAGTGCTAGAACATCCCTCTCGGTTCTCAAGACGTACGTGTTCCCCACAACCCACACAAGCCCTGACCAGTTGGCTGCTGGAGTCCAGAAGCAGACAGACATAAACAAAGAATGTCCCATACATAAAAAACCACATCCGCTTAACAAGTGCATCGGGTTCAGGATGAAATCCATAGAGGAACACAAAAAATTACTACAAGAGTTGGGAGCTTGCTTTAAATGCTGTGCTTCTACAGGACATCTATCCAAGGAATGTAAAGAAGCCATAAAATGCACTGAGTGTAACAATGTTAGGCATGTGACAGCTCTACACCCAGAGACATTTAAGCCTAAAACAGTCAAGACCCCTAACCCTATAATAAGGCAGAAGAGGGTAAGACACCTCCCCCATCGGTAACATCTAAATGTACTGAGATTTGTGGAGATGGAGGCGAAGGTAGATCTTGTTCGAAGATATGCCTTGTGGACATTGCACCCAGAGAGACAACCGGAAAGAGCTGTAAGAATGTATGCTATCGTCGACGATCAGAGCAATCAATCGTTGGTTAGATCAGAATTCTTTAACCTATTCAACATACAAGATAACGCCTCCCCTTACACGCTCCGAACGTGTGCGGGACAAATAGAGACAACAGGGAGGAGAGTAAATGGCTACATCATATGTTCCATGAAAGGTAAGGTACAGATGCCACTCCCTACACTTATTGAGTGTAATCACATTTCAGAGGATAGGAGTGAAATCCCGACACCATTGCTGCTACTCAGTAGGGACATTATGAGAGCTTATAAAATCCGTGAACAACGGGATGGGGAACATGATGACCCATGCGCCCAGAGGCTTGACCCAGAATGGGTGATACTAGGGGAAGTATGCATTGGCAAGACATGCAGACCTGACAATGTAGAAACCCTACGTACAAAACTTGCTGGGAAATGGTTGTGAATCTATCTTTAAGCCATGTCCGAACCACTTTCATGTTAAGGAGATGCTCGGAATCAAAGGGAGACATAGGCATGTCCTCGGAGCACGACGAGAGATTCCTGGGTTAGAGAAATGCACCAATAACCTAGGGTGAACAGTGTTCCAGACTACAAGGGACGATAACAAACAAGCACCTTCGATAGAAGATAGAGAATCCCTGAGGTTGATGGACAAGGAGCTCTACAAAGACAAATCGAGTAGTTGGGTGGCCCCATTGCCTCCAGAAAGACGAAAAGAACGGGAAACATGGAAGGATTCTTTGAAGTTCCTTGAACAACTTGAGATTCCACACCCCTACTCGTCGACATCTCTCACCGCTGTACACAGCAAAGAACTTTGTGTATTCTCTGATGCCTCAACCAAGGCAATAGCAGCGATGGCCTACTTAAGAACTAAAGATGGATGTTGTAAACACCATACCAGGTTCATCCTAGGCAAAGCTAAACTGGCACCAAAACCCAACCATACCATACCCAGACTTGAGTTATGTGGCGCAGTATTGGCAGTAGAGTTGGCGGAACTCATTGAAAATGAAATAGACTGTAAATTAGATGCTATCAGGTTCTACGCAGACAGTAAAGTGGTGTTAGGTTACATATGCATTACGAAGAGAAGATTCTATGTATATGTGGTAAATCGGGTGGAAAGGATCAGGAAGTCTACCCAATCAAAACAATGGTGCTACGTGTCCACAGACCGAGCCTGCAGATATTGCAACCAGATCAGTGCCTGCAGCACATCTACAGGATACGTCGTGGCTTACAGGACCAACATTCAAAACACAGGTAGATAGTATACCATCAACCCTAATTAATGACTTTGATCTTGAATATCCCGAAAGAGACCTTGAGGTAAGGCCCCAAGTGTCTGTCCTACTTGCCAACGTACAGTCCAGAAATGTATTTGGTTCTCATAGTTTTCATTGCTTCTCAAGGTGGATGGCTCTCCTGCTAGCAATAGCGCACCTTAGACACATAGCCATCTCCTTCCACCAAACGCTTGATGAGAAAACAACCGCCACAGTTGGCATATTAGAAGATTCTTTGCAATCAGGGGACCAGTCAAACAAATATGTTCTGACCGCGGGAACCAATTTCATTAGAGCACGTAAGGAATTACAAATAGGCACTAAAGACATTGAAGATTCCAGCATCCAAAAGTATCTGCCTGAACAAGGGTGCATGTGGATATTCAACTCTCCTCATTCCTCTCACATGGGTGGAGCATGGGAACACATGATCGGAATGACTCAACGAATTTTAGACTCTATGATGATGACTACTAGTTTAGCTCGACTCACCCATTAAGTGCTAACCACATTTATGGCCGAAGTGTCAGCCATTGTTAATGCAAGGCCTTTGATTCCAGTATCAACAGATCCAGAATCACCAAGCATTCTGATCCCAGCAACGCTCCTCACACAGAAGATAGGAGACATTCCCACTCCAGTCGGGGACTTGAATTAAAAAAACCTGTATGAACGCCAATGGAGACAGGTGCAGTGCCTTGCTAGCACCTTTTGGGACCATTGGAGGCGCGAATATCTTGTGACACTTCAGGAACATCGCAAATGGCAAGCTGTCAAACAGAACATTCAAGAAGGAGATGTCGTTCTGTTAAGAGACAAGCAGGTGCCACGAAAAGAGTGGCCTATAGGTCTCATTGTTAAATCCATCCCAAGCGCAGATGGGAAAGTCCGCAAGGTTGAAGTAAAAATTGTCAGACAAGGGACTGTGAAAATCTTTACAAGGCCCATTATAGAAACCATCCTTTTAATGGCCAAAGCGGACTATAACAAAGAAAAGGACTGTACGCCCATTCTGGGAATCTTCAAAGACATTGTGGCGCACTCAAGCATCCTGAACAGTGCACCCCGTTGGCCTCAATTGCTGGAAAGGGACTTTGGAGACTTGATATTGCATTATTATGTGTACATGATGTTATGCACTGTTGTTTTGTTTTCACATATGTACCACATAGTTAGTAATAGTGGTATCTCCAGATACCAGAAGGGGAGTATCATGGAACAAGAGTCCCTAGTTTGTTTGCCCCGTCTCTCTTTTTGCAGTGTTTACTTTTCTGATCTACTACAGTCTGGTTGCCATAGTAACCTTTCAATTCTCTGGTAGAGAGAATGGATTAGCCCACTCTCTCTGTCTAAATTCTTTAGTTAGTTTCTCCCTGTTCCTTTTCCTGTTTAGCCAGTCCTCTGTTCTTCTTCGCTCATGGAAGGCTCTGTAAGTACAAGCTGGCAAACCTTGCAATAAGCATTCTGTTTTTTATCTCCTTCCCTGGATAAGCACTCCACATAGAGAAGCTCTCTCTTAACACCCCGCAACATCTACAAACTCTCTGCTGTTATTTCACAAATAAAGTTAAGAAAGTTAAAGGATTTTGTTGTGCTTTGATAGGAAGGCGAGTTAAGCTATCTGGCCTTATTCATATCCTCGCATATGACACTGGGGTTGCAGAATAGTGCTATAAAAATGCACTGATTACTGTATAAATGTCACTGGCAGGGAAGGGGTTAACACTAGGGGGTGATCAAGGGGTTAAATGTGTTCCCTGGGAGGTGTTTCTCACTGTGGGGGGATGGGGCTGACTGGACGAGGAGGAGAGAGATCGCTGTTCCTAATCAATAGGAACAGATTTCTCTCTCTCTCCTCCCCTGTCAGGACGGGGATCTGTCTGTTTACATTGACAGATCCCCATTCTGGCTCTCTTACTTACGGTTGCGGGTAGCCGGCGGAAATCACGGCCACACGCATCGGGTCCCCCGCAGTGCAGCGGGCGCATGCCTGCTATGGGACTTAAAGGAGCCTCATGGTAGTCTCTCTGATCATTTTCCTACTGGCTTTTTCATCCAGTTTGGAGTAACAACCTAATCCAGGGAGGGTCTGTGTTGTACCAAATACCTTCCACTTCTTAATAATATACTTTGTTGTGCTTCTAGGCATCGATAAAGCCTTTGAAATGTTTTTTGTATCCATCTCCTGAACTGTGCCTGTCCACAACCTACATGTACAAGCTATTGGGATTTGAGCACAGGTATATCTTGTATTTGTTGCAATGCAGGTCAGTGACCAGCCCTTGTAGCTCTCCCCCACCTTGTGTTTGTGTGCCCCATGTTGGCATTGTGTCCACCGTAGCATTTGCAGTGGTAGAGCAGAGTTGGACTGGCCGTAAGAGGGATTACTTTGACGCAGTTGGCCAGCTTAAACATGTATTACAATATGTGTGAACTAAAAATTCCTGTTTTTCATTGCATAGTTTGCTGGAAAGGGTGTAAAGCGGTGTGCAGAGGGTTCATTCAGAATTTGTAGTCTCCACAACTTATCCTGGAGATCTTTTGACAGTGTCTTGTCACCCATAGTCGACTGTTTACTTCAGTTGCACTACCAGGGACTGAAATGCTCCAGGACAGCTATTTTCATGCTAAGCTAATCAAAATGACCACAGCTGATCACAGTTCAAAGTCAAATGGCTTTGTGTGCCATTGAGAAGGTGGAGAGGGGGTAATCCTTTTTCCAACTCAGTAAATCTGTTTTTTAATTTGTTTTATTTTTTTTTTCTGACATGTTGGTGTTCTATCTTTCACTTGGATGTTATAAGTTGCACTAGTAAATACAGCTGGATAAAAAAAAAACGTGTCTGTCTTCATTTCAGACTGCAAAGCAAAAAAATGTGATTATTTTTAAGGGGGGTGATTCTTTTCTACACTCACTGTAAAGTTAAGATTTACTAAAAACACATTTTGTATTTTAGGATAATGATGTAGTAGCCATTTCTTTCTTTATTATGGAACAAATAAAAAGTTAAAGCATAACTCCACTTTTGTTGTGAAAAAATATTCCCCTCTGGGTGATCGATGCAGATTCCTACCTTTTATTATTCTGAAGAAATCACTGTTTGTTCCTCTGTGCAGAGTGAGTCTAATGGGAGTGGTTTCATAATTAGCAACCAGCTAATTATGAGGAAAACTGCTGGGTCTGCATCCCTTTAGACGTGATTTCTTATTGGGAGTATCTTACCAAAAATGACATCTTTGTTGCAGGGGATGCCAAAAATCTGACTTGCATCTTAATGTAGACTTCTGGGAAAATCAGGGAGCCAATCACACAAGCAGGAAATTATGTTCTGTTTACAGAACACCTCCAGGTAGCCATATTGCATTGCATTTGAAAGAAAATTACAGCGCTGCAGATCGGAAAGGAAAGATAATTTTTAATAACATTCAATTATAATATGACATGTGTTGCAATTGTATGTGCTATATTATTGTTTTTTTATTTGCTATTTTTTCCCCCATGAAAGTGCAGTTAGACCCCTTTCACACTGGCATGGTTTTCAGGTGTTAGCGCTAGAAATAGCCTCTGCTATGGGCATGAAAACCGCCTCCCATTCATTCCAGTGTGACTTTTCACACTGGGGCGGTGTGATTACGGGACGTCACCAAAAGTCCTGCAAGCAGTATCTTTGGGGTGGGTTGGGAGCACTGTATTTAGCGCTCCCAAAACACCCTGCCGATTGGAATGAATGGGCAGTGCTTTGAAAGCGCCGCAAAACTGGAGTTTTTAACCCTTTTTTGGGGGTTAAGGGTGCCCCGCTAGTGGCCGAAACGTGGAGCAAAAGCGTCGCTTAAACAGCGCTAAAGCGCCATTAAAATGAGCATCGCTTTCCCGCTAAGGGCCGGCGCTTTCAGTGTGAAAGCACTCTTACCCTTTAAGCATTTTTGCTGATTTCCTTTCCCCTTATACAAAAGGAGCAGTTAACTCTGGTCATGCGGAAGGGGAACCATTAACTTTTGTTGTTCTTGGAGTTCTGCCTTAAAGGAAGACTTATGCCCTGTACACGCGGTCGGATTTTCCGACGGAAAATGTGTGATAGGACCTTGTTGTCGGAAATTCCGACCGTGTGTGGGCTCCATCACACATTTTCCATCTGAGTTTCCGACTCACCAAGTTTGAGAGCTTGCTATAAAATTTTCCAACAACAAAATCCGTTGTTGGAAATTCCGATCGTGTGTACACAAATCCGACGCACAAAATGCCACGCATGCTCAGAATAAATTAAGAGACGAAAACTATTGGCTACTGCCCAGTTTATAGTCCCGACGTACGTGTTTTACGTCACCGCGTTCAGAACGATCGGATTTTCCGACAACTTTGTGTGACCATGTGTATGCAAGACAAGTTTAAGCCAACATCCATGGATTTTGTAGTCGGAATGTCCGATCAATGTCCGACCGTGTGTACAGGGCTTACCTGCCAACATGGTAACAGATTTTAGAGACCTTGTACCAATTTACTGTTACATACTTTGTGAAAATCGACTTTCTTTTGTTCCACTATTAGGGCTGTTTTCTATAGAGATGACTCTAAGAAGTTGTGTTCCCCTTGAGGATGTGTACAGCACTTGTTCCCCTTTCTGGGCATCTGGATAAAAGCTGCCAATTGCTGAAGCGTCCATGCAGTCATTCCTTTGAGAGTCATCTGATCTGAAACCTGTGAAGGGGAGAAACATTCACTTGTAATCATCGTTATAAATAAATGTTCCATTCTTTGAGAGTTCCATTGAAACTGTCCTGTTGTCACATCATTATGATGGGTTGCCTCATTGTCAAAATGAATGTAGAGGAGGCAGGACAGGATGGGCAATCTTTGGCATTATCAAGAAGTATTGAAGCAATGCCTGTCAGAATGACCCAGGCTAAATGTACGGCATTAGAGGCTGCTGTCACATTTAGGTGCCTACACTTTAAATTTCCAACAATTCTGACGGTACCTTCCAATATATTGTAACTGTACTGCCTCCTTTTATTTAGTAACGCTTTGCACAACTGTTTCCACCATATAAACCCTATATAATAATACTAATAATAATATCACAATGTGTGCCCCCCAATGTACCATAGAGCTTAGGGAATGAGTTGAAGCTCCGCTGACCTTTATCATCCAATCATGTGCAAGCAAAATTTTGTTTTTGTTTCTATTTTCCTTGCGTGTGATTGGGTATTCTTTACAAAGTGAAACTACATACAATACATTCTGGAGCAAATTCCCTTCAATGCCAATAACCATAAACATTGCATTGTGGGATGGGGAGGGGGGGGGGGGGCATGTCAGAGCAGAAGTTTTGATTTAAATATTGATCACACCAGAGATTGCAGGCTCGAAGAGCACCAAGGAGGAGCGTTCTGTGTGCTGCAGCTTTGGTGCCTACTTTCAGCTTATTGTTCTTTATGCACAATTTTATCTTGATGACAGGTTTACTGCAGAGGTTCTTCAGCAAGATTGGCATTGACTAGAAATTTATGGAGAGTCTTTACAAGTTGTAAATCCTCTGGAAGAAATTTCAATTAAGAAAGTTTCCTAAATTTGAATAAAATCCAATCCCAGAACTATACTTAGGCAAGCTAGGAAAATACATTTGGTGGTCACAAGGTAGGAAGTTTTATGTATGACAGAACTTTACAATGTGATGACAACTTACATAGATTTTGACTCCTCCACCTCCACCTCCACCTGACTCCTAATGGCAGCCTGTCCATTAGGGGCACTGCCCCCCAATCCATGTTTCCGGCCCCCAATCTACATGCAGGGCGCTGGATGCATGGATTCCAAATGGGGTTTTTCTTTTTTTCTTTTTTTTTTTTTTAGAAGCACGTTATTAGAGCACAGAGCACCCTGAGCCGACCCAGTTGTGTGTCAATAGCAAATTAATATTCGCTATGGTCTTCCTAAATATCCTCCCAGCCAATCAGGAAGCGGGTCCTGAGACCTGATTGTCGAGAAGAGAAGCAATCGTATTGGCCACCGCGCCGAGGCAAGGAGGAGGGAAGCCGCCGAGGAGAAAGCTGCCGTGAAGCCCATTGATGCAGAGGAGGAGAAAACAGGCAGGTAGGAGCCGTTTGCTAGCGCTCCCCCAAAATATACAGCACCATTGTTGAGATGTGGTGACTGCATTTGTTTACTTTTTTCCTTTGTCTTCTTCTGGTGCTCCTGTCAGTAACATACTTCCTGTCCTAGAGGTACAACACATGTCAATGCACTGTATCTATAGAGAATCAATGTTGGAGCTAATCATCTCCTGGACCTATAGAAGTCTATGAAGTTCTACCATGCACACATGGATATGGGAACACATAAGCTGACCAGATGAATGGAAAAACTGTTGTGGGCTCTGGCAGCCAGAACTCAATGGTATGGAGCTCTGAGAGGGTGTGGGACTCAACTCTGATAGGTGGGGCAAATAGGTTATAAAACTTTATTTGAAACTTTTCATACTCTTTAAAGTAGATTTAAACATTAACTGGGTGTTTTTGCTAAAGCATTGTGTATTATAAACTTCCTTTTTTTTATATAAAATACTGTTTTCTTAGGGACTTCCTGTCTATTTGTACTTGCTTCAGGGGCTGTTGCACAATATTGCTCTGGACCAACTTCTTCATAGTAACAACAGTGGGCTATGCCTACGCTATATTTATCTCCATAGCTGCGTGTAGTCTCCACCAGGCGCCAGGGGCTCATTAGGGGACAATTAGAGGACAGTTGTCACCCCATAACAGGAGATGCCTAAACAAGGACATTTATGGCAGGATCATCAGAAATCCTTAAGAGATGCATGTTGAAAATGATTGTAAACAAGTTTTGAAGTTACATTAATACGGTAAAGCTCATATGAGATTATAGTGACTTGGTTTACATCTCCAATAAAAACAGAATTAAAACCCAAAAATAGGATAACAATTAATAGCCCATTAGTAGATAAAATACCCAAACCAGCTTTTGCTGCAGTATTCATCTTGAGTTCAAAAATTTCCCTTGTTTCATTGTTGCTTTAGGATGTGCTACAATGTGAGTGACAATTACAAATATAAAAAAATATTCAGTATAAATTTCCAGCAAATTACATTTCATTACAGGCTTCTTGAAAAAAAAAAAAAAAGCACACAGGCCCCTTTAAAGGTCCCACAATATACACTATATTACCAAGAGTATTGGGGCGCCTGTCTTTACACGCACATTCAATTTAATGGCATCCCAGTCTTAGTTCATAAGGTTCAATATTGAGTTGGCCCACCCTTTGCAGCTATAACAGCTTCAACTCTTCTGGGAAAGCTGTCCACTATGTTTAGGAGTGTGTCTATGGGCATGTTTGACCATTCTTCCAGAATCTTCCATTTGTCAGGCACTGATGTGGATGAGAAGGCCTGGCTCGCAGTCTCCGCTCTAATTCATCCCAAAGGTGTTCTAGCGGGTTGAGGTCAGGCCAGTCAAGTTCCTCCACCCCAAACTCGCTCATCTATGTCTTTATGAACCTTGCTTTGGGCACTGGTCCAAATCATTTGGTGGAGGGGGGATTATGGTGTGGGGTTGTTTTCAGGGGTTGGGCTTGGCCCCTTAGTTCCAGTGAAGGGAACTCTTAAGGCGTCAGCATACCAAGACATCTTGACAACTTTGTGAGAACAGTTTGGGGATGGCCCCTCCTGTTCCAACATGACCGCGCACCAGTGCACAAACAAGGTCCATAAAGACATGGAGGAGTAAGTTTGGGGTGGAGGAACTGGACTGGCCTGCACAGAGTCCTGACCTCAACCCGATAGAACACCTTTGGAATGAATTAGAGCAGAGACTGCGAGCCAGGCCTTCTCGTTCGCAACAGTGCCTGACCTCACAAATGTGCTTCTGGAAGAATGGTCAAACATTCCCATAGACACACTCCTAAACCTTGTGGACAGCCTTGCCAGAAGAGTTGAAGCTGTTATAACTGCAAAGGGTGGTCCAACCCAATATTGAACCCTACAGACTAAGACTGGGATGTCATTAAAGTTCATGTGCGTGTAAAGGCAGGCACCCCAATACTCTTGGTAATATAGTATATATTGGGGGACCTTTAGAGTGGTCTGTGTGCTGTTTTTTTTGTTTTTTTTTTATAAAAAGGAAGCAGACAGTGAAATCTTATTGACCGGTACTGCAGCACTTTCTCTATATCACAGAAATCCTCCCCTTCACAGACAGGATTAGGGCACCCTCCAGGCATGTTATTTAACCACTTCCAGCCCAAGGACATCATATGACATCATGGATTTTGAGTGGGGTAATCTGAATGATGGGTGCAGCTACAGGCATCATTCAGATATCATCTTTTTCGGCTGGCGATTCTGTGCACCATAAGAACAATCATAGCGGCAGTTTAGCTGCTTGATTGTTCTTACAGGCAGCGGGAGGGTACATCCCCCAGCCGCCCTCAGGTGCTTCTCCAGGCTTGCCCATGCAATCGGCGAGCCGGAGAAAGAATCGGTCGCCGCTGGAAGTTGATCATAGAGATTTCTGGTGACCAGATGGTCCCCAGTCATCTCTATGACATTATGACATCATGACGGGGCCGGCGGATATAAACAATGCCGGGGACTTGGCTGAAAAGGCCGAGACAGTTAATTTTTTTTTATCTCAGCCTTTTCAGCCTGAAGGAGAGATGTGGGGTTTTATAGACCCCACATCTCTCCATAAAGGGGACCTGTCACGCACTATTCCTATTACAAGGGATGTTTACATTCCTTGTAATAGGAATAAAAGTGATTAAAAAAATGTAAAGAGAAAGTATAAAAAAAATAAAATAAAGGGTCCAGCTGCTCCTGTCCCCTGCACAGCCCAGCGCTTCAGTGAGCACTGGAGGATTAGAGCAGAGAGCTGGTGACTGACAGTCATTGCTCTCTGCTCACTAAATACTGAGAACTGAGTGATCAGCATTCTTTGATTGCTTGGTTCTCAGTCTTAGAGGCAGAAGAGGGCAGATGCAGCATCAGATCGATGTTGCATCCACCTTGGTGTGTATGATTGTTTTATTTCATGAAAGCCCACACGTCTTTTAAAGACATTAGAATTGGGCATTATTTTGTGATTTTTTTTTTAAATGTATTTTGTCAGTAAAAGGTTATCCTACAGGTTATCAGCCCCTAAAGAGCAATTTCACATTTTAATGGTTACTTACTTAAAGCTGAACTCCAGGAATCTTTTTTTTAAAACTTGCAACCAGCTTGGTTACACAACAGTGTTATAACCTATAACAAGAACTGATTGAACAACGACTCTCATAGCAGGATCGCCATTTTTTGTTATTAAAAAAGCTTTCTCAAAGCTGCATTTGAAAAATATTTAAAAAAATGGATTAATATGTGAAAGCTTATATGGGACTTTAGTGATTGGGTTTGCATATTGTATGCTTTAAAATGTAAGAAGAGAAGGAGGCTAATTAGTATTCCATTGCAATTAATATTATTACTTTGCAGATGTTATTTGGCTACAGTTGATTGCTAAAGCCCAGATTCTTCACCCAAGTGGGAAATTATTTCTTTACTATTTTTGTATTAGGGGAGTGTGCAATTGCTTTTAGTTGTATTTTAATGATTTTATTGGCTTTAAAAACAGATGTGTGATATTATGTATTAATAAAATTGTATTAAATTGTGTACTCATGTGGCTTTATACAGGTTGAATTATTTGACCTAATACAGTCTGGAGAATTTAGCAAAGCATTAATGCCTTCTGGTGGTAGTTCCCTTTAAAACTACCTGTGCCTAATTCAGGCAAGCATCTGAGCCAATTCAGTCCAACTACCAAAATACAGTAAACTCAGGTGGTTCTTAATACTGCCACTTTAAGAACCCACTGCTATAGCAGCAACAGATTCTTAAAGTGGAACTTTATTTAAAAAAAAAAAAAGAGACACCATACCATATCTCTTCTGCATTGAGGTTTCTTACCTGCCTGCATGCACCACAGAGTGGAGGTGAATATAGTTATTGTAAAGAATTACCACTAGTTTGCAAATTAGGAACCTGGCATCAATTCAAGTAGCACTAAACCCATCAATTCAAGACATGCTCTGATTGACAATTGTCACAGTTGCTTGTGCTCTTAACCAAACTATCAAACCAATAAATGATGATGTCATAACTGATGCCATGTGGAACCCCATGGCAATTGCACAACAGAGGCTAGGATGGCAGCTTCATTGGCTGTATAAAATAGCAGAGTTTAGCTTTGCTTGCCCAGAAGGGGTATTTCTGTGCTTGAAAGCGCAGGGCTCTATCCCCAGCCGTATTTAACTGTCAGCTGCTAAATTTCCAGGCTAAAAGCTAAGTGTAAACAAAGAGGTAGAGGATAGAAGTGATATATTCAATGCCCATATTTGGGAAATAACAAGCTTACAGGGTGAGGCGGACCTGATCGGGATCTAACCACCATGTTGGCAGCACCTGTCGGGTGGGAGAAGCCTGATGGAGAATTGAGAGACTAGGTCAGATTTGCTTTCGATTGCGGTCTCAAAGCTGCTATTGAATTGAACAGTAGCTAAGGATTCTCCCGCTGCTGTGCGCTGTCACTCAAAAGTCTGTCTCTGCAGGTGTACAGGTGTACTGCAGGTGGCACTTGACCAAAGCAACATTGCAGAAGAGGAAGGAAGTTGTGAGGAACTAGGATCCTCTATGACTTCCTGTGGTCACAAGAAGACAGCTGTCCGTTTGGATGCTGGTGCTCCATGTGCCTCCAGCAGTCGTTTTAGGTCAGGCAGAGTTAAGACTCCAGCTCTCGAATTTGAAGTGCTTTTTGTGAGTGGCTAGTGTAGGGCTAGTTTCCACATTTGGCAAGGACAGTACTTAGAGGTAGGGAAAGGTTCCGGAGGAGTAGGACAGTGCAGGGACTACGTCTACCCCATTTCAAGAAGCCTTCCCTTTTGGGTGTGGACCAGCCAGGCCGCATTTCGCTCCTCATTACAGATGCTGTTGGCATCTTCAAGTCATCAGACCGTTGTCACAGTTCATTTCCAAGTGGTCCCTGCCCCAAGACCTCAGTGTGTGAAGAAACGCATCGGACAGAGTGACGTGCTGATGTCACCGTGATTCTCTGATCTCAGAAGGACGCCATACTAGCCGGCCTGCTTGTGTTTTCCAATGCATTTTAATGCTTTCTTGATGTAAGTGTAACTTTTTAGGTTGAATTAAAGTTTTTTAGGTTTTTACACTATGGCAAGCTTTATATTTTTTGGGGAACTTCTATGAGTGTAACATCCTGAGGGTGGACTCCATGTTGTATGAGCTCTTTGGAGGGTCCCAGCCAGTGATTGTCACTGACCCTATAGACTAAGGCTATTGCCGAAACGCGTCAGATTTGTTTTATTGTCACTCTGATGTACCAATAAACGACACTTCAAGGATTACAGTTTTGCCGGCTCACCTTATTACTGTCACTGACCCTTTGCCGTGGGAAATCAGCGTATGGTGGGAGTTGCCACGTATGGCTGGGTATAAGCTACGTATATAGTAGGGATGGTCATTTCACAGCAAGAACTTTACTTGGGACTTTATATTGTTTAAAAAGTTTGATACGAGCACAATTTTTATGGACTTTTAGCGACCTTTAGGTCGCCATAATACAATTTGGTTTATGTATATTTAAATACCTGTAGCACATAGCGCGGTTTTTGTATTTTTTCTTCTATAAAACTTAGCCTTAGTCCAGGGTTTCTCAACTCCAGTTCTCAAGGCGCCCCAACAGGTCATGTTTTCAGGATTTCCCTCAGATGAAACAGCTGTAGTAATTATTAAGGCAGTGAAACTGATCAAATCACTTTTGCAAAATAATGGAAAGCCTGAAAACATGACCTGTTGGGGCGCCTTGAGGACTGGAGTTGAGAAACACTGCCTTAGTCTTTACTTTTTTGTCTCTTTGATGAACTTCAGTCACAGACATTATTGATGATGCTCCAGAGTGGATATCCTGCCATGATTCCTGACCTTCTTCTTTCTGAGGTCGTTTGATCTGGTGAGTGCATGAGTGCATATTGTTTACAGGTGGCAGAGAAGAGAATACATACAAACACACACATATATATATATATATATATATATATATATATACACATACACACAAACACACACACAGTGCTCAGCATAAATGAGTACACCCTTTTTGAAAAGTAAGATTTAATCAATACCTCATTGAAAACTAGAACAATTTCCAAAATTTTGACAAAGCTGAGTTTTATAGAACATTTGTTTAGCTCATTTAGGTAAGAATCTGTTCAAATGTTCATAACAAAAGAAAGACAAACAAACATAAAAAAAGGGAGGAAAAGGAAAAGAAAAAAAAAAAAACAGACATTTTCACACACACATCCGTCCATCTATCTAACAGTCCATCCGGGGAGCAGCACAACAGATCACAGCCGCATCACAAAGTAAAGACTGTTTAAAAGAAAGTTCCCAATGCGCCAGAGCCCAAGAAGTCCATCCAGGGAGACCATACAGCCATATGCTTAGAATGGCATTCATGTATGGTTGCCTTTAATTCCTCCATTCTCTTTAAATGGTTCAAGTTTTCGATTGTATTAATATCCAGGGGTTGGGCTGGCCACTCTCTAAAGGTAATCTTGTTGGTCTGGAACCAAGATGCTGCTCGCTTACTGGTGTGTTTAGGGTCATTGTCTTGTTGAAACCCATTTCAAGGGCATATCCTCTTCGGCATAATGGCCTCTTCAAGTATTTTGATGTATTCAAACTTATCTATGATCCCTGGTATGAGATAAATAGGCCCAATACCTTAGTATGAGAAACATCCCCATATCATGATGCTTGTGCCACCATGCGTCACGGTCTTCACAGAGTACTGTAGCTTGAATTTAGTGTTTGGGGGTTGTCTGACAAACTGTCTGCGGCCCCTAAACCCCCCCAAAAAAAGTCTTCCTTTCATCAGGCCACAAAATGTTGCGCCATTTCTCTTTAGGCTAGCCAATGTATTCTTGTAACCTCTTCAGCATATGTAGTTTTTCCACAATGGGACTTTGCGGAGCTTCTTGCTGATAGCTTGGCTTCACATAGGCGTCTTCTAATTGTTACAGTACAGTACAGGTAACTCACGGGTAACTTTAGACCTTCTTTGATCATCCTGGAGCTATTTTGGAGTCTTTGCCATTTTGGCTATTCTATCCATTCAAATTATAGCTTTCCATTTTCTTCCACGTCTTTCTGGTTTTAGTTGCCATTTTAAAGCATTTGAGATCATTTTAGCTGGGCAGCCTATCCGTTTCCGCGCGTCTTTATATGTTTTTTATTCAAAGTACGCTGTTCATCTGAACAATGTTTGGAATGACCCATTTTACTCAGATTGTCAGATAAATGCACTATACCCAGCATGTACAAGATTTGCTGCCTTTGTCCTTTAAATAAGAGCCACCTGTTTTTTCACAGAGTGAATGACCTCACTAATCGAACTACTACACCGCTATTATTTAGAACACGCCCCTTTCAATTAATGATTCAATTACACAGATTCAACATTTCATGACTGTTGGGTCTGTTGGTTTTCTATTACTCAACCACACCTAATAAATTATTTGCCATGTAGAAATATAATTTATACCATACCATAATTTATACCTGGTGATCCTACAAATAACACACGCCCTGTCTCTGGGTGGCTACGTCACTCCTCTGCTGTATCAATAAAGGGAGTCATGGTTGTCACCCTTGGCTTCTCTACTCACATGAACTTCAAATATGTCTGTATCTCTTCTAATGAATACCTACGCTAATTTCTTGAAGATTTGGGACCTGTGGATTGTCTTTAATGATCAATTGGGCCTGGACTGCTCTTTGCTATCTATATGACTGCTCATACAGTTTAATAGGGTTACATGGTGGAACAGGATCATGCGTAAAAGCTCCCTTCCTCCCCCAAGCATTTTTTTTCTCTTCTGAGCATAGTCAAAGACAAGCCGAGGACGGTGCAGGCAGATAGCAGGAACAGTCGGGGACAAGCCGGGTAGGTCAAGGTCAACTGCAACAGGTACAGGCAAACGGATATCAGAAATCACAGGGAACGCTGTAGACCAGACAATACTGATACTGGGGAATGAGTCGGTTTAAATAGTCTGTTTGGCAGCAAGAACTGTCACAGGGCCCGAGCGCGCACACTTGGCATTTGTTCTGTATTAGTGCGCATGCACATGTGCATCAAGCGTGCCTGCGCAGCCCTTCTCAGTGGGACATGCAGTACAAGGGAACTTCTGTGGCCGCCATCTTGATTATTGGTGTGCCCTTCCTGACACTGTATCTCTTCATCTTTATCACATGAGGGGCAGGGCAATTGGTAGCTAAACGAAGATAACTAGGAAGGGATTCTTCCATGCAGCTCACAGGAAGTAAAAAGGACACTGCAATTCTTACAGGATCAACAGGTATATTCTGCATTTGCTGAAATTGTTCTTAGCTTGAAACAAAAAAAAAAAAAGGACAAAATAAATACAGCCACCACATCTAAGGACTGGAATCTGCAAAATACTGCACTTTTGCTCTTGGTTAGGATAAGATAAGATTTATTGTCATTGTAAACACAACTTCACAATGAAAATTTCAATACTACGCCGCACAATATACATAAAAATCAATCATACGCACATTTACTATACATAATTAAAATTTATATCATAACACCAAAACTTTCCCTGTATAAAACAAGATCCCTCCACTATAACAAACAATAACCCAAGTCTACTTGGCCAATTACTTTCATTTAATTTCCACATGAATGGCCTAATAGCTCTTGGGTTTAGTCAGCCTTTCATTTATGTTTATCTAAAGCCCAAACCTTTTATTATTTTTCCTGTTTGTTTTTTTTTACTTCTGCATAGACTGGAGAGGGGTTATAACCTTTTTACTGCTGTGTATCACTGCTGATAATAATCAACCTCGCTAATAGTCTTGTTTACCATTGGAAAATTTTGAGTTGTCACTAGAACAAACATAAAGGGGAAATTTACCAATGATGACACTTGTTTGGGGACAACTAAGGTATTTCCCTCACTTTGGAGAGTTTTCCTCTCAATTGTCTACAGGCCAGAGCATGAAGTTTTATCTAATAGTTAATGGGTATGTGGACAGGGGATTATAGCGGTGCTAGGGTCCAGGGGTATAGAGAGGAGAAGTACGAAAACAAGAAATTTATACAAAAAAGTATATAAAAAATTACAAAGTTTATTAATAGTTGTACATAGGTGAGAAATTACATTTAGGACGATTGACATTTAAAATAAGTACATAAATTGTATATGACCCAAAGTATAGTAAAGTAGGCCTGATGGAGATGGCCGTCAAAAGAGGGGGGGCTCGATTTCCTACATGTTTCGCCAAGACATTGGCTTCTTCAGGGAACAAGAGCTCAAGAAGTGGAAATAGAGAAAGGGTTCTGTATACGGAGATATAGAAAACATCATGTGAGCAGATATATTCATCAATACAATACTTGGTATATACTTGGCAGAGTTAGTATTGTGGCTGGACAATCATGCACCCCAATGGTCCCACCAATTCCGATATTGCAAACGTACCTGCAGTGTCGGCACCAAGGGAGCGGCCGCACGGAGGCGTCACTACAAGGGAGTGGGCAGGCCGCACCGTAAAATATGCCTGCAGAGGGTATACAATATACCTGGCAATGGAATGTATTGACATTGTGTAAATAATTATTAGATTTTACATATGAAGATCAGTAGATAGTTATATGTCAATTGCGTGAAACTAAATTATGTATACATAGTGTATCAGATTCTCATTAAGGCGATATAAACTCACTTTGTTCTTTAAAAACGGTAGAATAAAGTGGACATAGAGTGCCTGTAGATGGATGCACACACACAGCAGGGCAGTCAATGAGCTCAACAGGATTGGCAATCAATTGAAAAAAAGCCTGAGTAAAAAAGTAAATTTCTTAGAGAGTAGTACTAATGATAGTTCTGGACTTTACATGGCAAAAGTCATCAAAAGAGTATATTTACTTACTCTGATTGACTGTCAAGTAGAGGCTTAAAAATGATGCAGTCACATATGTAAGATGTTTAGCTTAGGGGTTTTTTAATAGATTTTCTTTAGAGTAAGACAGAAGCTGCAATACATCCTAAAAAGAGTAAATATAGAAGGAAAAGAAAGTTTTTGGATACTATTAAACAGAAGCAGGGCTGATAGGGAGACAGAAAATATCTTACCTAATCAGCCATACAATAAATGATGTTACTCGAGGAAATCTGTATTTGCAAAGAGGATGGATGATGGGTCCAAAATGCCTCCTATAAATAGTGTTTAGGAGCACAATGAGTGGTATACTAGGGGAAGAGTCGTAGCAAAGTGCCATAGAATAAAAGAATTACCTGAATGCTATGTGTGGGATAGAAGCAGGCACGTCCCTCGTCCAACAGTGGAACTGAGGGACTGGCCGGTTATTGTTATACCCCCCACACCTGATCCAATGCTGATCAGGTGTGCGGACGCAACAAGGGCACATCCGCGCCTGCGCATATCGCGGTGCCGCGGAACTACACGTTCCATCATGCATCGCGAGCGCATGCTCAGAACAAGCGGGCCGTCTGGCGAACGGGAGAGCGAGACGTCATGGGATGGGAATTCCCTAGGCGCCGCTCTCTCCCATCAGCCGATGGAAACTGAAGGGCCAAGGAGTCCGAGTGCGGCGCGGACGTGCTGGGCAGACAGAAGTCTGCCCCGGGCGTCCGTACAAGCAAACACAGTGCTGGCGATGCACCTCCCAAGAGGGAAGTCGGCGCCACGACCACTTACCCCAGATTACCGGATAGCCGGAGATACGAAGCGATCGGGTGAAGGGGCACATCGAGCGCACAAAGAGGTGGGCGGAGACACAGGGTGGGGGAGCATATTAAGCTAACCCTCACACGGCAATCCCTAAGGGTCCATGGGGATGCCGGAAATACCTGTGTGTCAGCCCATAGTGTCCAGCCACAAATTGCATAGTATACATAGAGAACCATAGGGTTCTGGTGACAGAACAAAGTATCTAAAGAAACAAAAACAATACTTAAGTGATATAGACTTACATCAGAAAAACATGTGGGTCAAAAGGATTATTTTTGTATGAATACAATATCCAACATATTTATAGACATGAAAAGAAATTATAGAAAATTTTTAACAAAAAGTCAAAAAGTAAATAAAATGTGTTGCTGTGGAAAAGAGAGCATTTATGGCAAATCACAATAACATAATAAAAGTTACCTTAGCAAAGCTGTAAACGAAGCCACAAGTGGAGCCATGGCAGGAGAGTGAAAAACGAAAAAGAAAAAAAAAAAAAAAAAAAAAAAATAGGAAAAAGTAGAAAGGGGAGAGAGAGGAAAAAGAGAAATGGGTGAAAAAAGAGAAAAGAGGGAGAAAG
Organism: Aquarana catesbeiana; assembly: GCF_042186555.1. Taxonomy (NCBI): domain Eukaryota; kingdom Metazoa; phylum Chordata; class Amphibia; order Anura; family Ranidae; genus Aquarana; species Aquarana catesbeiana. Next base: position 107,209,023 of record NC_133327.1, on the reverse strand, counting down.
AAAGGAAAACAGGTAAAGACTACAAACGAAAAAAAAAAAAAAGAGAAAAAAGAAAAAAGAAAAATAGGAAAAAGTAGAAAGGGGAGAGAGAGGAAAAAGAGAAATGGGTGAAAAAAGAGAAAAGAGGGAGAAAGAAAGGAAAACAGGTAAAGACTACAAACGAAGCTGACCGAGAGATGGGCATGGGAAAGAAGAATACACAGTGTATTGTAAATATGATACGTAAAAGAATAATGTTAGAGAAAGGGTTTAAAACTGATGTATTCGTTAAGTCCTGGAAAGTGAGTGGCATTTAATAAATGGATCCATTTTGTTTCGAGTCGTAGCAACTTATTATCTATGCTGCCACCTCTAACATGTAGAGGGACATGTTCAAGTGCGGAAAACAAAATTACATGAGGATCAGAGTTGTGCTGGGCAGCAATGTGCCTATTGATGGCAGTGGTAGTGATATTTTTGTATAGCGGTTTAATGTGGTCGCGGATGCGAATCTGAAATGGACGTTTAGTTTTACCAACATAATATGAGCCGCATTTACATTGGGCCAAATATACGACACCTACAGTAGTACAGGTGACACGATGTCCAATGGTGTGGGTGTTTCCATTGGGCAGGTTCACCACTTGAGAGTTGGTAACGAATGCACATATGTCACATCTGCCACATTGGTAAGTACCTGTGGCAGTGGGCCTATGTACAGTGTCGGTCACATGGTGGCTATTGATTAGTCGGTCACGAAGTGAAGGGGATCGACGATATGTGATGTCAGGATATGTTTTTATATATTTGGCAATAGTGGGATCTGATGTAAGTAAGGGCCAGAATTGGTTGAGAATACCCTTTACTTGAGTATGTTGATTCGAAAATTGGGTAATGAGTCGTATCGGTTGTTTTGAATCCAATGGTTTATCCGAGAAAACCAGATCTTTTCTGTTGAGTTTCTTTGCCTTGTTGAAGGCTTTTTTCAACAGGGAGTGGCTATAGCCTCTATCGAGAAGTCTGTAATACAGTTCCTGTGCTGCCCTGAGGAAATCTTCCTCTCGGGTACAGTTGCGTTTTATCCTCAAATATTGGCTAAACGGAATGCTTCTAAGAAGAGGCTCGGGGTGGGCACTCTGGGCATGCAATATCGTATTGCCCGAAGAGGGCTTACGATAAAGGGCAGTGTAGATTTGACCATTGGGTTGCAGACCAATCTGAAGGTCCAAAAAATGGATCTGTGACTGGCTGCACTCCATGGTGAACTTGAGGTTGAATGTATTTAGGGTAAGATACTGGACAAACGAGACAAGTTCTTCTTTTGTACCTGACCATAACAGCAATATGTCGTCTATATATCTGTACCAGGATATCACCCTGGACTGATAAGGGTTAGAGTGAGCCGGATCAAACAGTTCCCTCTCCCACCCCCCCAGGTATAGGTTGGCATAGGCAGGGGCACACTTGGTCCCCATAGCCACACCTTGTACCTGGAGGAAGTGGGAGGAGCCGAACATAAAGTAATTCCGTGTTAGTATAAACCTCAGTAATTCGAGGACAAAGTCCCCGTATGTATCATATTTGGGGCCTCTTTCCCGGATTAGTTTTCTGATCTCTGAAATTCCTCTATTGTGAGGAATGATGTTATACAAACTCTCGACATCTAGGGCTACCAGCCATGTATTGGTTGGTAAAGTTTGACCATCAAGTATCCGGAGGAGGTGAATAGTGTCCTTAATATATGAAGGCAAGGCTACTACATGGGGTGCCAAGTATTTGTCGACCAGTGCACTGGCCGATTCAGTGAGACATTGTCGACCGGACACAATTGGACGGCCCGGGGGATGGACAAGAGATTTGTGTAGTTTAGGGAGAGAGTAGAAGGTGGGAGTTCTAGGTTCTCTGACATTCAAGAACTTCCATGTGTTGGAATCTATAATGCCCTTTTGATGGGCACCGAATATCAACTGTTGATACTCAGATATGTAGTGATCGATGAGTGATTTTGAGATAGGTCTGTACCACTCGCGATTGTTCAAAATGTCCAGACACATTTGTTCGTAGAAGGGCACGTCCATCACCACCACGTTGCCACCCTTGTCGGCTGGCTTGATGGTCAGTTGAGGATGATTTTGAAGGGATTTTATGGCTTTAGTGAGGGCCGGAGTAAGGTTGGAAGGATAAGAAGAGGTTAGATTTAAACCTTCGATGGTATTAGTAACCTGCTGTACAAAGGCCCAAATATTGGGATTTGTAGATAGGTTGGGGAAATTGGTAGATTTGGGTTTGAAGGAAGCCGGAGGGGGGAAGGAGACACCGAGTGAGGCGACCTCAGGATTATAAGAGTCCAAAAGGTCATCTCCGTCAGTGTCGCCCTCCTCCCAGAGTGACATAAGCTCCTCAAGGGCTTGTATTTCAGCTAGAGTGGGAACTTGTTGAGGAGGATTGGTGTCGTGAAGAGATACTGTACTAGATGAAGATTTGTCATAAATGACTTTGTAAAGCAATTTACGTGCGAAAAGGTGAATGTCTTTGATAAGAGCGAATTTATCAAAGTCGTTAGATGGACAGAATGTGAGGCCAAGTCGAAGTACATGGATCTGGTCCATGTTGAGTGGAATAGATGATAAGTTGATTACATCGGGGGTGGATGATCTGCATGGATCATCAGAGTATGTGTGTGTGAATTGGGAATTGGGCTCGAAAGGGCTATAAGGCCCCGAAACGACGTAGAGCTCAGATCCACCGTTTTGTATACATTGATTCATCACAAACGTATGAACGTTCCTACCTACTGTATGTCATTTTTTGCATTAATAATTCTTGTCGAATCTTATACAATGTTTAAATGTTTTTAATCATTATTATTGAGCTATGTGCCAGCATATATAGAGCCTTGTGCCTTAATATGTATGTAATGATATGTAACTTTGCAATTTGTGTATTATCTCAAAAATAAATCGCATTTTTTTCCAATTTACATTCTTGCCCCCTTGTGCCTCATTCAAAGTCCCGCATCTGTTCTCTTTTACTTATGCATAGAGCCGGGATGGAGGAGGGGTATTGGACGGCCCCACTGTCCTCACGCAAAGTCCCAATTAGTATCTTGTTACATTTACCAATTTAATAGGGATGGAGGCACAAGGTGGCATGCATGGATACCCATTTGTTCATACAATTTTCCCATTTTCTTGCATTTAACTTTTTTCATCTCAAGTGCCCACTTTACCTTGAACCCATCAAGCCTATTTGTCATCCACTGCCATTTTTCTATCAAGTCAAATGTGGGTGTTCCCAGTGCTGGTTCCATCCCCTGTCGCATGGGTGCTCCTCCTGTATGCGCTGTGGCGGCTCAGGCTTCTGCCTGTCCTGTTGGCCACCACTGCCTCGGTCCGAAGCTGCGATGCGGACTGAGGCTGGTCCCCCCCGCCCCCCTTCCCCTGGGTGGGCGGGGCCTTTCTCACTGCGCATCAACGTCACGCATCTCGCGTCGGGTGTATGGCGTCCTGAGACGCCATATAACGGCAGCTTGAGGTTCACACTCTCCAGCGCTCGGCAAGCCTGGAGGCACCACCACCGCCGACCTGCTTGGGGTCCTTGCTGGCGGGATTGGGGCACCTCCCGGCCACCTCTTTGGGCAGCTGGTGCTGGACGTTGGGGGTTCTCCTCTCGGTGGTGCCCCCCGCAGTGTTCCCTCCCAGCACAGGTCCTCACCCATCCACCTCCTGCACCATTAACACCTCCCTGGCTGATCCGCCCTTCTCCTTACACCAGGTATGTTCACTTCTCACTTCTTACCCACTCACCTCTTCACTTTCTGGTCTTCCCCCTGACCTCTTTCAGCTTCTCCTCAGTGGTTAGCCACACTCTCTCTTTCCCTATCCTTTCACCCTCTTATTCTCCTTTTTCATCTCTCCCTCCATACATCTCCCACTCTTCCCTTCCCCTTCCCAGATCCATTCCTCTTTTTCCACATACCTCCACCCATGGCCCTTCCCACTCCTCCCTTCCTTCCCCCCACCCCACCATTCTTTTCTCTTATCCTCCCATTCTCTTTCTCCCTCCCTCCTCGCATTCCCCTCTCTTCTGTTTCTTCCAATTCACCCACATATTCACCTTCTTGCTGTTCTTTTTGAGTTTTCACGTTTAAATGTTTGTTTTCTTGTCACACTTTGAATAGTTACACACTACCCCCCATACTTGTCTCTTACAGGTCGGGCAGTGCATCACCCTTCCCCCCCCCCCCCTCATGGGGTCACACACTTCACCCATCCATCCTCATCCCCCACACCGACCTAACCTGGAGGGTCACCTGTGTGGTTGGCGCCGCTGAGATACACCCCCTCAGCTTCGGACCCCGGCACACGGGCTGGCGTGGCATGTGGGGCCGTGACGCCTCCGTGCATACGTGTTGCGAGTCCATGTTTCCGGTGAGAAAATAACATCTTGCCCTGTTCCACCATTACCCATTTATTTTTTAATTTTTATTTTTTATTTTTTATTTATACTCATGATTGCTATTTCTTTAATACATAGATGATACAACGGTTACGCTCCTGATGAGGGGCTATAAGGCCCCGAAACGACGTAGAGCTCAGATCCACCGTTTTGTATACATAATGATTCATCACAAACGTATGAACGTTCCTACCTACTGTATGTCATTTTTTGCATTAATAATTCTTGTCGAATCTTATACAATGTTTAAATGTTTTTAATCATTATTATTGAGCTATGTGCCAGCATATATAGAGCCTTGTGCCTTAATATGTATGTAATGATATGTAACTTTGCAATTTGTGTATTATCTCAAGAATAAATCGCATTTTTTTCCAATTTACATTCTTGCCCCCTTGTGCCTCATTCAAAGTCCCGCATCTGTTCTCTTTTACTTATGCATAGAGCCGGGATGGAGGAGGGGTATTGGACGGCCCCACTGTCCTCACGCAAAGTCCCAATTAGTATCTTGTTACATTTACCAATTTAATAGGGATGGAGGCACAAGGTGGCATGCATGGATACCCATTTGTTCATACAATTTTCCCATTTTCTTGCATTTAACTTTTTTCATCTCAAGTGCCCACTTTACCTTGAACCCATCAAGCCTATTTGTCATCCACTGCCATTTTTCTATCAAGTCAAATGTGGGTGTTCCCAGTGCTGGTTCCATCCCCTGTCGCATGGGTGCTCCTCCTGTATGCGCTGTGGCGGCTCAGGCTTCTGCCTGTCCTGTTGGCCACCACTGCCTCGGTCCGAAGCTGCGATGCGGACTGAGGCTGGTCCCCCCCGCCCCCCTTCCCCTGGGTGGGCGGGGCCTTTCTCACTGCGCATCGACGTCACGCATCTCGCGCCGGGTGTATGGCGTCCTGAGACGCCATATAACGGCAGCTTGAGGTTCACACTCTCCAGCGCTCGGCAAGCCTGGAGGCACCACCACCGCCGACCTGCTTGGGGTCCTTGCTGGCGGGATTGGGGCACCTCCCGGCCACCTCTTTGGGCAGCTGGTGCTGGACGTTGGGGGTTCTCCTCTCGGTGGTGCCCCCCGCAGTGTTCCCTCCCAGCACAGGTCCTCACCCATCCACCTCCTGCACCATTAACACCTCCCTGGCTGATCCGCCCTTCTCCTTACACCAGGTATGTTCACTTCTCACTTCTTACCCACTCACCTCTTCACTTTCTGGTCTTCCCCCTGACCTCTTTCAGCTTCTCCTCAGTGGTTAGCCACACTCTCTCTTTCCCTATCCTTTCACCCTCTTATTCTCCTTTTTCATCTCTCCCTCCATACATCTCCCACTCTTCCCTTCCCCTTCCCAGATCCATTCCTCTTTTTCCACATACCTCCACCCATGGCCCTTCCCACTCCTCCCTTCCTTCCCCCCACCCCACCATTCTTTTCTCTTATCCTCCCATTCTCTTTCTCCCTCCCTCCTCGCATTCCCCTCTCTTCTGTTTCTTCCAATTCACCCACATATTCACCTTCTTGCTGTTCTTTTTGAGTTTTCACGTTTAAATGTTTGTTTTCTTGTCACACTTTGAATAGTTACACACTACCCCCCATACTTGTCTCTTACAGGTCGGGCAGTGCATCACCCTTCCCCCCCCCCCCCTCATGGGGTCACACACTTCACCCATCCATCCTCATCCCCCACACCGACCTAACCTGGAGGGTCACCTGTGTGGTTGGCGCCGCTGAGATACACCCCCTCAGCTTCGGACCCCGGCACACGGGCTGGCGTGGCATGTGGGGCCGTGACGCCTCCGTGCATACGTGTTGCGAGTCCATGTTTCCGGTGAGAAAATAACATCTTGCCCTGTTCCACCATTACCCATTTATTTTTTAATTTTTATTTTTTATTTTTTATTTATACTCATGATTGCTATTTCTTTAATACATAGATGATACAACGGTTACGCTCCTGATGAGGGGCTATAAGGCCCCGAAACGACGTAGAGCTCAGATCCACCGTTTTGTATACATAATGATTCATCACAAACGTATGAACGTTCCTACCTACTGTATGTCATTTTTTGCATTAATAATTCTTGTCGAATCTTATACAATGTTTAAATGTTTTTAATCATTATTATTGAGCTATGTGCCAGCATATATAGAGCCTTGTGCCTTAATATGTATGTAATGATATGTAACTTTGCAATTTGTGTATTATCTCAAGAATAAATCGCATTTTTTTCCAATTTACATTCTTGCCCCCTTGTGCCTCATTCAAAGTCCCGCATCTGTTCTCTTTTACTTATGCATAGAGCCGGGATGGAGGAGGGGTATTGGACGGCCCCACTGTCCTCACGCAAAGTCCCAATTAGTATCTTGTTACATTTACCAATTTAATAGGGATGGAGGCACAAGGTGGCATGCATGGATACCCATTTGTTCATACAATTTTCCCATTTTCTTGCATTTAACTTTTTTCATCTCAAGTGCCCACTTTACCTTGAACCCATCAAGCCTATTTGTCATCCACTGCCATTTTTCTATCAAGTCAAATGTGGGTGTTCCCAGTGCTGGTTCCATCCCCTGTCGCATGGGTGCTCCTCCTGTATGCGCTGTGGCGGCTCAGGCTTCTGCCTGTCCTGTTGGCCACCACTGCCTCGGTCCGAAGCTGCGATGCGGACTGAGGCTGGTCCCCCCCGCCCCCCTTCCCCTGGGTGGGCGGGGCCTTTCTCACTGCGCATCGACGTCACGCATCTCGCGCCGGGTGTATGGCGTCCTGAGACGCCATATAACGGCAGCTTGAGGTTCACACTCTCCAGTGCTCGGCAAGCCTGGAGGCACCACCACCGCCGACCTGCTTGGGGCCCTTGCTGGCGGGATTGGGGCACCTCCCGGCCACCTCTTTGGGCAGCTGGTGCTGGACGTTGGGGGTTCTCCTCTCGGTGGTGCCCCCCGCAGTGTTCCCTCCCAGCACAGGTCCTCACCCATCCACCTCCTGCACCATTAACACCTCCCTGGCTGATCCGCCCTTCTCCTTACACCAGGTATGTTCACTTCTCACTTCTTACCCACTCACCTCTTCACTTTCTGGTCTTCCCCCTGACCTCTTTCAGCTTCTCCTTAGTGGTTAGCCACACTCTCTCTTTCCCTATCCTTTCACCCTCTTATTCTCCTTTTTCATCTCTCCCTCCATACATCTCCCACTCTTCCCTTCCCCTTCCCAGATCCATTCCTCTTTTTCCACATACCTCCACCCATGGCCCTTCCCACTCCTCCCTTCCTTCCCCCCACCCCACCATTCTTTTCTCTTATCCTCCCATTCTCTTTCTCCCTCCCTCCTCGCATTCCCCTCTCTTCTGTTTCTTCCAATTCACCCACATATTCACCTTCTTGCTGTTCTTTTTGAGTTTTCACGTTTAAATGTTTGTTTTCTTGTCACACTTTGAATAGTTACACACTACCCCCCATACTTGTCTCTTACAGGTCGGGCAGTGCATCACCCTTCCCCCCCCCCCCCTCATGGGGTCACACACTTCACCCATCCATCCTCATCCCCCACACCGACCTAACCTGGAGGGTCACCTGTGTGGTTGGCGCCGCTGAGATACACCCCCTCAGCTTCGGACCCCGGCACACGGGCTGGCGTGGCATGTGGGGCCGTGACGCCTCCGTGCATACGTGTTGCGAGTCCATGTTTCCGGTGAGAAAATAACATCTTGCCCTGTTCCACCATTACCCATTTATTTTTTAACTTTTATTTTTTATTTTTTATTTATACTCATGATTGCTATTTCTTTAATACATAGATGATACAACGGTTACGCTCCTGATGAGGGGCTATAAGGCCCCGAAACGACGTAGAGCTCAGATCCACCGTTTTGTATACATAATGATTCATCACAAACGTATGAACGTTCCTACCTACTGTATGTCATTTTTTGCATTAATAATTCTTGTCGAATCTTATACAATGTTTAAATGTTTTTAATCATTATTATTGAGCTATGTGCCAGCATATATAGAGCCTTGTGCCTTAATATGTATGTAATGATATGTAACTTTGCAATTTGTGTATTATCTCAAGAATAAATCGCATTTTTTTCCAATTTACATTCTTGCCCCCTTGTGCCTCATTCAAAGTCCCGCATCTGTTCTCTTTTACTTATGCATAGAGCCGGGATGGAGGAGGGGTATTGGACGGCCCCACTGTCCTCACGCAAAGTCCCAATTAGTATCTTGTTACATTTACCAGAAATATAAATCCTCTGGCAGGTAAAACATCTCTTATGTATGGGTGTATTTAGTGGTTTGCCTTGATTTCAGCTAGAGACATACATTGATCAGCCATAACACTATGACTACTGACAGGGTAAAGTGAATAACAATGATTATCACTTTACATTGACACTTGAAAGTGGGTGGGATATATTAGGCAGCAAGGGGCATGTTGTCCCTGAAGTTGAAAGCAGGAAAAAAGGGTAAGTGTAAGGATTTGCAGGACTTTGACAAGGGCCGATTTGTATTGGTTAGACAACTTGGTCAGAGTAATTCCAAAACCGCAGCTCTTGTGGAATGTGGCTGGTCTGCAGTGGTCAGGACCTACCCAAGGTGGTCTAAGGAAGGACAGCCGTCAAAACAACGTCAGGGCCCTGGGCAAGGCTCATTAATGCTTAAAATTGAATGGTGGAACTTTATATGAAGCACACAGCAGCACAAAAGGAAGTCAAGTGTTTTCCAGTCACTTGACTTCCTTTTGTGCTGCTGTGTGCTTCATAGAAAGTCCCACCATTTGCTCTCAATTTTAATCAATGATAGGGATGGCGGCAGTTACCCCTTTGGTTCCTACCTCATTTAAAGTCCCAAAATGATTTTTCTTTTCTCATTATAAGCTCATTAATGCTTGTGGGGAGCGAACGCTGGCCTGTGTAGTCCAATCCAACAGAAGAGCAGCTGTAGCTCAAACTGCTAAAAAAGGTCATACTGGTTCTGATAGAAAGGTGTCAGCACATACAATGCATTGCAGTCTGTTGCGTATGGGGCTGCATAGCTGCAGACCAGTGAGGGTGCACATGCTGACCCGTGTCCACACCCAAAAGCACTTACAATGGATACATCAGAACTGGACTACGGGGGAATGGAAGAGGGTGGCCTGTTCTGATGCATTTAAAAACAGCTTGAGGAATACAATGAGTTTAAAGTTTTCACCTGGCCGCCAAATCTCCAAATCTCAATCTGTGGGATGTGCTGCAAAAACAAAGTCCGATCTATGGAGGCTCCACCTTACAACTTAAAGGATCTGCTACTAATGGCTTGGTACCAGATACCACAGCATACCATAAGAGGTCTACTGGGGTCCGTGCCTTGAAAAGGTTATAATGGGTGGTCCTATTGTTATGGCTGACCAGAGTATAATACATTAGGTATAGCTGTAGTTTACAATGGAGTTAAATTAATCTGCAGCAGTTTTAATTGAAATTAACACCATATATTTGTGAAATGCTTGTTAGTGTTTAAGTCTTGAAGTGTATTAATGATGTTCAGTTATATTCTTGGTAGATGGGTGTCTCAGGAGAAGGAGTCTTTGCTCAGTGTTTGGAAGGTTACTATGCACACAGCTCAGACTTGGATAGTTTTATATAGTGTGCAGCAGATGGTCTGTAGCCGTCTATTCTCAAATTAATTTGTACTGAGGGCTTATTGATCTGTGCTACCTAAAGCTCATCATTTCACACATTGGCAAGGTCAGTCCTTCTGAAGCACACTGGATTCCTGCAGTGCACACATTCACAATCCGCATTGCTTTAGCAATGGAATAGATATATACATACGGTCTCTGTTAAGCTGCAAGGTTTTCTGTTAAAAAGAAAATGTTGCTATGTTTTTTTAGGGCTAAGTAACAGTATCTGTATATCCGATCACTTTATACTCACCTCTGCAGTGTCCACTGTGGGAATATTACATACTACTGCACATTAACTAATAACTTAGTGCTAAGTATACAAGGCCCTTCTGTACATAAAGATTATAAATGTAATTAAAGAAGGTGCTTTCTGATGTAAAAACCCCAGCCAAACCTTTATTTTACATAGAGTGTGGAATGGTCATAGTCTTTGTAATGGTTTCATTGATTAAAGACTAAATGCTGATGGGTATGAGGGAGCATATGACCTCCCAATGCGAAAAAGTGCTCAAGCAAAGTCACATGGCAGAGGGGAAACTTTTGTTTTCTTAGTTTTGAAAAGAAGTTGGAAATGCTTTAATTACCATCTTTTTCATGCTGGGCAGATTTCTCCTTACTTCCCGTCATAATGACACTGTCATGCCATGACATACAAGGGGGATGTATCCTCAATGAGGATAGAGAAACCATTAAAACCTGGAGGAAGTGCGGACCCTTCTCTACACTTTAGCGAGATAGGGGAGATAAAGTGATTAAATGGTGACACACGCAGTAATAAAAAAAACACAATAGAGGTTGTGACCATTTCACACTCTACTTAAAATAAAGTTTTATCTGGGACTAGCACTAGGCTTTAATAGTACATCAAAAAGTGGCTTTAATAATTACTGTAATAACTATTATGTGTATGCAGTAGCACATTTGGAAGACCCTCTCTGTGATTAAATAAAACCTTGGGTACTCAGCACCTATTTATTTTGATTCAAAGTGCGGTAGTGTGCCTCTGCATGGAAAGTTGCTTTGAAAGCCTTGAATGCTGTATGCCAATGTGGCTGAATTTAAATGAAACTTGTTCACATGTTGCTCAGGAAGGATCATTTCAAGTCAACAAGACTTCACTATGCATGACATCACCATCCCAGCTTCAGCCTGAGCATTTTGGGTCAATTCTCACTTAAAGTCAGAGGCATTTGCATACACTTTGTGAGATTTTCAGCTTTCTCCTTGTGCAGAGGAGCACAGAAACCATGGCATATTGACCATATATTGTATACTGAGCGCTAGGTCTTTTTCAGGAAAAGATAGGTCTATTAAAAGGGGATTAAATGATTTCAGTTTAAGAAGTTTCAAAGAATATTCTATAAACTGCAGCATTCCAGGTAAAAAAGAAAAAAAAATAAGAAAATGAAATAAAAAGCACTGATGACAGATAAAAGATGCATTTTCAGTTTAATGTAAAAACAATTTTTGGCAAATGATAATTTCAGTAAAGATTGTTGAGTCTAAAAGATATTCGTTACTGCTAGGCCTGCAAACAATCCAAAGGAATATCCTAAATGTTATGTAAAATGACAGCAAAATAGCTTTCTGTTGTTCACATAAAGCAAATCTTTTCTTTTGCCATGTACAGCCAAGTAAGAGGTTTACTTGGTTTGTCCCTTACCAGCAGCATACATTTACCTTTCCTTGATTCCACTTTGCTACATTCAACCACTGAGACCTGGGGAGGAAAGATCTGTGTAAGCTCAAAAACATATTGCTGGAGCTTAAACAGGGCCTTCTTCCCTGGCCCCATGTGAAAGCGCTGGGCCAATCACAAGGCACGAGTGCTGTCACATGTAAATCACATTTGACCATATCCAGGTTTTTCATCGTGGTGCTACCAGCAGATGAACAATGTGGTACTGGAGTGAGGAAAAGGGAGTATTTACTGCTGAGGGGGGGGGGATGGTTTAAAGTGGAGTTCCACCCAAAAGTGGAACTTCCGCTTTAAGCACTCCTCGCTCAGACATGCCACATTTGGCATGTAATTTTTTTTTTTGGGGGGGGGGTGTACCCGTTTTTTCGTGGGACTTCCTGTCCCACTTTCTGCTTCCTATCTTCGGCCGCCTAGGCGACTTCTCCTCTAGCCCTAGGTGGCCCCTCCCTGACAGCAATCTTCTGGGACACAACTCAGGTCCCAGAAGATTGGCTGGCCAATAGGAGAACGCAGCGCGAGTCGCGCATGCGCAGTGCGCTCCCGGCTGTGAAGCCGTAAGCTGTCACGGCCGGGTGCCCTCAGTTACCATAATGGTGCCGAGGAGAGGAGGGTGGAGAGGAGCTAGCCTCCGAGCGACCACATTGCTGGACCATGGGGCAGGTAATTGTCTGTTTATTAAAAGTCAGCAGCTAAGCTTTTTGTAGCTGCTGACTTTTAATAAAGGAAAAAACAGGTGGAACTCTGCTTTAAGGTATGGAGCAATTTAACCGCTTCAGCCCCGGCCCATTTGGCTGGCCAAAGACCAAAGCACTTTTTGCCATTCGACACTGCGTCGCTTTAACTGACAATTGCGCTGTCGTGCGATGTGGCTCCCAAACAAAATCGACGTCTATTTTTCCCCACAAATACAGCTTTCTTTTGGTGATATTTGATCACCTCTGTGGTTTTTATTTTTTGCGCTATAAACAAAAAAAGAGTTTTGAAAAAAAAACGCATTATTTATTACTTTTTGCTATAATAAACATCCCCAAAAAATATATAAAAAACATTTTTTTTCCTCAGTTTAGGCCGATACGTATTCTTCTACATATTTTTGGTTAAAAAAAAAAAAAAAAATCGCAATAAGCGTATATTGATTTCTTTGCGCAAAAGTTATAGCGTCTACAAAATAGGGGATAGTTTTATGGCATTTTTATTAATAATTTTGTTTTTTTACTAGTAATGGCAGAGATCAGCGATTTTTATCATGACTGCAACGTTATGGTGGACACGTCAGACAATTTTGACACATTTTTGGGACCACTGGCATTAATACAGCGATCAGTGCGATTAAAAATGCATTGATTACTGTAAAAATGTCACTGGCAGTGAAGGGGTTAACACTAGGGGGCAGGGAAGGGGTTAATGTGTGTCCTAGGGAGTGTTCTAACTGAAGGGGGATGTGGGCTGTGCAGGGAAACTAACAGATCGCCTGTTCATACTCTGTATGAACAAAGGATCTGTCACTTCTCCCCTCAGAGAACCGGAAACTGTGTTTACACACACACACACAGATCCCGGTTCTCTGTGCGCCCCTAGAGAATGCGGGAGCCCGGTGGTGATCGAGCCCTAGTGGCCACAGGGCGAAACGACGTTTTGTAAAGTCGTTTCGCCCAGCTGTGCCATTCTGCCGCAGTACAACTGCGGCGGCTGGTCAGTATGTGGTTAAGATAATACGTTATTGTTTTGAGAGGATTTTCCTGGTACAAAAGACGGATATCCTCTTTAGAAATTAACTTGGGTGTCTAAAACAAAATTGCTTATAAGTTAGGCCAGCCTTTCTCAACCCTTACTTTCTGGTCTCACAGAACTCCTGCATTAGAGTGATGGTCAGTGTAAAGAATTTGGCCTTACCTTTGTGGTCAGTCAGAGAAATTGCCCCTAAAGATAGCTGAAAATACTATCAGTAAATCTCTATGGACTGTGATTGTCATTCCCTTGTCTTGATAAATAAAGTTTGAAAAATATAATTTGTGTCATGTAGAAATTTCTAATTGAACTTCTAATTGAACTCCCAGCAACCTCTGGAGGAACCCTGGGGTTCTACTGAACCCTGGTTGAAAAGGGCTGGGTTAAACAATTTAGCCTTTAGAAAGAACGGTGAAGCTTTTGTTTATACCCAAGTTCTTTAACCCCTTCACACCTAGGAGTAAAACAAATGTAAATGCCTAAGCACAATTTTGCAACTGTTAGTAAAGCTGTACATGTCCTCACATTTACTTTGTGTATCCAGGTGGATTATGCCTTGTTTTTTCAGGACAAACTGGGCTTTCTTTTGGTGGTGAACGGTGACAGATATCTCCCGATTCTTTTTGTTATTATGAAAGGAAATTTTGCCCAAAATAGTAAAAAAAAACAAAAACATTTTTTTAATTAGCTGTATATATCTTGCTATTATCATAATTTACCATCACCAAAATAAATTATCCTGCTCCTGACAATTGCACAAATACCACATATGTGAATGTTAGTAGTAGTTGTTTTTTTAACACTAGGAAAAGCCCAAAAACAATGGTTCACATTTTGCATTTTTTTTATCCTGCTTAAAACACTGATACTAATTAAAAAAAAAAAAACTTTTAAAAATTCTACCCAAAATATGCTGACCTTTGCCCCTGACCCCAAAACTAACCCTGACAAACATTGATTTTGTTCTTTTTTTTATTCGTTATTTTGAATTTTTGAATATTCTTTTTTTTTCCACTTTGGTTTGTTTTCTCTCCTGCAAAAAGAGTAAGATACAATGCATTTTTCTCTTCATTCAGAAGAGGAAGTAACCACAGGGGAGGACTCAAAGGGACTGATCACTGTAATAGCCAATCAGGGGCTATCACAGCAATCAGGTGACCCAGAACTGTGAGTCCGGGGTCTTGATTGTTAGTATAAGACCTGGGTCTCTCAGGGACAGCCCGCTATCTATGCAGGGAGTACGCTGTGAGGCATGCTCCCAGCACAAAGAGAGATATGCATATATGCGGCCCCACTAAAAATAAAAAGGCCACTTCCGTGAAGCCGCATATATGTGTGCGGTCGGCGGGAAGGGGTTAAAGAAGAATTCCAGATATGAATATTTTATACATGGCTACATTGGTCCAGCTTGAATCAGTGGAACTATGCATATATACCATACCTGGCTGATGCCCGTGGAAGCTGGAAATCACTGAAGTAAACACTATTAACCCACACCTACATTACCGACACCACTGGACACAGGACATAGGCTGCTTGGCATGGACCCCAATCAGAGAATTTTGCACTCTTTCAATGAATATAAAGTGCTCTCTGATCGGACAAGGTGGAGAGGCAGGGTAGTATTGTCATATTCTCCAACTCACCCAATCAGATAAAGCTTTGCATTAATTCATTCAGAAAATAACAAACATTTTATGAATGGAATCAATGCCAAGCAGCCAACCACCTGTCTTCAGAATAGAGCAGGACAGCTGTGTAGCATGAGACCTGGAAGCAAGTGGAGATCACTGGAGCAGCGTTGTCCACTTCAGTGATTTCCAGCCTCCAGGGGCATCGGCCAGGCTTATTACACACATAGTTTTATTTATTCTAGCTGGACCAATGTAGCTATGTATAAAATATCTATACCTGGAAATCTTCACGTGTTAGAAACGCTTGGCCACATTTATATTTCATTCTATGTATGCTTCAGTAGCATTTTTAAAAACAATTTAGCGACTCTAGGCTCTATTTCGTAAAGCAAAATGCTGGTGAGAGAAGAGAAAGAAGGCTCAGATGGTAACTGCCTTCATCTGACTCTCAGGACACATATCACAGCAGCAAAGATCCCACTTTTTACTGTGACTGACATACTTTCAGCTTTTATCTTTGGCATTCTGCTGGTGTAATAGATTTCACTTGATGATTATCCAAAGTAGTTCTAATCTCTGCCTAAAGATCATAAAAGAACAGCTTTGATTAATTTAAATATTTTAATGTTCTGTAGTTTTCATATATCCGTAGAGCTGTAAGATACGCACACTAATATTAGCACCTTTTAATTCATCAACAGTATATTCATATGACAGTACAGTTTTGGACAGTAGGATAAATCAAGCTGTAAGACACATTCAGAAGAAAATTTGACAAAGGGATTTACAAAAATGTCCCCCTGCGTCCAGTGTAATATGCCATATTACGAAAACCATAGATGTAGAGGTCCATAATCAAGGTCTGTTTCCATGCATGAACCGAGCAGTCTTTTATATTCCAAGCGGGACCCTTGTTATGAATGAATCTGGACTTCATTTTCCTTGAGACACCGCCCCTAAGCCGAAAAAGCCCCACCATGCTGCAGTCTGTGTGTATATATACAGTAAGGCTGGCCATATATTATACAATTTTCCTTTAGATTTACCAAAACCATATAATATGAGGTCAGACCTAAGCACTTACAATTTGTATGTAGTTGGGCTAGCCTTTGGATGACATAGTTGAAGGTAAAGCTAAAGAAAATTGAATAAGAAAATTGTATAATGTATGGCCAGCTTTAAATTGGTTGTTACATCACCTATGAAAAATCATGTAATTCCCTTTCTGACATGAAGATCTAATGTGCAGTGTCTGTGCTTTTTAAAAATGATTCAGTGAAATTCCTTATTTACAGCGTTGTGGAGCGCTCACATGACCTCCCAGCGCTCTCCCTCCTTGATCCGAGCACTACAGTTGGAGGGGCTGTGTTTCCCTGCTGACGTCAGCCGGGAGAAAGGAGGAGATCGACGGGAGGTCACGTGAGCGCCCCGTGGCACTGTAAATAAGGTATTTCCCTGAATCATTTTTAAAAAACACACACACTGCACATTAGATCTCCATGTAAGAATGGGAATTACATGATTTGTCACTAGTAATTTTAAACAGTTTAAGTGGCGGAGATTGCTAACACAGACTCCTGAGCTGACAGGTAGTAAGGGAAGGGGAGAGAGGAGAGCAACGGGATAACAGAGGCACATAAACTGACCACGGTAATCAGGAATCAGCAGCCATGATTATTGTGCACAACACAGACAGCGGGACACAGGAACAGGTAGGATCAACCAGGTTTTTACAGCTTAGAGAGGGACAAATGACACAGCACAAGCACTATGCTGTGTTTCCTGCTGTAAAGGATCAGGATCATTTTTTTTTTTTTTTTTTTAAGGGTTACAACCACTTTAACCTCTGCATTGCAAAACAACAGGTTCACTCCCCATACTATGGGCCTTACACGCAGGCCAAATATCGGGTAGTATCGACATTAGACAGTATAGACATTCGGACCATGTATACAGCAGCCAGTCTGCCTTCTGTGGAAGGGGCATGACCAAGAAAGAATTGCAGATCGGCATCCGATCAGTGCTCTCAGCCAAATGTTGCTAGCGTTGACCAGTGTGTTCTGGCAGGGGAGAAGTCCCCTTGTTGGAACACAATAGCTCAGATAGCTGTACTAACATCGAATTGTTTTTACAGAATCGCCTCCTGAGCTCTTCAGTTGCCCACATGAAAGTGTTTGGGCCCACTGGGTTGAACAAAAAACAGCTTGATAGTGTGTACCAGGCCTAATACATACTATGCCTTTGCTTCTCTAGGAGAGGCTGGGCGTTTAAGTGGACCTGTCACTTCTAATTTTTGTATAAGCACCAGAAGTATGTGTGTTAGAATAAGGTTTGTTCTTGCTTTGGCATACACTTTGGGTGCAGCTTTACCTGCCAAAGGTACACAGTCCTATCAGAAAGTCACTTTTAGTGATTTTAGTCACTTCTCACCCAATGTACAGTTTTAGGGCTCAAGAACATGGGATTATTGGGCTGTATAACATAAAATACAGCTGTATTTGAATTCACCGGAGCCACAGGTGTTGCATACAGCCACGTGTAAAAATATTTACAGCATACAGTTGTATATGGATATACGCAGCTCCGAGCATTATTATGCATATGCTCACTTTTGGCTCTCAGACACCAAAATATGACTATATTTTATGTTCTACAGTCCAATAGGCCATGTGCATGAGCTCTTATATCAGTTCGCTATGGTGTAAAATGAGCCACCTAGTCTCTTTAATAACCTGATGGATTTCCAGTGAGTCAAAAGCAACCCATAGATGAGTCCGTTTTTTTTTTTTATTCAACCAGTGGGTTAAACGAAAAAAACTGACTTGATTCCCCATCAACACAGTTGAGCTATTGTATTCTGACAGCGGTGAGACTTCCCTACTGTCCCAGAGCACTGACCAGTGCTGCAGGCTATAGCCTGCAGTGCTGACTGAGTCGGGAAAACCCAGCAGGGCGGGTATAAAGTAGTCGACCAGTAGATTTCTGTACAACCACAATGACAGAGCCCACACATGCATCAATATTCAGCTGGTTCAGCATCGATCCATGTATTTTAAGTATTTTTGTGCCTTGACCCAATATTATCAATCCAAGGATCTCATAACTGTAAGACAATGATGCTGAATGCTGCACCACCACTGTACACAGCTATGATCTACACAGCGTTTCCAATATAAAATGAGAGCAGCTATGCACTGCACCCACAGATGTCTAAATCCTTAACACAGGCTGACATCTATTTCATTTAAATACAGCATGACAGTGCCCAAACAGAACAATATAAAGAGGTCAGCTGTGGCCCCGAGATTTGGTCAGTTATGACAAAGCTTACAATAAACAAATATAATAACACATTGCAGATATCCAGCACTCAAGCCTCCAAATTACAGGAAATAAGCCATCAGTGCCATGCAATCACTTCAGCTCGGACGAAGGCAGAAATTACAGCAGTATGTTATATTTGAGTGCTCTTGGGACTCGGTTAATAACCAGCCTTCCATCATAACTTAAGGAAGCAAAGAGCCAGGGGTCTGCAGAGGACCATTCCACGGCATACACGCTGTCTTCGTGTTCTTCATAGGTAGCTATTATACTGTCCTGGAGTGGCTCTTTTGTTCTAGGAGGAAAACAAAAAATGCAATTAGCCAGGGAGGAAAAAAAACGATGGCAAGTATTTATCCCACACAATAATTATAAGCCTACAACAAGAATGACGGACAGGGACAGGCAATGGCAGGATGTCCTGAGGTCACAGATCATTTTAAAATCTCTATTGTCTTGTGTTATTGTCAGGCATTATTAATGTCCCTTTGTCACTTTAAACTGTTCACTACCCATATCTAGTATTATCTCTGCTCATTGAGAGAAAATAATCCACAATGCTACCAATTGCTTTTAAAGGGTCGCCTCACTGATATTTCTGTTTTGGGCTAAAATGGCTCACTGGTGTCTCATACCTTCTGTGGTTAAATCTAGCCTATCGAGTCTCACTTCTGTAGTGAGAAAATTAAGAAACCCTCTTATCATGGCCACAACAAATGGGAAGAATTCAGGCACAAAGAACTCAACGCTGAGACCTTATATAATTTTCCAGTAAATGACACAGTCTTTAAAGGAAAAGTAACATTGTCTTGGTTAATTTTAGTCAAATGAAATACATGACACACATGGCTTACAAACCATTCCTGTTACTGCCTACCTGCTTATATGTGCTGCAGTGTCATAATTTGATCTCCCTACTCCTAAAGAGAAACTGGACTCAGTCCACTCAGGGCAGAGTGATGGTGCCTCTTGATTGCCCATCCCCCAGCAAGGCATACTCACCGATCCATGCTACTTTGCTGCCTCCCAATTGTGTTGCTCTAACATGAGAAACTTCTAGGTATAGGGGAACACATGTGCTCCCCCATGTGACAGTGCTTGAGCCTGGACGGCCAATCACCAGGCCCAAACACGGTCATGTGGGCAGCGGAGGAGTCAAGGAAGTGTGGCAAGGAGCAATTTTTCTGGGGTGGGCGCTGTTAGGAGGCATTGGCACACTGCATAATTTTGTCATTTGTGTCATCATACAGCACAGCAATAACATAATAATAAACGCCCATATTATATTACTGTACAGCTATAGAAAACTTGGAGGCTGTCAGCTGTCAAGTGGTAAGTATGAAGCATTCCTACACTGTGTTACATTACAAATAAATATATTTTTTAACATTTTTGTCCTAAACATAATACATAAAGATAAAAACAAAACCCTGTGTTTGCAGTAGGCATACAGTGAACATAAAAACATAAAAACAAAAGAAACAGTGTCCATTGTCATCTACCTGGCTGCTACCCTGCCGAGTACTGCAGATACCAGAGGACTAGTAATACTTGTATGATTTTATACAATGTGAGTGCAATTTTAACTTCTTTTTATTGTTTAAAATAAATGTACACTTAGATGGTGGCGCCTGCTGTTTTTTTTTTTTTTTTTCACAGTGCAAAATGTATTAATATTTGGATTAGCAGCAAGGATGGGAAGTGTTATCATAATGGGGGATTTTAATTATCCAGACATAGACTGGGCAGAGGGAACCACGCATTCGTCTAAGGCTCGCCAGTTCCTAAATGTCTTGCAGGACAATTTCATGGGTCAGATGGTAGAAGCACCAACTAGAAATAAAGCGTTACTAGATCTACTGATTACCAACAATACAGACCTGATCACGGATGTGGAAATACGGGGCAATTTAGGAAACAGCGATAATAGGTCAATTGGCTTAAGTATAAATCACACAAATAGGAAACATAAGGGGAATAAAAAGACACTGAATGTCATAAGAGCCAACTTCCCTAAACTACGAACCTTGCTAGAAGGCATAAATTGGGATAAAATCTAAGGAACAAAGAACACGGAGGAGAGATGGGTTCACTTTAAGAGCATATTAAATAAGGGCATTCGCCAGTGCATCTTATTGGGTAATAAATTTAAAAGAGCGAACAAAAGTACTGGATGGCTTAACTTCAATGTAAAAATGCATATAAAAGCAAAGAAGAAGGCCTTTAAAAAATACAAGGTTGAGGAATCATCATCAACATTCAGACTTTATAAAGAATGCAACAAGAAATGTAAGGGAGCCATTAGGGCAGCTAAGATAAAACACGAAAGACAGATAGCGGAGGAGAGCAAAAAAAAATCCCAAGAAATTCTTTAAGTATATAAACAGTAAAAAATAGAGGGCAGACTATATTGGCCCCATAAAAAATGAGGAAGGACATATGGTTACAAAGGATGGGGAAATAGCGAAGGTATTGAATTTATTCTTATCCTCAGTCTTCACAAGGGAATCGGGGGGCTTTAATAACCAAAACTGCAGTGTTTATCCTCATGACACATCACAGGAAGCACCCACATGGCTAACAGAGGACAGAATTAGACTTGGGAAACTTAACATTAATAAATCACCAGAACCGGATGGCTTGCACCCGAGGGTACTTGGGGAACTCAATCAAGTAATTGCCAGACCATTCTTCCTAATTTTTACTGACAGTCTACTGACTGGAATGGTACCAACAGATTGGAGAAAAGCCAATGTAGCACCAATATTTAAAAAGGGCCCAAAATACATCCCTGGGAATTACAGACCAGTTAGCCTAACATCAATAGTATGCAAGCTCTTCAAGATGATGATAAGGGACTATATACAAGATTTTAGTAATGAAAACTGTATCATTAGCAGTAACCAGCATGGATTCATGGATTCATTCGTTCTAGCCAAACCAATCTATTAACCATCTATGAGGAGGTGAGTTGCCACCTAGATAAAGGAAGGCCCGTAGATGTGGTGTATCTGGATTTTGCAAAAGCATTTGACACATTTCCCCATAAATGTTTACTGTACAAAAAAAGGTCCGTTGGCTTTGACCATAGGGTGAGTACATAGATTGAAACCTGGCTACAAGGGCAAGTTCAGAAGTTGGTGATAAATGGGGAATACTCGGAATGGTCAGGGGTGGGTAGTGGGGTCCCTCAGGGTTCTGTGCTGGGACCAATCCTATTTAATTTGTTCATAAATGACCTGGAGGATGGGGTAAACAGTTCAATCTCTGTATTTGCAGACGATACTAACCTAAGCAGGGCAATAATGTCTCCGCAAAATGTGGAATCCTTGCAAGAAGATCTGAACAAATTAATGGCAACTACATGCCAAATAAGGTTTAATGTAGGAAAATGTAAAATAATGCATTTGGGTGGCAAAAATATGAATGCAATCTACTCACTAGGGGAACAACCTCTAGGGGAATCAAGGATGGAAAAGGACCTGGGGGTCCTAGTAGATGATAGGCTCAGCAATGGCATGCAATGCCAAGCTGCTGCTAACAAAGCAAACAGAATATTGCCGTGCATTAAAAAAGGGATTCATTCCAGGATAAAGTGATAATTCTCCCACTCTACAAGACTCTGGTCCGGCCACACCTGGAGTATGCTGTAGAGTTCTGGGCACCAGTCCTCAGGAAGAATGTACTGGAAATGGAGTGAGTACAAAGAAGGGCAACAACGCTAATAAAGGGTCTGGAGGATATTAGTTATGAAGAAAGGTTGCAAGCACTGAACTTATTCTCTCTGGAGAAGAGACGCTTGAGAGGGGATATGATTTCAATTTACAAATACCGTACTGGTGACCCCACAATAGGGATAAAACGTTTCGCGGAAGGGAGTTTAACAAGACACATGGCCACTCATTAAAATGACAACAAAAGAGGTTTAACCATAAACTACGTAGAGGGTTATATACTGTAAGAGCGGCAAGGATGTGGAATTCCCTTCCACAGGCGGTGGTCTCAGCGTCTAATCAAAAAATGATTAGATAATCACCTGAACGACCACAACATACAGGGATATACAATGTAATACTGACATATAATCACACTCATAGGTTGGACTTGATGGACTTGTGTCTTTTTTCAACCTCGCCTACTATGTAATATCTTAAACTCATACAGAGGAGCTACAGCCATTTCAAGTGGACACATTCAATTTGGGACTTAGCACATACTTTTACTACCCCAAACACATCTTGTGTGTTTTCCCTTTTGCATTGTGACTCTATCCACACTCCACTCCACCTTTCTTTTCCTTTTTTTTTTTTTTTTAGCTAACCCTCACCCACTCATCCTATTAAGCTCCATCTACCATACAGGTAAAGAGGAAATCCAGTTAAAACCACATTAAACTGATTGTAAATGATCACCTTGTAAAACAACCCATTCAGTTTAAAATAGAAATGAAAGGCAAAACATTTTTGTACAGAGATTAAAAAAAAAAAAAAAAAACTAATACCGTTTTTATAAATGACCACATTCCTTCTGTTCTCAGCTGAATAAGAGCTGGGGGGAGGAGGAGGAGGCGAAGCAGCAGCACACTGAGCTTGCCAGTGAACAGCTATGCAGCGGGGGGGGTGTCAGGACAAGTCTGATCATTGGAGGAGAGTGCACTGAGTTCCCAGCATAGCTAGAGAACTGACCACGGTTTGCTCTCCTGCTTAGTGTGGTCAGTTTTTTAATAGGAAAGCAAGGGGACTAGCAGGAACACCAGATATTTCACTTAAAGGAGCAATACAAAGAGAACAGCATACTTTCTCATACAAGTACATGGTACAGCAGGCACATATCAGGAATATGAAGTGTTGGCGTAACAAGTGCTTTAAAAAAGTTTTGAACCGAGTAGGAGAAGATGACAACCTCTGTTGAATTTTCAGTGCCGTGTCCCCAATGTGGAGGTTACCTCTGGAGTTCCGTGTTAATGTCAATAAATGATCCCATTCCAAAAATGGGCTTTAATTGCTTTTTTGTTGTCAATGGGGAGATTTTTGCTCACTTCCTGTACTAGTGTTCCCAACCCTTACTCACTTTATTCAAAATTAGTAATACATATTTAGTTACTTTGGGGGTGGGGATTTAGAAGCCCTACTGCAAAGGTGAATTTTTCCATTTTCATGGAGTTGGGCTGTTTAACCCTTTTGTCTTCGTAAAGCTCTATGCTTGTCCCAAACATGCTTAAGTCGGGTACAACTCGGGTTGAAAGAAAAAAACCTGACAGCTCCGGTTGGAGCTGCTGTACTAACCATGCAAGGTTAGTTCAGCAATCTCCCCGCTGAGCTGTTGTGCTCCACCCCCAAGAGCACTCCGATCAGCGCTCTCTGCCACTTGCTGAGAGCGCTGATCAGGAGTCGGTCGGATGCTGGTTTTCCAGCATGAACGTCTGACAGAAGCTGGCCAAACGTTCTTTTTTTTTTTTAACCAGCCGTTGTCCCCCAACATTCGGCCTGTGTGTACGGGGCTTTACAGTTACTGAAGGCCCATTTACACTCTTATGTTGTGTTTGTGCAATGTGATGCCATTTATTTGTATAGCACCCCATCGCACCTTGTTGACAGATACGAGTTGCAGTGCAGTACAAGTGCAGCAATGCAGTGATGTGCACTGCCATAGAATGTGCATGCCCCATTTTTGGTGTGTTCTCAGTTCATTCATTTTTGGGTTGCCTTAACATATTACATGTTAATGGGCAACACAACGCACCGTAAAGATGTAAATGGGCCCTTCCGGTTGACTAACTACTTCTGCTTAAGTTTGTTCCAAGCATCATCTACTTTGGTAAAAAGTAGTTGATGCTTGGTAAAATAACCCTAAGGTTAGTTTTAAACTTTCCTCCTGCTAGTTTGAGGCAGGAAAATTCAAAACTAACCTCAGATAACCTGTAAAATAAACAGAAGTGATATTTAGATTTGAAAACTGCTGGAATTTTACAAGGAATTGTCGCAGAATTGAGTTTTCCTTATGCCAGCTGTTGCTGAAATACATCTTCCATACCTCTGCAGTTCATGTGAGGTAAAATGGCTGTGCAACCATCTTGTTTTAGCCAGAAGTATCTAAGAGCGTTATATGTCTGAGCACAACCTAGGTAAAATTGGAATAGAAATGCATTTATAAGTAGCTATAACTTGTTATATGAAATGACCTGTTTTGCCCTGTTCTATGTGCCAGCTGTGAACAACTTCATCTGCCAAGCAGCTGCAAGTCATTTGAAGTAAACTGGCTGAGCGGCCATTTTGTCACAGACAAAGTAGTGAGAGTTGTATGCTATGTGCACCGAGCAAACGGCAGCTAAAAAAATGGAAAACAATTCATAAAATGCTACCGTTACTCCTATTTTGGCTTTTAGCATTATAGCTAAACGCACTTGTTTAATACAGTGTGAAATTGTTTCAGATGCTTTGTCTGCCATTCCCTCCTTTGCAAACATTTGTAAAACATTTTCGTTATCAGGTTTTATAGTAGCTTAGAGCTGTTCTGATATTAAAACCCTGTGAAATGGGCATGTCTCTACACACGCAGTGTCTTACGCTTCTACCTAAATCTCCGCTTCTCTTGACATTAGCAGAGATTGAATCTTTTCAAAGAAGGCTTTATCAAAGCCCTTATATGTCAGGATTTACCTCACATCGGAAGCCACATTTATTCGGCTTTAGATCAAATGCGGCCATTGCTCATGCTGCTCATTCGTCTTTCATTTGAAAAACTGTAAATATGAGATTGAGACCTATGCTATACTTTATAGAATGTGGATATGATCATTATGGTGAATGTTGTTATGGTTTTATTCTAAATTTCTACTAATGGATAAATACAAAATTAGGCGTCTCTCAGGTTCTGGCAATCTAGCCCTGATGATCTTATGAGACACTAGTGTGTGTTCTCTGCGCTTTACAGGCATAAACCCTGCAGTCAAATAAAAGGGCTGAGAACTGATATCAACCTGCAGTTCTTGCTGGCCACCACTTATCCAACCACTAGTGGTAGGCCATGGCATTGTATGGTGCAGCAGTAGGCAGGTTATTGACTGCTATTACTTTAATGCTAGACACAGATACAACTATTCTAGTTGCAACCAGCTTAAAAGAATAAAATAAAAATGCATTTTACTACAAACATGGATTCCAAGGCCTTATGTGTGGTGTGGCCAAATAACAAGACCATTAGTGTTGTCCTTGTTTCTCCAATCAACATCTTAAAGGATATATTCACCTTTTAAAAATAAATGCACATTTTTTTGCAGGTTTCTAAGGAGCCTGCAGGGCACAGCACTGCACCGGCAATACGCAGGTCATGGGTGCAATGTCCAACTCCTGCAGACTCTCAGCATAGCAGTCTGCTCTACCTTGTATGGGCAGGCAGTTACCAGAGAGCAGGAAGACCAATGGACTACAAGAGTGCTCCCAAACGCCCTGACAGCTCATTGAAAACTACAAGCTGTCAGCCGCAATGGTGAAAAATGTGGCCATGTGGGCGGAGCCCCGTACAGCCACGCTGTTTTCAAATAGTGACCTGCGGGTGCGGGGAAACGATCCCGCTGTCACAGGGAGGGGGGTGAGGATGCAGATGCTAGAACCCAGCTGGAGGGTCGCAGCTAGAACCTAACAGTAAGCAAAGCACATGCTGACTGCATAGCCGTAGCTTTGACTGAGAAGTGTTAAAGGAATATCAGACCATTGCAGAGAGACCACTGCTTCCATACAGAGAGCTTTAGTCCTCTGCAGCAGAAAATAATATTCTACTCTCCCTGGGGCTGCCAATATACCTACCCTACATTACATTTGATCTATAAAATCTGGCAGTCTACTAAAATAATATTGGGCATCTCAGGACATACCAGATTTACACCATTGTGGTCAAATAGAGCGTTTCCTGAAATTTCCTACCTGGAAGGATTTTCTAGATGGGAACGGACAGGGATTACTACTTTGATGCAACTGTACTCCGATGGAGTACTGAATACTCATCAACAACTCTGTATGGACTATGGTTTGGAGCAAAGGTGTTTTTTTCAATATTTACAATTAAGACATGCTTTCAAGACCCAAGGCCTGGCTCTGACTGTTCTTTTTCATCCGGCCCCATCTTAGACAGCATAGGCCAAGCAAATAATACTAAAGGTCTTATTTCTAAAGTTTATACACAATTATTGAATACACTGCTTCTTAAACTTCTAAAGCCATGCAGACAACAGTGGGAGACAAATATTTATGTGGCCCTAGGGGATATATGGGAGAAAATAATGGAATATGTGCAGCTTGTTTCGATATCTCCAAATCACAAAGTGACCCAACTTTTTATTATACATAGGGTGTACTGTACTCCAGAGCTGTTGTATAGGGTAGGTAGGAAAGAAAATCCTGAATGTGTAAGATGTGCTCAATCCCCTGGTTCCTTTATACATTTATTTTGGAGGTGTCCAAAATTACAACGGTACTGGCAGGATGTGATAGAGGCGATAAACTCTATATGTGATACTATGTCAGTTGCAGATCCCATCCTTTGTCTCCTTGGGTATATCAATTCCAATAATCTGGAATATGATGAGGCCATGGCCATTATGAGAATGCTGTTTTTGGCCCGCAAGGTAACAGCCTCTTGATGGGCCTCACCCAATCCTCCTACCCTTAGGGACTGGGCTTTGGAAATGGACAAGCATGTACTGTTTGAGAAATATACCTATGCTCAATGTAATGCTTCTAGGAAGTTCAAAAAAATATGGAAAAAATGGAAATGTCGCCAAATGTTCTAATCTAAGCTGACAGACTTTCTCTCTTTTTTTTTCTTTCTCTTCTCTGTCTATCTCTCCACTGGACAGGCCTGACTCCTACAGGAAAACCTTTTATACAGTCAGGTCCATAAATATTAGGACATCAACACAATTCTAATCTTTTTTGGCTCCATACACCACCACAATGGATTTGAAATGATACGAACAAGATGTGCTTTAACTGCAGACTTTCAGCTTTAATTTGAGGGTATTTACATGCAAATCAGGTGAACAGTGTAGGAATTACAACAGTTTGTATATGTGCTTCCCACTTTTTAAGGGACCAAAAGTAATGGGACAATTGGCTGCTCAGTTGTTCCATGGCCAGGTGTGTGTTATTCCCTCATTATCCCATTTACAAGGGGCAGATAAAAGGTCCAGAGTTCATTTCAAGTATGCTATTTGCATTTGGAATCTGTTGCTGTCAACTCTCAATATGAGATCCAAAGAGCTGTCACTATCAGTGAAGCAAGCCATCATTAGGCTGAAAAAACAAAACAAACCCATCAGAGAGAAAGCAAAAACATTAGGTGTGGCCAAATCAACTGTTTGGAACATCCTTCAAAAGAAAGAACGTACTGGTGAGATCAGCAACACCGGAAGACCACGGAAAACAACTGTGGTGGATGACCGAAGAATTCTTTCCCTGGTGAAGAAAAAACCCTTCAAAACAGTTGGCCAGATCAAGAACACTCTCCAGGAGGTAGGTGTATGTGTGTCAAAGTCAATAATCAAGAGAAGACTTCACCAAAGTGAATACAGAGGGTTCACCACAAGATGTAAACCATTGGTGAGCCTCAAAAACAGGAAGGCCAGAAAAGTTTGCCAAACAACATCTAAAAAAGCCTTCACAGTTC
Source organism: Aquarana catesbeiana (assembly GCF_042186555.1). Taxonomy (NCBI): domain Eukaryota; kingdom Metazoa; phylum Chordata; class Amphibia; order Anura; family Ranidae; genus Aquarana; species Aquarana catesbeiana. The sequence continues at coordinate 107,180,869 of NC_133327.1, read as the reverse complement.
TGGAACAACATCCTATGGACAGATGAGACCAAGATCAACTTGTACCAGAGTAAAAAAGAGTATGGAGAAAGAAAGGAACTGCCCATGATCCAAAGCATACCACCTCATCAGTAAAGCATGGTGGTGGTAGTGTCATGGCGTGGGCATGTATGGCTGCCAATGGAACTGGTTCTCTTGTATTTATTGATGATGTGACTGCTGAAAAAAGCAGCAGGATGAATTCTGAAGTGTTTCGGGCAATATTATCTGCTCATATTCAGCAAAATGCTTCAGAACTCATTGGACGGCGCTTCACAGTGCAGATGGACACCGCAACCCGAAGCATACTGCGAAAGCAACCAAAGAGTTTTTTAAGGGAAAGAAGTGGAATGTTATGCAATGGCCAAGTCAATCACCTGACCTGAATCTGATTGAGCATGCATTTCACTTGCTGAAGACAAAACTGAAAGGAAAATGCCCCAAGAACAAGCAGGAACTGAAGACAGTTGCAGTAGAAGCCTAGCAGAGCATCACCAGGGATGAAACCCATCGTCTTGTGAGGTCTATGCGTTCCAGACTTCAGGCTGTAATTGACTGCAAAGGATTTGCAACCAAGTATTAAAAATTGAAAGTTTGATGGATGATTGTTAATCTGTCCCATTACTTTTGGCCCCTTAAAAAGTGGGAGGCACATATACAAACTGTTGTAATTCCTACACCGTTCACCTGATTTGGATGTAAATACCCTCAAATTAAACCTGAAAGTCTGCAGTTAAAGCACATCTTGTTCATTTCATTTTAAATCCATTGTGGTGGTGTACAGTATAGAGCCAAAAAGATTAGAATTGTGTCGATGTCCCAATATTTATGGACCTGACTGTATATTAAACATATTAAATAATAGAGTGTAGCAGTTGCTCTGGGATATCTTCTGGAAAATTAGATGCCAATGAACTAAAAGAACTGATGACATCAATGTTTTATCTGTAAAATAGATTTTTTTTCCTTTTTTGTGTTTTTTTTCCTTTTTTTTTCTTTGCACTGGTCACAAAAACAATCTGATTAAAAAAAGAAAAAAAAAAAAAAAAAGGAAGACTGCCCCCTCTGCTTCAGCACTACAAGTCTAAGTGAGGAGCTTGATATGAGGTGTTTGACTGTTACGCATCCATCTCAGCAGAGAACACTAGTATTTGCAGGAAGTGCATTTCCAATAAGAGAAACTGTTTTTCTTTCCACAGCACAGCATAGGACTACAGACAGAAAAAGTCAAGAAAACCCATTGGTGCTATATAAATTCATGACATGCTAGGCCAAACCATGTCAAGATCTTCAACATGTATTTCAGCTATTTATCTAAAGCAATGACCATAAAAATTGGCTACACCACTGCAAACTTCTGGGCTATTTAGTCATTGCTTCTACTACTGCTTCCGCTAGTGTGTGTGGCGACTTACTTTTCTTCATGCTGACTATCCTCTTGATCACTCAAATCTTCATCATCAACAAGATGTCCAAATGGCTCAGATGAAATGGAGACCATGTTTGACAGGATTACCCTGCTGTCGCTGCTGCCTGTTAAGACCAGCTGGTCATGGGAGTGATTGTATCTGACGCTCCAAACCCTGGAAGCAAAAATTAGAATTAAAACAAACTTCTACTAAAAAGCACCTGACACCAGTACATAAAAGAGGCAGTTTTTTGCAGCAGCAAATGTGTCCCTGTTCCTAATTAATAAAATATTATTTTTCTTTAGAGTGGACCTGTAATTTAACAAGAGATGGACAAATCCATTCAAAAAATTATGAAAAGAATTCCCTTTGTTAACATTAAATTTCCCTGAAGTTTTCATACTAAATCATGTTTATCAGTATTTCTAAAAGTATGTTCTTTTGTTATTTTTTCATTTTGTGTCTTTTTTAAGTGGACCTGTCATTTAACAAGAGACAGATGTAGCTCTCCCATCCTGTGTGGATGTCATATGACGTCATCCCAGGCACGCACCTAGCGTGTACCGCAATCTGTCAATGGCTGTGTCCAGTGGATAACAGATCATTGTACTGGGCTAGTGCCGTCACAATATATGTGTTGGTACCAATCACAGCCATCGCATGAGAGTTCTACACAATGATGGGCTTCCATTCATAGCCATTCATTGTGTACTATTTCGTTAATCTCTGTGATTAGTCTCAGTGATCACATGGTACAGACATGGCCAATCATAATGCATCTATACCATGTGATAGCTGTGGCCAATAGTACACAATGAATGAATGGATGTCATTCATAAAAAAGATTGTTTATAACACTGATCATCAGTGTTATAAGCAATCAGTGTGGTCACAGTATGTAGAAAAAAGAAAAAAAAAAAAGTAGAAATATGAAAAAAAAAGTAGAAAAATAAAAAAAAAAATTACATTTTTAATTTGTTTTTTTACATACTTTCGCCAGTTAGTGTCCCTCATTACCACCACACCAGTCATATGGTGAGGCTGTACTGTTCCGGTGACAGTATGTAAGAAAAATAAAACAAGTTTTATTTAATTTCTTAATTTTCTCATTTTCCCAAAATTATGACAAAAAAATTACAACTTCCAAAAAACTCACCATGCTTCTTGCTACATACCTTGGACTGTCTACTCTCTAAAAAAGGGTCCATCCTGCCATTTTAGGGCATTGAGGAATGAGATAGGCAGTCAGTACATCAGGCTTGATCAATTTTCAAATACAGTATAACGTACATATCATAGTTTGTAGACTCTAGAACTTTCACACAGATTAAATAATATACACTGATTTTGGATATTTTACCAAAGAAATGTAGCAGTATACATTTTGGCCTAAATTTATGAAGAAAGATTATTTGTTTGCAAAATGTTCAGTATTTTTTAGTTTATATAATAAAAAAATAAATAACCCAGTGATGATTAAATACCATCAAAAGAAAGCTCTTTTTATGTGAAAAAAATTCTATAAATTTAATTTGGGTACAGTGCTGCATGACTAGGTAATTGCCATTCAAAGAGCGACAGTGCTGAAATCTGCAAATTGGCCTGGGCAGGAGGGGAGGGTTTATGTTTTTGCCATCTGTGCCTCTTTGGGTAATTTAAACAAGTCATTTTAATTGTGATAATTTTGCACAAAAAAGTTGTACAAAATACATTAAAACAACATACAATTGAAAGGTACAACAGGTATGGTACATAGGTAGGCATAGGTGAACACTAGGTACATTGCAATAACACACATAGACGTTCAATCAGAGGTACATACAGTACAAATCCAGGCAAAAGTGAATCTTAGTGCCATACATTCATAGGGTAGCATCATGTGACACAAAGTATAATGGCCAGGAGGTATACTCCAAGGCTTCAGGGAAAAAGAAGAGACAACGATAAAGGGGAGAGAAGGTGAAGAGGAAATAATGGCTCAAACAATGGCAGGGCCGGTCACAGAGCACTGGCTACTTTACTAGTACTTTAGTACAAGTACTAAACTGGGCAAGATACAATCACGTTCTAGTCTTGTCTGGTGTATAACAGACTATACATAAGGGAACCAGGCAAAGAAACAAGAAGTAGCTCTGGCTAGTTTAAGCAGTTAGGTTCTGTGCATCGATCCATCTAGTTTAAACTTTTTTGAGTAATTTCTATCAAAGTAAGTGTATTTAATGGGAGGATCCTAAGAATTGACACCTTCCATTCATCAAGAGTCGGCGAGGTTTGCTTGCTCCATCTCAGTAAAATTTCCCATAGAAGGCCGAGTACAAAGCAAACAGTTGTTTACAGCAGGTAGTCTCTAGATTATCATCAATACCTAGGATAAATATTAAAACATCAACAGGAAGAGACAATCCTCCCACTGGAGTGATGACGGATGACAGCTTCCTCCAGTATGTTTGTAAGCAGGGATACATTCACAATACATGAATGAGTGAACCAGGCTCTGCATCACATCTGTGGCAAAAGTCCAACATGTGAGGATAGATGGTAGCTAATTAATAAGGGATATAATAAGCTGGTTGTAACAGTTTCAAATGGATAACTTTATCTCTAGCAGAGATTGTTACAGGTAGAAAGCTTTGTAAGCATTCATCCCAATCATCCTTTGAGAGAGACGGGTACACCACCTCTGAACCATAATGGGCCATAGACTGTCCCACACCAGAAGGGTTGTTTTCATTGGGATGATGATGGTTGAGTTAGAATGTGGGCAAGTTGCTCAGTTTAGTGTAGGACTATCAGGGCTGCCTCCAAGGTGACGATGCGTTATTCCTATGTTGGGCAAAAAAAAAAACACCTGATCAAAACTAGAACCGCTGTCCAGTAATAAAGTAAGAAGCTGTGAAGACTATGTCTCCTAGGGTAAGAGGTGCAGATAGAACGGCTTTTGCTAGCCTGGGAGTTCAGCCATTCCATATAAAAGATGACACTTTTTAAGTTTACGGAAAAATGTGGATGGAAATGGGATTGTGTTTGACAAATAAAATAAAGACATTTGGGGAGATTGGCTTGTCCTATCGGACTTAAAGAAAGCTTTTTCCACGTTGAACAGGTATGGGTAAATTTGGTCAGGAGTCAAGTATGATTATTCTCGACATATCGAAAAAGGTGCGCTTGCACCTTGACGCCTAGATATTGAAATTTAGTTACCTGCCTGCAGAGTAGGAGCTATAGGGAGTGGAGCGTTAGGATTCATGGAGAACAGCAAGGACTTGTCCCAATTGATTCGTAAGCCAGAGTAAACACCGAAAGAGGCGATAAATCGCAGCGCAGAATGAAGGGAATCCATCACATTACCAAGGTACAGTAATGTGTCATCCGTGTATAGGGAAATCTCCCCTTCCCATGGACCCACCAGAATACCCAAGAGTCAGCTGATCGAATTAGAATTACAAGGGATTCAAGGGCCAAGGAAAAAGCCCAGGTGATAATGGCAAACTTGCCTCGTGCCCCTATGCAACATAAATGGCAAGGATATAGTGCCATTAGTCCTGACTCTGGCTGTAGGAGAAGAACATAGTTTCCTTATCCAAGATATGTATCTAGGGCGGAAGCCAAATTTACAAAGCACTTCCCACAGATAGCTCCACCAAGTCAATGGATTTCTCGGCATCGAGAGAAAATACCACTCAGGGTTCCCCACTCGAGATAGTGGCAGCAATGTTAGTAAACAGATGCCAGATATTAAGATCCATACCCTTACCAGGCATAAAGTCAGTTTGTTTATTGTACATCAGAGAGGGCACAACCTCCATCAGTCGAGTAGCCAGCACTTTGGCCAAGATTTTTATGTCTGTGTTTAAAAGGGAGATAGGACGATAGAAAGAGAATAGAGCAGGGTCCTTCTCTGGTTTTAGAATAACGACAATGTCCGCCTCCATCATGGGAGCAGGCAAGGTGTCAGCATACTTGATTAAAAGTCCGCGCTTAGGAAAATAGCTATTAAAAGGGCTGCAGCCTTCCCTTAATTAATTCCTATTTAGGAGTTAATTGAAAGTATGTAATAAAGAGATGTGGGGAATTGGCGCTGCCCTATTGACAGTAAGTATTGCTTAGAGGTCAGAAAAATAAATAAATAAGTGAATATATAGAAATAGTGACAAAAATTGTGTATATGCAAGGAAAGGAATAAATGTGTGTTCCTTAAGTGAATGTCCCCCTATAAATGCACCAAAAATGAATGAAATAATTAATTTATATAGTATAAAATCCTAAAAAGTGAATGTGCACATCTTCTGTATTGTGTAAATAAATATTTCAGTAAGTGGGTTGAGTTTACACTTGCTCCACTTCCAGTGTGAACCTTTGCATATGCAATAAACCAAACAAGACAAAAAAATAATAAAAATAGAAATATAAAAAATTTTTTTTGTTGAAATTAGTGAGTAGCCTCCTTTTTAAAAATATTCGGGGTCCGTGAGAAAGCACACTGTTTGGGGGCTAACGGTAACCGTATGAGGTTACCACATATCCCCAATAAATATGGTGAATAAAGTGCACTGTGTATAAAGTGAAGCCAAAGTGCAAAAAACCTCTATGTTACAGTATATTAAATTTCCTCAAATTTCATATATAAAAAGATAGGAGTCCAGACAATTAACACTCATATTAGAGACAGCGAGTATGAATACACCATCGGTAAAACAGTCCCTATATTGGACTCAGGCAGGAATAAAATGTCTAATATGTAGAGACAGGAACAATTGAGAACATCAGGGTCGGTTGACATGCATTTAAAAATGCTCAAGGGGTGATATGAGGTGACTTCCGTGCAAGTAGAAGCTGGTGACTGCAAGTGCTCCCCCCCGTGCTCCCCCACTCACCAGACTCCGTCACCCCCAAGGGGGTATTAGGCAGAGGAGTGGGTGTCTTTGGGTAGCTGCCTCTGATGGTTGTCCCTCTTAGGCTTCACTGCACCATGAGTTTCTTCCGTATAGACCGATAATGAGGGTCCCCTTGTGCTGATCCAGGCCCGGGTACCTCCGCTACTATCCACCTCCGTGCTGCTAAATCTTGAGATTGATTTTCTTTGTTATGCTTATCTCTGTTAACATGCACATGCTATTTTTTTCTTCCTCTGCGCTCCCTTGGATCATGAGTCTTCAAGGTCTATCTTCCCACTGCACCATTCAGCTAAATTTTGTAAGCTCCAGGTAACTCTAGCAGGGCTAACGACTCTCTTCTCGCCCCCATGTGACCCCATGTGACCTGCGTGTGTCAGGTGTCAGCATGTATTGCAGATGTTATAGTAGTATATAGGTCAGGTAGCAATTCCTCGTCATTAGTTTTATAGGTTTAATATCATCAAGGTCAGAAACTAGGCTACCCATCAAGTCCATCATTGCTGCAATGCTAGTCATGGGGAGTTGTTACTTGGCCAACCACACTATGAGCCTGCTATTAATTTTGGTGGTAGAGGAATATATAAGCCAATCAGTTCTAAGCAGTTAATCATTGCATGCAGTATCACAAAATTAACCTCTGGGTCCAATCTGAGGTGAAGCAGTTAAAAAGGCAATGATTTATGTACGAGTACACTGACTTTTCTAGAGTAAGAGGAATATGTTGCATTGTAGTAGTGACCCACCCAGGGTCTCTTAAGGGCCAAGTTTCTATCACCCAAGAGATGCATTATTATTTATTATTATTATTTGTAGTAGGCAAATGTGCGGGTGGTTTGATTAGAGAAATTGAAAAACTAAATACCACTTTACTGGGGAGTTCAGTCTCCTAAAATTCCAGGATGTGCAATTAAGCACAGACATTGATAAACAACTTAGGGGAATAGAGGCCTGGAAACGAATCACTCAGAATGGACTCCAGAGTCCAAAAAGTAGGCAAAGTATGCAATTAGTACCATGGACAATGTACCCTATCAGGGATCAGAATAGGTAGATGAACAAGTATGGCTGACACATACAAATAGAGGGAAAAACATCAGGGTAAACAGCAGGGAGACAGGGCCCATTCTGGTGGCAGGAGAGGTACCCCCAGATCGTAGAAAGCCCCCAGTGGGATGCAGGGTGATGTTTTAAGTGGTAATGGATATTACATTAGCAGCCTATATCTCCAGCTATGTCGCAGCATCTTCTGGAGAGGTAAAGAACCTGGTCATTTCACCATCTTGAACCTATAGTTTAGCTGGGAATAACATGCTGTAGGAGATCCTAGGAGAGCTCACCCTTAAGCCTAGTTTCTCTAAGGAGTAGGCCACAATCTCAGAAGTTGAGTAGCCTAAAGATGAGGGTACGTGCCGGAGCTCCAGGGGGCATGCACAGCCAGAATGTGGTGGGCTCTTTCTGGCACAAAGAAGCCAGAGAAGCAAGCATTAGGAGCAGATTTTCTGTGAAGGTTGGTGGATCGGCCCCCTCCACACCCTCTGGCAGCCTCAAAAGGCGAATGTTAAGTATGTTTTGGTTCTCTGCATCTTTAGCTCTAGCTTCCAGGTGCTTCACCTTAGTTTGGAGAGTGGCCATATGATCATGGATGGCACCCCCCCCCCACAGGGCCCTCCACCGTGGTGATGCACACCCTGAAAGTATCCAAATCTCTGCAGATAAGGCTGATGTTGGTTAGATAAAGTCCTTTATCTTTCAGGTAAGAATGGTTTGGCAGTTGGTTATGGCAGTCATCACTGCGAAAGAGATCCAAAGAAACAGAAGTGCAGGAGTCCGTGTAGCCATGTTGGATGATAGCAAACCCTGGAACCAGCCTGTGAAGACAGCGGGTCCCCTGCTTCTTTGGAGGCAGCCAGCATTCTCTCCTTTGTCATCCCTAGATGGAAGGAAGATGAATGCAAGGCACATCAAATGGTGAAGAAGTAATGGATTTGGCAGAGCTCTGCAACATGTCCTGTCTGCTTTCCATCTTGGACATGTCCCTTCCCTTTGGGTAGATTTACCTTCAATCCTGGTCCTGTAAACATACCACAGGAAATTTCTCCAAAGTAGGGTAAATCATCTTATACAGTTGTCACTGGAACAATTGTCCCCACTGGAAGTTTTTCCTTCTTTTTCTGTTCTGGCGATAACCTATAGGATTTTTCCTTATTTTCAGCCCTGGAGATCTTTTACAGCACAAATAGAGAGGGGACGAATTTTCCCAACAGATGGCACAGAGAGGCTGCAATACTGCTCCAGGTGATATAATAGCTGTGCAGAAGATCTGATGCTGGTCCAGTCCGTGAACTGAAAGACGGTCAAAGTATATGCTGCTATAGTCCTGTTGTATAGTGGCCTAGAGATGTTATGCATGGATTTTTACGATTAAAGCATTTATACTTTGGAGATTGGAGTGCAGTCACCTCTTTTGCATATACTTTGACAGAAGATGGCAGTAGTATTAATAAAACTATCATTATTATTCCCCTAAAAAGTTGTAACAAATTATGCATCACTGATATAATAAACTATATTATACTAGTTTTACCTCAGTTTCAAGAGGATATAAAATTAGGACATTTGTTATCACAAAACATACAAAATATAAATGTTCTTTGCCACTAAACACATTTGCTACTATGTAAAACAACAGTTTAACAGACATAGTGTGATGTACAAAAAAATAATTTAAAAAAAAAATCTATACCATGTCGTGTTCTAAATATTTTTCTCAAACAGAACTGTGTGAGGTTTCCATAGAAACCTCAGACTATGCTGGGCTCTGGGGTGTCGTCCATTTTGACCTTCTAGACAGATACATCATGTGCTAATGTCTGCCGCAGGAAGCGCTGGGTTCTTGTAAAATAGTCAATGTAATATTGACAAAATGAATTCTAAAAATATGTATAACTAGGTGCTGAACTGTTGATTTTACAACGAGATACCAAAAACTGCATTATTATTCTTACGACTCTTTTTTTTTTCTTCTCTTAAACAGTTTGACATTAATATAGGGTGACCAGAAGTCCCTGGGTTCCAGGCACAGCCCCCCGATTTTCAGAAGCTGTCTATGGTTAAAAAACATCCCCTACTGTGTCCCTGATCAAAATGTAAAGCCTCACAAGATAGAAACGTTTTTAACATCTCCTGCACATGAGTGTGGTGGAATAGGGACGATTACACAGGCGCATTCCTAAGGCACTACCATGGAATAAACCAGGCCTTGCTGCCCTCTGACGACTAGGGTGGTCCAAAGAGCACTGCAAAAAAGACATACAAGAAAGGGCACACTGACCTAGTGCATTATCCTACATATACTTTATTACAAGTCAATGGCCCTGAAGAAGAGGGTTCACCCTCGTAATGTGTAGGCCAATTTGGATCCTAGATGGCGTCTCTCTGGCGTTGGAACACTCTGGGTCGAACTTACCACTGTGCCATGGGCTAGTGGCTTCATGTGATGTGAATCTACATGGTTTGTGAATATATAAATTTTTTTGACTTGTAATAAAGTATCCGTGGGATAATGCACTAGGGTAGTGCGCCCTTTGTTTGCCTTTCTTACAATGTAAACCCCCTGGGGGTGGGGGGCAGCATAATTTTTTTCTTCTCGATTAAAGTTTGTGGACAAGAGAAACTATCTATTAAAATATACCCTGGCTGGCAGTATATGCGATGCAGCCACTCCAACACTTCCCAGCATGAGGAGGAGGGATCGGACCTATTCTGTCTGCCATGCCACAGTGTAAAGCAGCTTCTCCAGGCTCCTTTTTATCCTTCCATCCTCGCCTCATTTTAACTCCCTGTGTGGCCAGGGAGAGATATCGCTTCAAAAAAAAAAAAAAAAAATGTTGCAGGTGTAGCACATTGTGTGTCCCTTGCATGTTCCCTCTGGAGGATCCCTACCACATGGACCCTGCCCTCTCCTCTGTCATGCAGGTTAGATAAAGTGCTAAGCTGGCCAGCATAAGTCCAGGGCATCCACATACTGTTCATATAAATATAAGGCAATGTTTAATACATGTTGTAGTTGAGAAGTAGTTTTGTTTTAAAATGTCCATCTCTGCCACCCAAATACAACTGTATGTGATACGCTAGATGTTTTTACAGATGCTGATGTTATGCTGACTCAGGGCTTTGCACAGAGAAAACTGCCCAGGGACCAGTGAAAGGATGGCACAGTATGTTAGCATGGTTGCCAACCCCCAGTGTCACTATGTGTCTCCACATTCCTCACCGTTTGTGACAGGGACACTCTCCCTCAAATTTCCAGCTCTTTTCAAGCTTCTGCTGTTTAAATGGAACCATCTATAAAAAAGGAATGTGTACTTCACTCATGTCCTCCCACCATCAAATATAAATGGCTTTAAAAAAGCTATAAAAAATACGGTTTATGCAAAAAAATAAAAATCTTTCTTCGGCATTATTTCTGACACGTCAGGGGGAGCAGCACGGGTGACATCACCATTTCTCCAAGGAGAGTGGGGTGCTCAAAGTCCCACAAGATTGCCCTCTGTAGCCACCTACACCTCCTGGAAGCATCAGAAGGTTTTTTTTTCTTTTATATCAGTGGTCATCAACCCTGTCCTCAGGGCCCACTAACAGGCCAGGTTTTATGTATTACCTTGGGGAGATGCAGACTAGAATACTGCAATCACTGAGCACCAAATGATATCACCTGTAATGTATTTCAGTTATCTTGCAAACCTGGCCTGTTAGTGGGCCCTGAGGACAGAGTTGATGACCACTGTTGATCTAAAATTTTCAGAAGTTTTTTTTCCAAGCCATTTGTATTTGGGGGCTGGAGGGCTGCGAGCAAAGTGAACTTCCAATAAAAGGCAAGGTCCTCTTATTTAATCAGAGCCCCCATGCCAAAATGCAAAGAACTGGCTACCCTTTCTGTTGATTCTGCACTGCAGAATGTGATGTTGCTTTCCTTTTGCCATAATCCTGGGAAAGCATATGGATCCCAAATCTTGTGAGAAAATGTTCCAGCGTAGTGCAGGGGTATCTTCTTACATGATTTGGGATCTTAATTTTACTCAGGATCTCATCAGTGGGAAGCATTTGCAATTTTTTTTTTTTTTTATATATTTATAGAAAAAGGGTAATTTTCCTGTTCAAAATTATAATGTGATTGGATAATGGTTAAGTGCCCTATTGATTTGTTTAATCTGCCATTTTTAGTTATATGTCTCCCCAATACCGCTCATCATGAGATATTGTCTCATTATTTCAAACAAACACAGAGCACATGACTACTGCTGCAGTTGCAGACCTGTCCGCGTGCCGAGCTTCCTTCTGCTAATCCGTCTCGTTGTGTGTTTGGTCTATTGTTTGCTTAAACACATACGTGTTGAGTTGGCTGCGCTGCCATCTGTGCCTATATCCATAACAGCTTGCTTTGCATACAACAGAAATAAACACTGAGAAGCAGAAGCCCTGTGAGCCCTACCAATGAGAATGTTCCTCCAGTGTTTTCACTGGTTCATTAACATTTCTGGTATCCCAGAACTTCACTTTGCAATCATCCCCGCAACTGGCCAAGTAGTACTGTTTGTTGGGATTGAAGTCGAGGTCTCGAACCAGCTGTCCATGGGCATTGTCGATGCAGTAGATCTGCCTGGAAAATAATAAACAAATCACTTTATGGAAGCTGTGCCATGGCTAACAATACTCAGAGACATATCTGAAAGAGTCGGTACTGAAAACATGCCAGATAGAAACATTCCATGTGTTTTTTCTATTCATTTCATTCCATGCTACATTTTAATTATGAATATTTTCTACGGAAATGCTAACATGAGCTTTAGATTTCATAGATATAAAAATCGGATTTTCAGCAAAAACCACAGCGAGAATCCCTATCTGTATAGGAAAATACATGTGTTTTTATTGGAAGGAGCAAGAGGAAAAAAAATCCCAATATAATAGTAACATAAAAAAATGCACGTGATGTGAATTAAAAATGAAAATAAATGCCAAAAGCATGTGACAACAGGTGCATAGGTGTGAATGGAACTTACAGTAGGTATAGAAAAGAATCACCCCCCTTTAAAATAATCTAATTTCGCTGCTTTTCAGCCTGAAATGAAGACAAACACAGTTTTTGTTTTATCCAGCTGTATTTAACATCCTAGTGAAAGATATAACTCCAACATATCAGTAAAAGAAAAAAATATCAATAACAGAATCACTAAGTTGGAATAAGAATCATCCTCTTATGTCAGTATTTTGTTGAACCACATTTTGCTTTAATGACAGCCTTTAGTCTGTTGGGATACATCTCTAATAACTTTGCACATCTAGACTTTGCAATATTTGCCCACTCTACTTTGCAGAACTGCTCAAGTTCAGTTAAATTTGATGGTGACCGTTTGTGGACTGCAGTCTTCAAGTCATTCCACAGATTTTCAATGGGGTTTAAGTCTGAGCTTGGACTAGGCCATGCAAGGAACATTCACCTGTTTCTCCTTCAACCACTGTGTGGTAATTTTTGCTGTGTGCTTTAGGTCATTATCTTCCTATTGAGAACTTTCTGGCAGAGGAGAGCAGATTTTCCGCAAGAATATGACGGTATTTTTTACCCATCCATTAGATCATGCACTCCCATGATTCTAAGTATTTTTAATGTCTTATTAGGACCTTATTAGCCTCCATGGTGGTACAGTGTATTGCTTCTCTTGCAACACAGTCCTGGGTTCAGTTGACATAGGGGGCTATCTGCATAGGATTTTATATGCAACTTGTGAGCTTGCATTGGTTTTCTACAGGTACACCGGTTTCCACCCACATCCTAGAAAAAAAACAGATAGATCAAATAGACTCCACCCATGTGGCCATAAGGTATGTGTACCTGCATGACTGTGACAAGGGCATAAACGCTTCAGAAGTGGGACAGACGTAATTAGTTATATGTACTCTCTACAGAGAGCAGTGATATGTCAGCACTGCATAATTTCAGAAAATAAATTTAGGACACAATGAAGGTTTGGGGGCACTGGACAGAGCAGCCCCTAAAGTTGGCAGGGTAAAGGATGGTTAACTATTGGTTTCACAGACCAATAATGACCCAATAAGGACTAATTTGACAAGGAGTTCAGTTGTTTGATCAAATATTAAAATGCAAATGATACATAATCAAAGCAAATCTGACTGTAAAACAAGCATCAGTAGTTAATATGGCAACTGCTATACCCCAGACTTATAAATAGCTAGGGTTTACATAGACTACAGCCACTAGAGTCTACAAAGAATCATGCAATAGACATAAAGACAAATAATTATTAGTAATTGACAGCTTCATTGGCAAAAACACCTTGTTGATGATCAGAATTGTTTCAAGCTAATCCGAAGTCCACATAACCTCTCTTTACTATAGTGGTATACAGAAGGGCATCTGTGAACACATAAAATCCTGAAAAGATTACACTAGAGTAGCGGAATAGAATTCCAACACCTGTTCCTAGAAACCAACAGGAAAATTAGGCTGAGATGAACACAGGATCATCAAATCTCAGCAACTAAGGAAAGGAAAACCATGACTGTCTGTAAACTTTCATTTTTGCTTCAGCATGTAAATGGTTTGGGAAGAATTTTTTGTATAAATCATGAATCTTTAAAAATGATAAAGAATTAAATGTGTGTGGTATTACTAACAAATCTGCAACAACTTTGTGATGCGTTCTACTTACTATGAACCACAATTTCTTTTATTTTCCAGTTTGACCATGCCACTGTGCACAAAGCTAGGTCAGTAAAGACATGGTTTCATGAGTTTGGTGTGCCTGCACAGAGCCCTTACTTTAACCCAAATTAACTACAACCCCAGTAAACAAAAAGTTGGGTTACTGTGTACCGTCTCTTCAAAAACAGAATGCAATGATTTGCAAATCTCACAAATCCATATTTTATACACAACAGGAAGTAGAATTTATATCAAATGTTCAAGGTCATTTTGAAATTGATGGCAGAAATACGTTGCAAAAAAAGTAGGGTTCGGGGCAACAAAAAGCTGGCAAAGTAAGTGGTACTTACAAGGATGAACATTTGGCAACAGGTCAGTAACATGTTTGAGTATAAAAAGGGCATTTTAGAGAGTCAGAGTGTCTCAGAAATAGGCAGAGGTTCACCAATCTGTGAAAAGCTGTGTCTAAAAATTGCCGAACAATTTCATAATAATGTTCCTAAAAGTAAAATTGTGAAGACTTTAAATACAGTATCCCACAAAAGTGAGTACACCCCTTACATTTTTGTAAATAGTTTATTCTATCCTTTCATGTGAAAACACTGAAGAAATGACACTTTGCTACAATGTAAAGTAGTGAATGTACAGCTTGTATAACAGTATCAATTTGCTGTCCCCTCAAAATAATTCAACACAGCCATTATTGTCTAAACCACTGGCAACAAAAGTGAGTACACCCCTAAGTGGAAATGTCTACACATGACACCGGGGAGGGAAAATTTGGACATTTTCACTTAGGGGTGTACTCGCTTTTGTTGCCAGCGGTTTAGACATTAATGGCTGTGTGTTGAGTTATTTTGAAGGGACAGCAAATTTACACTGTTATACAAGCTGTACACTCACTACTTTACATTGTAGCAAAGAGTCATTTCTTCAGTGTTGTCACATGAAAAGATATAATAAAATATTTACAAAATTGTGAGGGGTGTACTATTTTTTGTGAGATACTGTATATCATCATCTACAGTGCATAATATCAAACAATTCAGAGAATCTCAGGAAATCTCTATGTGCAAGGCACAAGGCCAAAAGGCAATACTGGATGTCCATGATCGTCGAACCCTTAGATGGCATTGCATTAAAACCAGGCATGATTCTGTGATGGCATCACTGCACGGGCCAAGGAATACTTCCAAAAATCACTGTCTGTGAACACAGTTCACCCTGACACCTAAAAATGCAAGTTAAAGCTTCATCATGCAAAGAATGAGCCATATCTGAACATGATCCAGAATCGCTGCTGTCTTCTCTGGGCCAAAGCTCATTTGAAATAGTTTGTTGTAACGTGGAAAACTTCTGTGGTCAGATGAATCAAAATTTGACATTCTTTTTTGGCAATCATGGGCACTGCGTCTTCTGGACTAGAGGAGAGGGACCTTTCCGGCTTGTTATCAGTGCTCAGTTCAAATCTCTGATGGTATGGGGATGAGTTAGTGCATATGGAATGGGAAAAAAAAACATTAATGCTGAAAGATATATCCAGGTTCTAGAGCATTTGCTCAGTCAAGAATGGGACAACATTCCTCTCCCAAAACTCCAGCAACTGGTCTCCTCAGTTCTCAAATGTCCCTTTAGATCCCAGAAGAGGGGATGCTTCATCGTAGTAAACATGGCCCTGTCCCAACTTCTTTGGAATTGGGGCTGTACTTTGCCAGCTTTTTGATGCCTTGTCCCAGCTATTTTGAGACATGTTACTGCCATTAATTTCAAAATTACCTTATTTTTTCTTAAAATGGTTCATTTTCTCAGTTCAAGCATTTGGAATGTTGTATATTTTCTATTGTGAATAAAATATGGGTTTTGTGAGCTTTGCAAACCATTGCATTCTGATTTTATGTTGCTTTTACACGGCATCACAACTTTTTAGAATTGCGGTTATAGAATGTTTGGTCTTTTTTTTTTTTCATCAGTACTTGACCTCACAAATGCTCTTCTGGCTAAATGAGCACAAATTCCCAGACTCCAAAATATTGTAAAGCTTCCCCAGATGAGTGGAGGTTGTTACATCAGCCAAGGAGAGCAACTCCATATTAATGCCCATGCTTTGAAATGGAATGCCCAATAAAATGTAGTGTGCGAGGGTGTGTGTGTGTGTACACATGCACACATTTTTTTCTCTCATGTCACCTTCTGGCTTTCATAAAGCTTGGCATGTATAGAAATGAAGGTAAATACAGCTAAGCAGCTAATTTGCAAAGATAAATATACCAAGATGCAGGATTTCAGGTGAAAGCAGGACATACAAATCTGAAAATAAATCCCCCCCCCCACTGTTAAGGCAGCCGCCGCTATAGCTAAGATCTGTCTCCTCAGTTTAGTGATAAATTACTGTGTGCAAAGGGGATAATCTGTAGCTTAAAAAAGCTTGCACAGACCTCAGTTGTTATAGCAACGGATGTGTATAACATCACTCCAATGCTTATCAAAATCACAACCAGGACTAAAAGGAGAGGAGAAAAAAATTCTCCCTTAATAGGCATACTATGAGTGTTGTCTTCTGTCTGAGTGCAAACAAAATAGAATTTACAGAAATTAGAACATTTAGAGCAAAATAATAAAAGCAACTAGAATTAGTGATTGTAATATTTAATTCGAGATGCCGTAATTTACATGTAGCTGCACAATTTTCAGTGATTTTTGTAAAGGCAAAATTTCTCAGAAAATGTAAATGTAATTTTTGGGTGGATTCCGATCACTGGAATCCTCCTTCCTATTCTTTTATTTTTTATGGGCTCAAATAGAAAGATCACTCTTCAAAAAATCTCCTGATAGTAGCGGCCATTATGAAGTTCTGTAGGGGAATCAGAAGCCTCCTATTTTCTCTGTAGCATAAAAGGAGTAAATGAAAAATAAAATAAAAATAAAAGAAAGAAAAGAGGACATTACCACAAATAAGGAGTCAATGGCTAATTCCATCCATCAGGGTACAGCAAAATCTAATCACAATTATTTATAGCAGAAACGTTTTTATTTTATGTAGACATGTGGTAAAAATGATGATCTCTACTGTGAATGCAAGTATATATGCTCATTGACGCCCTGGAGACTGATGGATGTACATGGGACACATTTATGTGCCTCCAGTAGGCCACACAGTGTAATTGAGTAATGACAAAGGCATTCACATTCGCAAATTTAGGTAACTCTATTGTGATATTTGTATCCTGCTCACAAATGTCTAGAAATTTGCTCACAAAAAGTAAAATTATTTTTTGTAAATTATTTACGGAAAAAGGGCCCATACACTGCAGACAGTACACAACCTCCTGGTAAAGGATATTCTTATTACAAAAGAGTTTCATAGCACAAACCACAATGTAGAATTCAAAAATAACAGTGAAAAAAGAAAATACTTACTGTGAGCACATCAAGACTGTGGGGGGATCATGGTAGTCAAGAAGTATTGTATTCCATGAACATGGATAATCAATCTGAGGACCACATATTTTCCAGTGCATACATTTAATATGTGACCAAGAAGTAAACAATTTGCAAGAAATAGTGGGGAGGTACAAAAATATTTGGATGGCAATAAAAGAAGTAGGGGTGAAGGGGAGGGGAAAGCATAGGACCAATTAAAAAAAGGGTGGGGGCCAGAGCCCAACCATCTACGATCGGCAACAGCTACTCTTGTACAGAGTGCATAGGATTCCCCTGTAGGAGTGTTGTGTACTCAAGAGTATTTGTAAATTTGGTCCAGTAGAACCACATCTGTCAACATTTCCAATGGTTGCCTCTACTGGTAGAGTTGAGATCTTCCATTTGGCTGATATTATTGACTAAGGCTATAAACATAAGCAATGGAGGGGGCTTGTTTTTTTTTCCTCCAGTACCCTGTAGTGCAACATTTTTCCGTAATAACAGAATTAGGCAGTACTGAGTTTTTATAGGTTTTCCTAGGGATGTGTTGTGATGTAGCAGAAAAAAAGGTTGGCAATATTATGTCTGTAAACTTTTTAGCTATCCTCTGACCCTTAGCCAAAAAGAGTCTGAGTACTGGGCAGAACCAAAAAATGTATAGGGTGTCCCCCCATGGTGCATCCACATCTTCAACACGTGCCAAGAATTGTTGGGTACATTTTATGGAGTACCTGAGAGGTTGTGTACTATCCTGTAAGGATTTTAAAAGTGGATTCCTGATATTTCATACAAACCAATGTTTTGTGTGTAATACAGTATTGTCTCGTTGGACAGGTGTAAATTCTGATTATAAGTTATGTACCCACTGCAAGAAATAGGTTTTTTATGCAGGCTTCGGAGGGGACCCAAATTGCCTACAGGTAAACAATTAAATGGATGATTATTTTACAAAGCTACACAGATTTTTTTTTAGATCTACCTGGCCCCTTGACTGCAAAGGCTATTTTTGTAGAAAAGGTGACCTTCGCCTTTAATTAAGTAGTACACTCTGCAGAGATGAAAGATGGCTAAATCCTTGAAACCTAAAGTATTTCAATTCAGGTGAACAGTTTGGGTTACCTATGATTGGGGAAAGGAGGGGGAGTTGGCGACAGGAAGATGACCTCTCTAAGAAAGTGTTTCTTGCAGATGACACATGTAGTACCAATAGTTGGGTGGTTTTTGTTGGAGGCAGGTACTTTATCCAGACACCAAGGCAGGGACTAAAGGGGCACTTTGGGGGTGGCCTGTTCCACTTACACATTTTGTTTGGATTGGCCATTTTGGTATTATTCTATAAATCTAGTCAAGTGGCACACAGCTTGATAATGTGAGATGTCTGGTTGGGCAATGCCACTTTGTGATTTATTCAAGCAGAGAATGGATCACTTTAATCTAGGGGGTAATGTGAAACTACAAGAATTGGAGAAATATTGTGTGCACAGTTTTTAAAAAGGAAGAAAGTATGTGCACTGGAAGGGTTTGCAATAGATACAGAAGGTAGGTGAGGATGTTGATCTTCAGTTGTTCTTTTGTAATAGGAGAGGAAAATAAGCTGCATAGATGTTGTAATGGTTCCGCAGAATCATAGTGCCTAGGCATTCAATGACTAAATCAGACTACTTGAAGAGAAAAGTGGTTCATATGCATAGGAAAATCCTAGATGTTACTAATTCAAAGCTTCAGACTTTTGATATTTCAAAGCTAGAGAGGGAGCAAAAATGGCCAATATTAACTTGTAAATTGGGGGTGAAACTGTCAGATTTATTAAAAAGAACAAGTCATGGGCATACACCAAAACTTTTTGGGGTGCCACTGTGCCTACATCCAGTCCAGTGAGTGAAATTTGGGTTCACCCTAATTTTATGTGGAAATAGGGGAGGGGAGTGGAGCCTGACCTGGCAGACTGCATAACATCCAGGGCTCCAATAATATTGTCCTGAGTTTCCTTGGTAGGTACAAATTCCACCTGATCCAGGTGAATGACCTCCTAGATATTACATCTTAGTCTCATGGCCACCATGTTATAAACAGCTTTAAATCTATATTAAGTAGGGATATTGGCTCGTAATTAGGGAATTGAAGAAGGTACTTACCTTCCTTAGGGCTCAGAGTGAATTGCGCACTTTAGGGCTGCCTTAGAGATCATGGGGCCCTGTATAGACTATCTGACAGGGACCCCCTCCCATGCAACTGTCGATGCTAGTGTGTGGGATGTGTAGTCGCAGCATGTAGTGTCATTGCAGAGCAGTATGTAGAGATTGTGCAATGAACAGTACACAAAGCAGTATAGTGAGCAGTATAAAAAGGCAGTCAATAGCTGTGGAGTGTGTTGTGTGTAACAGTAGAAAAGTGCAGGGTAGTGAACAGTTTGTACTAGTAAAGAAGTGCTGAGCCATGAACAGTATCTGTTCGTGGGTTACAGCAGGCCTTGAGCTGTATGTACTGGAAGTGGAAGGGCAGTAGGTAAACATTATGCAGTGGCAGGGCAGTGAGCAGTATGCAGTGACAGGACAGGGCAATGTGTAGCGAAAGAGCAGCGCAGTGGGCAGTATGTAGTAGTGGGTTAGGGTGATATGCAGTGGCAGGTCAGGACAGTATTCACTGGCAGGTCAGGGCAGTATGTAGTGGAGGGTCTGGACATTATGCAGGGAAAAGTCAGGGGCAGTATGTAGTGGCAGGTCATGACAGTGGGATGTAAGCATTGGCAGGTCAGGTTAGTATGTAATGGCAGGTCAGGGTATTGGGTAGTATGTAGTGGCAGTGCAGTATATAGAGGAAGTTAGGGCAGTACGTAGTGGCGAGGCAGGGCAAGACAGTGTGTAGTGGCAGGGGAATTTCTGCAAGTGAAAGCAGACATATCAGCCCTTTACCTCATGGCTATGACTGGAAACCCAGCTGCCATCTCTTCTCCTCCTCCTCCCTTGGTGTTGCCCCATTTCCAGCAGCTGCATCAGCTACAGTGCAGCAGTCACCTGTGTGAGGAGGAGAGGAGGTGGCCACACCCTGGCCCAGGCCCCCACCTCCATCCTTGGGGAGAAAATGCGCCCGCCAGCTCCTATCACCAGGAGGTTCAGGACGAGGAGCATATATAAAAGAAGATGGAGGAGACACACAGCACCCTGGGGAGAGAAGAAAAACCTAATTTGGCTGGGCTCCTATGGGAGGATTGCCTGTAAAGCCCAACCCCCCCCCCCCACATGGACATGTACACAGTCCAGGTCTATAGATGTGGCAGGGCAGGTTATCTAGCAGCTTATTAAAGATTGCTACTTTAGTAACTGTTAAGGCCTCTGCTTCCATAGTTTCTGGTATGCTTCTGAGCCGTAGGTTGTTGTAGTGGCTCCAATCCTTAAGAGCCTCTATATGAAGCTAAAGCAAAGACAGGTGCTGTGTTCCGGCAGCATGTGATTGCTCCAGGGCCACAGCTCTTGCTTTCTTGCTTTAGTGTCATGACTGACAATTCCCCTTTCTCAATCCTGTCATTCAACAAAGTGATGTCCGACAGTGTTATACTGTTTCACTCTCAGTGATAAGAAGAAGGGAAGGCCAACATAGAAAACATTGATTCGTATTATTCCAATTATGAATCCTTGGAGTTCTGTGGTCATTTGACATGGTTGTGGTCTACCAAAGGATATGAGGGACACTTGCAAGGCCCCTGTGGCACATGACCAATGACTCAACATTGCTCACATGACCAGCTGCAGTATGCGCTTGAAGGTATTCTTTAGGTCTGCCTTTTGTTTCTCTTATTATTATCCAGGCTGAAAACAGTGATGGAAGGTTTTGTCAGAGAGCACAGGTCTGCTAAAGACTAACTTTGAAAAGCCTAGTCATATGCTTAAGTCAAAATGATGTAGCTGTCCTATCTCTGGCATTAGTTTTTTAAGAGAGTTTATTCCAGAATAAATTTATTTCCAAGCATATGACAATATGAAGTTGGGTGGGGTCATTGTATAAATTACAATCTCAAAAGGGAATTGGAGTCCCCTTATATTCCTCCTGGCATGAAGGAAAGGCACCAGAAGCCTCCCCATGCACAGAAATAGGCTTGTGTACATTTTGCTGACCGATGCAGGATTTTACATTAGAACACCATGCAGGAATTACTTAGTGGTATATACAGGTATAGTGCTCAGCAGGCTGTGTACTTGGGTGAACCATGCTGTTTCTTCAGAGCCCCTCTTGATCCAAACTGCTAAAACAAGCACTCTCTACTACAGCAATGTGCAAAATCTCCGACTACTAACAGAAGAACACTTAACATGTTCTCAACACTTCCCTGAACCCTGAAATGGATTGGCTACAGCAAAAATAAAAAACAACACCAGGTTCCACTAGGCTATTAACAGGAAATTGGCTCTACAGAGGACACTGGATCATCAAAGTCCATACACCTGGCTCCTGAAAGCCTCTACAGATTACTTACATACCCCTTGCCCCAGGATCCCTAAATTGGTAGCAATCTAGTATGCATATTGATCTAGTGATTGCAAGGTCATATTCCAGTTCACTTCCTCCCACTTACCAAACTTTTTCATTGGCCACCCAAACACGACAATGGCAGCTCTTGTCTGGTATGTTTTTTATTGTTTTTTTGGAATCACAAGAAAAACAGTAATTGGAAACACAAATTTAGAGGACAGAGGTAATACATTTGAGATTGCGCTGAAAATTTGGGGGGATGGGAGGTTTAAAAATAACAAGTTTGCATAGTAAAAGAGTACAACCTTTTTTTTCCCCCTCGGTACTATGATTATTGTCATTCTTATACAACTAAAATCAACAAAGTTAATGCTATATAGATTCATTTAGGGGCACAAGACTCTATGGGGGTCATTTACTATAGCGCCGCGGTGCTAATTAGCACTAAATACCACAAATTAGCGCTAATTAGTGGTAAAACGGTATTCACTATAGTGCTGGTAAAAAAATATACTCCCAAAATCAAGTTTACTATAGTTCCCTGAAAACAAATAATGCCCAAACCCCAATCCCCTTACTCTGCTAAAACCTTGAGTAGTGCACATGGAAATAATGTTTAGAGCATGATATAATTCCCTAAATGTTACTGAAATATGGTCCAAATGATTTGGACCAGTGCACAAAGCAAGGTCCATAAAGACATGGATGAGTGAGTTTGGGGTGGAGGAACTTGACTGGCCTGCACGGAGTCCTGACCTCAACACAACAGAACACCTTGGGGATGAATTAGAGTTGAGACTGTTGAGACTTCTTGTCCAACATCAGTGCCTGACCTCACAAATGCACTTATGGAAGAATGGTCAAACATTCCCATAGACACACTCCTAAACCTTGTGGACTGCCTTTCCAGAAGAGTTAAAGCTGTTATAGCTGCAAAGGGTGGGCCAAATGAATTTTGAACCCTACGGACTAAGACTGGGATGCCATTACAGTTCATGTGCGTATAAAGACAGGCGTCCCAATACTTTGGACAATATATTGTATATTGCTTGTGACACTGAGCATGGCTATGGACTTAAGGCTGGTTAACACCACAGAGTTGCAGACAATATGTGTGAGGCTGCCCACTGGCTAAATGGGTAGCAATTCCATCTAGCAGCACTGAGGTTGTTGGTTCAGTTCCCCAACATGCTAATGCTTGTGTTGACGTTTATATGTTTTCCCTGTGTGGGTTTCTCACCACAATCCAAAGACATGCTGGCATTTTATTTCTCTCCTGTCGAAAAAGTCTCTAATGTAAGAAAGTTAGTTTTGGACAGGATTGGAAGCTCATTGCAGCCAGGGACTGATGTTAATGTTTTTTAGCACTAATCATGCCCAGGGACTTGGACATTTAAAATTGTAGGGTTTACACTGCACAGGTACATATGCTTAGAAAACTGTTGCTTTGTTTATGTGCATGCAAATGGATTTTGATCTTTGGCCTGTAGTTGGAGATTTAATGCACATAGCCAAGGGCTAACTCAATTGCAAATAGTATTATGTGTTCCTGCTCATCAGGTGCAATCACTTTAGACATACATGAAGAGACAGATTGAAAGATACTGGTGGGCGTGTACTTCTATTGGGCGTGTGTCACTGTGCTAACAATACAAACTATCTTACATAAAGGGCTGCAGTAGGGGGGGTTTGTTTGGCCTGAGAAGGCCAGGTTCTTTGCTGTGATTTGTGGGGGGAGAAGGAATGATATTGTGCACATTGACAAACGCCCATCTAGGGCTGTTTGTTTTCTGAAATTCTTGTGCATTTTTTCCATCAAAAGTGGGTTTATGTGGCCATATTGTCAATGTTGTGTGTATTGTTCCTGTCTGACCATGCAAACATGGTTTGGGAGCATGTGCTGACCTTTTACTCTTTGATCTCATTGCTTAATCATGTACACAGAAATGCAGCTTCCAGCAGAACATGGTCCCCTATGGATTGTGGGCTGGTGGTGGGTGTTATATTTTGAATATGTGCCTTTTTAAATATTATGTTGGAATGCTTTGTAAGAATAATGACTGTTGAGTATGTTGCTATAATCTTGCAGATAAAAATGATGTGGGCTGGTGGGCGAGTAGTTGTAGTATGAAATGTTACCCGTTATACACTGAAAGTAAAGCTGTGTCCACTCTAAGGTTTATACAAATTTTAGATTGTAAGCTCCTATGAACAGGGCCCTTAAAACCCAATTGCTAACTATTTTGCTAAATGTAGCACCATATATCCTGTAGATTTTTTTTTTATGGTAGTAAATGACATAAATAAATGTACATAATTTTGTTTGCTGGCAAAATAAAAGTACATTATTGAGCTTGTGTGTTGTGTTTTTTGTTCTCTTTTCTTTCTTCTTTTTCATTAGTTTTGGGGGTGGTGGTTTTGGGGAAGTGCAATATCTTTCTTTTATATCTTACAATTTTTATATGTATTTGTGCACCAAAAAAACGAATCTCTTCAGAACACCTGCAAGTAAATGATAAAGGTGGAATCTTTATATGTAACAGCTGTGGAGAATTGCAGGTAATGAATTCAGCTGGTGGATAGGCAATGTTGTATGTGTCAGCCTTGGTTCACATTGGTGCGATTTGACATGTCAAATCGGCGGCAATTGCACTGTTCTAAGTGGTGAGGCGCCGCAATTTCCAAAAGTAGTTTCTGTACTACTTTTGGCGACTTCAGGTGCGATTTTTATTGCCATCAGTGCAGAAACCTACACAGAAGTCTCTGAAATTCCCTCCATAGTCGGGAATGACATGCGGGAATGAAATCGTGTGATTTTGGCTGAACTCGCACGCTTTTCTCCCACTGTCAGTGTGAACCAGGGTTCAAACTGGGCCTTTGTCTTTGTAGTTCACCTGCAGCTATCAGGGACACCAATTCTTATCGAACTCCCTTAAGTTTACCTTCAAATATCATTATATGTAGAAATACAGATTCGCATATCTGCAAATAAACTAAAATAAAAAAATTTCTAATCGTGCCTGCGATCAAAAGAGCGTGGTTTCACCTTCTGATCCGGAAATGAGTCATTGTAATTACCCGGAAGTTCCTGTGCTGGTCAGGATCTCCATCTAGGTGGAGATGGCGATGGCCCTCTTTATCAAAGAGGAGGTGCTGCTCATTTGCTGGGTAAGTGTAGGATATGTACTTGTGCTTACTCAATGTGCGGGTGGATGTGGTAGTTAGATTTGGTGTGGGTGGAGTTCATTGATTTGATTGGCATCACCACACATTTGCTTCTGGCTCATGTGCAGACATTACTTACTGCATTTGTTCTGCTGATGTAAATCAGTAAGGACTATGCAAATATAAATGAGAGCTCCTTTCTATTAAAATATATATGACTGGTTTCACAGTTGGGTGACTTTTCCAGCAAATTTGGACCTCCGAGTTGCATGACAAGTTGTACCCCATGATTCTCAATGATAACCATTCATATCTGTG
This sequence comes from Aquarana catesbeiana, assembly GCF_042186555.1. NCBI lineage: Eukaryota > Metazoa > Chordata > Amphibia > Anura > Ranidae > Aquarana > Aquarana catesbeiana. The sequence goes on along the minus strand of NC_133327.1, from coordinate 107,155,454 downwards.
CTACTTCAAGTTGCAATAACTTCAAAAGTAGTCACTGTACTACTTTGGTGTGACTTTCATGTGACTTGAGGTACATGGGGCGCAATATTACATAGGCATTCCCAGACGTTAGGGTCAAGTTGCAAAGTGGCAGCAAAATAGTGTGACTTTCAGGTCGCAGCAGTGTGAATGAGATTCGTGGATAATACCTTTGAATTAGGCACTATTCTCACTTGTGCATCCTACAAGTGGGTCAAATTCGTCCCTGCACTACTTTGGTTTGACTTTTATGCGACTTGCCGCAAATTTGATGTGATTTGAAGCAATGCCAGTGTAATCTTGAGGTCTATGAACGCAGGAGTCGCAGGACAAGTCGCACAAGTATAAAAGGGGCCTTGGGGCCGGTTCACACTGCTGTGCGACATTGGATGTGATTTGCCCCACACTGCAAATCACATGCAATGTCTATGTGGTGCAAACTCATCCATACAAATTGTATGGTTGAATTTGCATCACATTCGGACCAAACTCGCACAGGACCCTTTTTTGGTCCGCAGCAGAATCGGATCGCATGGGTGTTGTCTGAATTTGCCATTCACTCTGCAATATGCAAACTGATTTGGGAGTGTCATTAGCTTTCTACTGACACTCCCAGCAGTTTGCATATGGCAGTTGTATGCGATGTGGGAACCGGCACTGGATTCCCAGGGTTCCGCATCGCTCCAATGTGAACTGGCCCTGACCCTAGGTTCACACCTATGCACTTTTTAGTGCGTTTTGCAGTTTGAAGAAATGCTCTACAGTCCATTTAACATGGTTTCCCATGGTACTAGTTCACATCTATGCGTTTTGCGGCCAGTGCGTTTTTGGAAATGGTTGGGGACTTTTTTCACGCGGTTTGCGGGTAATAGATTTCAATAGAACCATACCAGAAATCCAACTGTTGCGTTTGTGATGCGATTTTTGATGTGTTTTTCGGTTCTTTTTTTAACACTGTATATAGCTGGTTGCTGAGGTCCCCCCCAAAAACACCTTGTCCCCATGTTGATGGGGACAGAAGCCTCATCTCCACAACTCTTGCCTGGTGGTTGTGGGGGTCTGCGGGCAGGGGGCTTATTGGAATCTGGAAGCCCCCTGGTCCCGGCCCCCCTACCCATTCACCAAAAAAAAGCAGTGAAATGTGACAAAAAACAATAGCCGTTTTTTGACAATTCCTTTATTATAAAATAGCTCTGAGTGGTCCCCGAGCCGTGTCTCCCGCCGTCTTCTCCTGGTGCTGTCTCTCTTGCTGCCATCTTCTGTCACTGCCTCTCCCGCCACTGTGTTCTTTCTCGCCGCTGTCTTCCTCCGTTGTGTTGTCACCCACTGTCTGGCGTCTCTTACACAGCCAGACAGCGGGTGAAAACACAAAGGAGGAAGACGGCGGCATGGAAGAACATGGCGGCGGGGAAGAATACAGCGGCCGGAGAAATAGGCGATGGCAGGAGAGAGGGCGATAGAAGACAGCGACAGAAGATGGTGGCAAGAGAGACAGCACCAGGAGAAGATGACGGCGGAAGACACAGCTCGGGGAAGAAGACCACTCAGAAAGAAGAAGACATTTTAGTCAATTGTCAAAAACCGGTTATTGTTTTTTGTCACATTTCACTGCTTTTTTTTGGTGAATGGGTAGGGGTACAATGTACCCGATACCCATTCACATAGGGGGGCCAGGAACTGGGGGCCCCCTTGTTGAAGGGGGCTTCCAGATTCCAATAAGCCCCCTGCCCGCAGACCCCCACAACCACAGGGCAAGGGTTGTGGGGATGAGGCCCTTGTACCCATCAACAAGGGGACAAGGTGTTTTGGGGGGGACCCCAAAGCACCCTTCCCATGTTGAGGGCATGTGGCCTGGTATGGTTCAGGAGGGGGGCCACTCTCTCATCCCCCCTCTTTTCCTGTGGCCTGCCAGGTTGCGTGCTCGCATAAGGGTCTGGTATGGGGGGACCCCCACACCATTTCTTTTTCAAATTTTGGCACAGGGCTCCCCTTAATATCCATACCAGACCTGAAGGGCCTGGCATGGATTTTGGGGGGATCCCCATGCAATTTTTTTTTGTGCGGGGTTCCCCTTAATATTCATACCAGACCCAAAGGGCCTGGTAATGGACTGGGGGGGGGTTCACACCATTTTTTTTTCAATGATTTTTATCTATATTGCTGGAATCCGACAATACATTACAGTTGCGATTAGTTTTAAAAGACATTTTTTCCTTTAGAAATGTCATTTTGCTGCGGTCCTGTTCTAAACATGGGAAAGTTGCACTACTTTACAGTCATACTAAGGACACCCCCCACGGCACGATATTTAAAGGAATTGTTTAATTTTAATTGTTTCACTTTAAGCATTATTAAAATGACTGCTCCTGAAAAAACGCCCATTTTTAAATCTTTTTTTTGTATTGATACATGTCCCCTGGGGCAGGACCCAGGTCCCCATACACTTTTTATGGCAATAACTTGCATATAAGCCTTTAAAATTAGCACTTTTGATTTTTCATGTTCGTGTCCCATAGACTTTAACGGTGTTCGCACAAATTTTTTGCCTGTTCGCAAGTTCTGGTGCGAACTGAACCGGGGGTGTTCGGCTCATCCCTACAGAATAGCCAATGGCACATGAGCATGGTTGGTACCATAATATTAATGCCTCAAATGCAAAACATTATTGTATAGAATGAAAAGAATCAAAAATTAGTAATAGTATTTTCTATGTATGATTGTGCTCGGCTCCATAGCATAGTGGTATGCCTGCTACCTTCAAAGGTTCAACCAATGTGTGTGAATTCCACCAATGGTATCACCACCTGAAAACGTACATTGTACTCAGCAGCATAATTAGCGAATGCACATCAGTTTGGTTTATTCCTTAATTTTAACTTTTCAAATGCATGCAATGGTATGTAATTATTAAAAAATATTATGGTGTGGAATTCCAAAAATCCAGCTATTCAAAAAATCCAGGACCTTCGGATCTCGTATGGACTTTGAGGGGAACCCCACAGCAAGATAAAAATAAAAAATTGACATGGGGTCCCCCCAAAATGAAGGGTCTGGTATGGATTTTAAGGGGAACCCTGTGCCAAAATAAAAAAAAATGGCATATGGGTCTCCCCCAAAACCCATACCAGACCCTTATCCGAGCACACAACCTGGGAGGTCAGGAAAGGGAGGAACAAGCGAGGGCCCCCTCCTGAACCATAACAGACCACATGCCCTCAACATGGGAAGGGTGCTTTGGGTTCCCACCCAAAGCACCTTGTCCCCATGTTGATGGGGACAAGGGCCTCATCCACACAACCCTTGCCCGGTGGTTGTAGGAGTCTGCAGGCGGGGGGCTTATCGGAACCTGGAAGCCCCCTTTAACAAGGGGGCCCCCAGATCCTAGCCCCTCCGTATGTGACTGGGTATTGGGTAGTACCCCTACCCATTCACCTAAAAAAGCAGTGAAATGTGACAAAGACAATAGCCAGTTTTTGAAAACTCCTTTATTAAAAATGTCTTCTTTTTTCCCCCGCTTCTTCTTCCATCTTCCTCCGGTCTTCCTTCGGTTTTCTCCTTCTTCCTCCACCTGCTTCTTACTCTGCTCTTCCTCCGGCTTCTTCTTCCCCCACTTCATCCTCCGGTCTTTCTCCTCTGCCACTCCCGCCATCGACCCGCTGAACATAAAAAATAGACCCTCCTCCAACGCTGCGGCCAGCCGTTCTGTCCGCTTCCATAGCGCACATTTCATATATAACTATGGGGCATGGCTGCCGGATGACGTCAGCCGGAGACCCCGGCCCATTGTGACATCACTGACCCACCATGCCCCGGGGGGTGGGTCTTGGAGTGATGTCATGCCTCCCATCGCTGCATCGGGGGAGATTCATTTTTGAATGTTCAGCGGGAGCGGCGGCTGGAGTAAGATTGGAGGACGAAGAGGGGGAAGTAGAAGCCAGAGGAAGATGGAGAAGACCGGAAGAAGAGGCGGAGAAAGATGGAGGAAGAAGCGGGGGAAAGAAGAAGACATTTTTAATAAAGGAATTGTCAAAAACCGGTTATTGTCTTTTGTCACATTTCACTGCTTTTTTAGGTGATTGGGTAGGGGTACAATGTACCCCATACCCATTCACGTAGGGGGGCTGGGATCTGGGGGTCTTGTTAAAGGGGGCATCCAGATTTCGATAAGCCCCCCGCCCGCAGACCCCCACAACCACCGAGCAAGGTTGGAGGAGATGAGGCTCTTGTCCCCATCAAAGCACCCTTCCCATGTTGAAGGCATGTGGCCTGGTATCTTTCGGGGGGGGGGGGGGGGCGCTCACTCTCCCCCCTTTCCTGACCTGCCAGGTTGCGTGCTCGGATAAGGGTCTGGTATGCATTTTGGGGGGGACCCCTAAACCATTTTTTTTTTGGCGTGGCGTTCCCCTTAATATCCATCCATACCAGAAGGACCTGGTATGGACTGGTGGGGGGAACCTACACAGTTTTTTCTTTGATTTTTACTCTATATTGCCGGGAACCAGCAATTCATTACAGCCGATAGCAATTTTGAATGACATTTTTTCCTTTAGAAATGTCATTTTGCTGTGGTATTGTAATAAACACGAGAAAGATGCGCTACATTACAGGCATACTATGGGGGCGCTCACTCTCCCCCCTTTCCTGACCTGCCAGGTTGCGTGCTCGGATAAGGGTCTGGTATGCATTTTGGGGGGGACCCCTAAACCATTTTTTTTTTGGCGTGGCGTTCCCCTTAATATCCATCCATACCAGAAGGACCTGGTATGGACTGGTGGGGGGAACCTACACAATTTTTTCTTTGATTTTTACTCTATATTGCCGGGAACCAGCAATTCATTACAGCCGCGAGCAATTTTGAATGACATTTTTTCCTTTAGAAATGTCATTTTGCTGTGGTATAGTAATAAACACGAGAAAGATGCGCTACATTACAGGCATACTATGGACACCCCCCCAGGCACGATATTTAAAGGAATTTTTAATTTTTATTGTTTCACTTTAAGCATTATTAAAATCATTGCTCCTGAAAAAACATCCATTTAAAAAACATTTTTCCCAATTGATACATGTCCCCTGGGGCAGGACCCAGGTCCCCATACACTTTTTATGGCAAAGAACTTGCATATAAGCCTTCGGTGGGAACTTTGGATTTTGCAGGTTCAAGCCCCATTGACTTCCACTATTCCCGCATATGTGACCTGACAGGCATGTTCGCCAGCAAAAGCGCTGCTTTCCATTTGCATTAGAGCCCAGTTTTTCACCATTTCTGAAAATTTGAAAGTAATTTTATATTTCCTGTTTTTCATTATTGGATATATATACTGTTATTAGCGCTGCACCCACCCCCTGTTTTTCACTGATTTGAGTTTTGTATTTAGGACTTCAGAAGCCAGCAGCTTTTTTATTTGATTTATTTAAAAAAAAAAATTATTTTTATATTTATTTCTAGCGCAGCCTTAACCGTTAGGTTCTTTTACAATTTTGAAGCAAGCCTATGCTGTCAACTAAACTCAAATTGCAAAATATTCATAAAATGTTCCTGTCATTGTGTTTTCAAATGTATCTAATTTCACTGTCATCAGTTTCAACTAATAAAAATATAAGTGTTGCAAGCTCAATATACCTCTTGCCTAAAATAAGCAAAATCTATGATTTCACCATTAACAATTTAGACATTTTTTTCAGGAACAAAATGAACATGTAATATAAAATTGTTTTCAAATACAATGCAGGTAGGAATTTCATTAAAAGCAAAATGTTTTTATTCACTTATTGCTAAATGAAATAGTGTTGCTTAAGGCACAAGGAAAAAAAATCTAATTACAAAGCACAGTGCAGACACGATGGCAACAATTTTTGAACTAAAAATCAGATGATCGCCACTGACAAGTTTAGATTTTGATTAATAAAGATTGGGCTTCTTAATTTATTACCTCATAGTTCTAATGTCCCAGCCTCGGATGGCGGTGTCATTGGCGGTGGCCACCTGGGTACAATTGTGATGAGGGCTCCATCGCCCAGAGGTAAACTTCAGCTGCCCTTTGCCTTCCAGTGTGGCAGAATTTGAGAGCTGTCCATAGAGAAAAGAAAAAAAAAAGATATTGAACTGTAAGATTAATGAGTGAATGGCAGCCCCAGAGATACATGTACATATGATGAGACAAAATACTATAAATATAAGTTTAAAGGGAAACTACAGTTTTTTTTCCAGTAAATGAACACAATGTAAGTAGAACAATTAAATTATATATATATATATATATATATATATATACACACACACACGCATATATACACACATACAGTATCTCACAAAAGTGCTTTGCTACAATGTAAAGTAGTGAGTGTACAGCTTGTATAACAGTGTAAATTTGCTGCCCCCTCAATATAACTCAACACACAGCCATTAATGTGTAAACCGCTGGCAACAAAAGTGAGTACACGTGAGTACAAGTGAAAATGTCCAAATTGGACCCAAAGTGTCAATATTTTGTGGGGCCACCATTATTTTCCAGTACTGCCTTAAGCCTATATATATATAGGGAGTGCACTTTTTGTCTTAGGGCGTGCCAGTGTCCATCACCTGAAGGTGGCCTATAACCCACATAGTAACTACTATGGCTCTGTGTCCCCTGATGTACTTCAAAGAAAAGGATGTTACAGGTAAGCTGTTTTAAAAATCCTATTTTTCCAGCACTGCCTTAACCCTCTTGGGCATGGAGTTCATCAGAGCTTCACAGGTTGCCACTGGAGTCCTCTCCCACTCCTCCATGACGACATCACGGAGCTGGTGGATGTTAGGGACCTTGCGCTCCTCCACCCTCCCGTTTGAGGATGCCCCACAGATGCTCAATAGGGTTTAGGTCTGGAGACATGCTTGGTCAGTCCATCACCTTTACCTTCAGCTTCTTTAGCAAGGCAGTGGTAGTCTTGGAGTGGTTTTTGGAGTTGTTATGTTGGAATACTGCCCTGCCCTCCGAAGGGAGGGGATCATGTTCTGCTTCAGTATATCACACTACATGTTGGCATTCATGGTTCCCTCAATGAACTGTAGCTCCCCAGTGCAGGCAGCACTCATGCAGCCCCAGACCATGACACTCCCACCACCATGCTTGACTGTAGGTAAGACACACTTGTCTTTGTACTCCTCACCTGGTTGCCGCCACACACGCTTGACACCATCTGAACCACATACGTTTATCTTGGTCTCGTCAGACCACAGGACATGGTTCCAGTAATCCATGTCTTTAGTCTGCATGTCTTCATCAAACTGTTTGCAGGCTTTCTTGTGCATCATCTTTAGAAGAGGCTTCCTTCTGAGATGACAGCCATGCAGACCAATTTGATGCAGTGTGCGGCTTATGGTATGAGCACTGACAGGCTGACCCCCCATCCCTTCAATATCTGCAGCAACGCTGGCAACACTCATACGTCTATTTCCCAAAGACAACCTCTGGATATGATGCTGAGCATGTGCACTCAACTTCTTTGGTCAACCATGGCAAGACATGTTCTGAGTGGAACTTGTCCTGTTAAACCGCTGTATGGTCTTGGTCACTGTGCTGCAGCTCAGTTTCAGGGTCTTGGCAATCTTCTTATAGTCTAGGCCATCTTTATGAAGAGCAACAATTCTTTTTTTCAGATCCTCAGAGAGTTCTTTGCCATGATGTGGCATTTTGAACTTCCAGTGACCAGTATGAGAGAGATAAAACCAAATTTAACAAACCTGTTCTCCATTCATACCTGTGTTTTGCAAAAGCATTTGACACAGGAAGCCTCTTCTAAAGATGATGCACAAGAAACTTGCTAACAGTTTGCTGAAGACAAGCAGACTAAGGACACGGATTACTGGAACCATGTCCTGTGGTGTAATGAGACCAAGATAAACTTACTGCATTTGGTTTAGATGGTGTCAAGCGTGTGTGGCAGCAACCAGGTGAGGAGTACAAAGATAAGTGTGTCTTGCCCACAGTCAAGCATGGTGGTTGGAGTGTCATGGTCTGGGGCTGCATGAGTGCTGCTGGCACTGGGGAGCTACAGTTCATTGAGGGAACCATGAATGCCAACATGTACTGTGGCATACTGAAGCAGAGCATGATCCCCTCCCTTCGGAGACTGGGCCGCAGGGCAGTATTCCAACATGGTAACGACCCCAAACACACCTCCAAGATGACCACTGCCTTGCTAAAGGTGATAGACTGGCCAAGCATGTCTCCAGACCTAAACCCTATTGAGCATCTGTGGGGCATCCTCAAAAAGAAGGTGGAGGAGCGCAAGGTCTCTACTCCAACATCCACCAGCTCCGTGATGTCGTCATGGAGGAGCGGTAGAGGACTCCAGTGGTAACCTGTGAAGCTCTGGTGAACTCCATGCCCAAGAGGGTTAAGGCAGTGCTGGAAAAATAGGATTTTTAAAACAGCTTACCTGTAAAATCCTTTTCTTTGAAGTACATCAGGGGACACAGAGCCATAGTAGTTACTATGTGGGTTATAAGCCACCTTCAGGTGATGTACACTGGCACGCCCTAAGACAAAAAGTGCACTCCCTATATAACCCCTCCCACTACTGGTAGTACCTCAGTTTTTTAGCAAAGCATTACACGTGTATACCAAGAAGGGAGGGACCTCTGTGTCCCCTGTTGTACTTCAAATAAAAGGATTTTACAGGTAAGCTGTTTTAAAAATCCTATTTTCTTTTCATACATCAGGGGACACAGAGCCATAGTAGTTACTATGTGGGATGTCCCATAGCAATGCCAACTGGAGGGAGACACAACAAAAGTAGGGCACCAAGAGACTAGAGGACTTATACTGCAGCCTGCAGTACACTGCACCCAAAGGCAATATCCTCATGACCTTTTACATCTACTTGATAGAATCTGGTAAATGTATGGATTGAAGACCAAGCCTTGCAGATCTGAGCCATGGAGGCTTGGTGATGCACTGCCCAAGAAGCACTAACAGCCCTGGTGGAGCGCGCTTTAATATGAAAAGGAGGAATTTTTATCTTTAAACCATAAGCTTGAACAATCACTTGACAAATCCATTTAGGGATGGTAGATTTTGATGCCGCCTGTCCTCTTTTAGGACCGTCTGGCAACACAAACAAAACATCTGTTTTACGAATCTGAGCAGTCGCTTTTAAATAGACCTTGACCGCTCTCACCACATCAAGAGAACGTAGTGACTTTTCTTCCATAGAACGAGGTTCTGGAAAAGGCAGAGCAATATCCTGGTTTAAATGAAAACCTGACACTACCTTCGGTAGAAAATTAGGATGAGGCCGCAATACAACCTTATCCTTATGAATAATCAAATATGGCTCTTTACAGTAAAGAGCAGCCAACTCTGATACTCTCCTTGCAGAAGATATGGCAACCAAGAAAACTATCTCCCTCGTCAAGAGGATCAAGGGAATATCTTGAATCGGTTCAAAAGGCTGTTTTTGTAAAGCCGACAGGACTAAATTTAAGTCCCAAGGTTTAAGGGGTGACTTAACTGGGGGATTAATCTGCGTTACCCCCTGGATAAGGTTACGAACCAAAGAGTGTGAAGCAAGTGGTAGTTGAAAAAACACCGATAAGGCCGATACCTGGCCCTTGATAGTGCTCAAGGCCAGCTTAATTACTGATCCCATCTTTAGGAACTCAAGGATCCTACCTATATTTCCTGGGGTGCCAACCCCTGGATTCACACCAGGAGACATATGCCTTCCAGACTCTATAATATATGATTCTGGAAGACGGCTTCCTAGCATTAACCAAGGTAGAAACTACTGAAGCTGACAGCCCATGGTCCTTTAGAATGTGGGTCTCAATAGCCAAACCGTTAAATTTAGCATTTGTAAGGTAGGATGGAATACCGGATCTTGCGAGAGAAGGTCTGGCCACAGGGGCAGGGTCCAAGGGTCCCCTACCACCATCCTTATGATCTCGGCAAACCAAGATCTCCTGGGCCACCAGAATCACCTCCTTTCCCTCTTGCTTGATCCTGCGTAGGAGACACAGAAGCAGCAGAACAGGAGGGAATGCATAGATCAGTGAAAACTGATCCCATGGTAAGACCAAGGCTTCTGTTCCATATGCCATCGGATCCCTTGTCCTTGACACAAAGTTGTCGATCTTGTTGTTGAACCTGGACGCAAACAGATCCACGTCTAGAACTCCCCATTTTTGGCATATTGACATAAAGATGTCGGTGTGAAGGAATTCTCCCGGGAACAATTGTTGGCGACTCAAGTAGTCTGCCTGCCAATTCCCCATCCCTGGAATGAAAACTGCTGATAGGCAAGGGATGTTGATTTCTGCCCAAGACAGAATATGATTCACCTCTCTCTGGGCCGCACGTGGTGCCCCCTTGGTGATTGATATAAGCCACAGCTGTAGCATTGTCGGATTGGATCCTGACAGGATAATTCCGTAGTCTGAGTGTCCAGGCCTTTAGGGCCAGGCATACTGCCCTAATCTCTGGAATATTGATGAGCAGGGTCAACTCTGATTTAGACCACTTCCCTTGGACAGACGCTTCTTCCAGGACTGCTCCCCAGCCCAGAAGGCTGGCATCTGTTGTTACTACTTTCCAGGTAACCGGTAGAAAGGATTTTTCTTTTTGAAGATTTTTGGATATTAACCACCAATTGAGGCTCTAACGCACTTTGGCAGATAAACGCATTGGGAGGTCCAGAGTTTGGACCGTCTTGTTCCAAGTTGACAGAATACTATTTTGCAGCAGTCTTGAATGAAACTGCGCATAAGGAACGGCCTCGAAAGAAGCCACCATTTTTCCCAATAAACTCATGCAAAGATGAACAGAAGGATTCTTCTTCGTTTTGACCAACCAAATCAGTTCCTTTAAGGAACCGATTCTTTCCTGGGGCAAAAATACCCTTTTCAGGACTGTATCTATGATCAGCCCTAAGTATTGCATTCTCCTTAATGGTTTTAAGGAGGATTTTTCTAGGTTGAGGATCCAACCTAAAGTATTCCGGGTAGCTTACTGCGGTGACCAGACTTTTTGTTTAAATGGGCTACCGATTCATCTATCAAGAGTAGATCATCTAAGTGGGCTAGTATCATTATACTTTGAGCCCTTAACCTGGCTAAAGGAGGAGCCAGGATCTTTATAAACACTCGAGGTGCAGTAGCTAGCCCGAAAAGCTACAAACTGGAAATGAAGATTTTCTACCTTGAAGCGTAGAAATTTCTGGTGAGTGGGGAAGAACGGCACATGGAGAAAAGCATCCTTGAGGTCGATCGACGCCAGAAATTCTCTCCTTGGAGGAAGGAGAATACTACTGGATAGATAGAGTTTAGATCTTTGAGATCCAGAATGTCCATTTGGATTTAACCAAACCCCAACCTCTGCTCTTACATGGGGACCACCATGACCACTTTTGCCAAAAAAAATGGTCCAATGCTTGAGAGAAAGACTTCTTTTTGCACACAGGTGGACATCATTTCCCTAATTATGTGACTTCTGAAGGTAATTGGTTGCACCAGAGCTTTTTATGGGCTTCATAACAAAGGGGGTGAATACATACGCACATGCCAATTATCAGCTTTTTATTTCTGAAAATAGTTTAATCTATATATTTTTCTAATTTTACTTCACCAACTTAGACTATTGTGTTCTGATCCATCACATATAATTCAGATTAAAAAAACATTCAACTAAAGGGTATAATATAACAAAATAGGTAAAAAGCCAAGGCGGGTGATTACTATTGCAAGGCACTGTATTTTTGCCAAGCTAAATTAATAATGTTAATCCAACACTGTTCTGTCTATGAAGAATAACATACCCTGAAAATTAACCACATAACAGCACATAAATTGATAAATTTTTGATTCTTTAAGGTTTCATAGGGAAACGTACACTTTAAACAAGTACATAAACCAAATAATCAACTTTCAGCTCAATAATTTAACTATGAATGAAAAAGAAAACACTAGTTTATCGTACACTTTGTGCCCAATTTAGCGTGCAAAAATAAAATGCAATCAATTCAAAATATTTGAGATGAATTATCTAACAATGTAAGGCGCGTTAATATTAATCAAAGAGAGGAGTTAGCATTATTTGAAGGAAATGATGTGTTTGATCGTGTTACATTTAATAGACACAGTCAGCCTCTAGTGTAGGAATCTCAGAATTCATAGGGCAAGTTGTAAGCAATCTTGCCTACAAACCTTTCAAATGTATCATCTGTTCTCTATCAGCGAGCCTGGAAAAAAAAGTAAATCACGCTGTGTATTTCAAATCGATTGACTTGTGCCATATGACGGAGTGGTAGGGGGCCATAGCCTGGACGGCATACAAGCCTGCCACGTGAAGGCAGCACAGCAGGTAGTTGGCTGTTGCTATGGGGACACTTACTGGTGGACTGCATAATGCCAGCTGGGTGAACTATACTTATTCCTTCTACAGAGCAGGCATGAACCACCATGGTCAATTTATCTCTATGTCCCAGCAAGCCCTGGTATCCTTACATGCAAGAAGCTGTGGTCCTTCAGCCACCAGTAGGTTGGTTGTCTAAGATGGCCACAGATTTTATTGCTCAACTCCAGCAACGGGAATCCAGTGCAGGATTTTTAGCTACTGTTTTAAAGGGACATTTCTGTCCCAACCAGATATTTCAGTTCTGCATTGTTGACCTTAAGTTACAACATCACGTGCTGATGTCATATTTATCTGGGTATTTATTGGTTCAATAAGTCGATCAGAATTTCTAGTTCTGTCCAGTGGCCCTGGTAATTACAAAACCAAATGATGGTGTCATGGTCACTCGGTGGATTCTCCATAATGTATTATCCACAAATAATGAGGGAGTCCAGCTGCAAGTTGGGTGCACTTTCATTATATATTCATGAGAAGGGCTGGAGTTTCTTACTAGTTGGAAAAAACAGCCTAGCAATACCACTCATATTTAGGCCAATAAGAAGGTAAACTCTGTTGATAAGGCAAAAATTCCAGCCCCAGCAAAGCATCATTCTTTCTAAAACAAGTATTTAATTGCAAGGTAGATGCTGAATAGTAATCTGGCTTCTTCTATCTCTTGAGGACACCAGAAGATATTTTTCTGCATCTGAGATCCCAGGTCTGCAGACCTCTTAGAGCAGGGGTCTCAAACAGACGGCCTTCCAGCTGTTGCGATACTACAAGTCCCTTTGCCTGTGGGAGTCATGCTTGTAACTGTCAGCCTTGCAAAGCCTTATGGAAATTGTAGTTTCACAACAGCTGGATGGAGAGCTGCCACTTTGAGACCCCTGTCTTAGAGCTACTCCAAGAGGGTACTTGTTCCCTGTTGGTGTTTTATACTGCACTGCAAAAGGCCCCTTTCACGTGAGCGATCCGATCAGGTCCGCCTGTTCATTTTTCAGGCGAACCCGATTGAACCCTCCATCCTCACTCTATAGAGTGGCGGATGTATAGGGACTTGTGTCCGTTTACACCCGCCTACCTCCAATCCATTCTGATCCAGCAAAAACCAAATGGAAGAGGATCTGTTCCCCTCTGTCTGGCCAGATCAGATCAGAGGGCAGTAGATTGTAATCTGACTGTCTGTGTCCGCTCTGCATAAGCGGAGCGGACATGGACCTGTCACCTGCCTGCCCTGCTCAGCAGACAGATCCCCTGCTAAGAAAAAATTGGATCTGGCCTGTGTGAAAGGGACCTTGCAAAAGCAATGGGAACACCCTCTACAACTCCCTGGATTCATGCTTTGCAGCTTCTCCTCTGCTGTTTACTTTCCATTCCTAAGGACTACATATACCATGGTACTTTACTGCCTGCAAGCAGTGATTCCTGTATTGACTACTCCTCCTAATACGCCTTCTCTTAGCACCTCTGTATTTTAGAAGGCAGGCTCTGTGAAATGTTTGACACAGCAGTGCCTACCCACAGGACCTAGTGAATGAATGCCACATAATGTAAAGTAAATGTGTGGGGATCTTCAAAAAGTAAATTTACAAACTTCAAGAACTTAAAAAAAAAACACTCTAGCAATAAAAACCAAACTGAGCATGTGCCGCCTTTCCCCAACACTCTGTACTGTCAGCACACAGATTGTGGACTGTGGAAGAAGTGGAGGATCAGAGAAGACAGGATCAAACAGCATCTTTACACAATGCGGAGGATTAACCCCTGTGTGGGGATCTTCAAAAAAGTAAATTTACAAACTTCAAGATCGTTCAGATTAACCACCTCAATACTGGGCACTTTCACCCCTTCCTTCCCAGACCAATTTTCAGCTTTCAGTGCTCTCTCACTTTGAATGACAATTACTCAGTCATGCTACACTGTACCCAAATGACATTTTTATCATTTTGTTCATACAAATAGAGCTTTCTTTTGGTGGTATTTATTCACCACTTCATTTTTTATTTTTTGTGATATAAGCGAAAAAAGAGCGAATATTTTGAAAAAAAACCCCACATTTTCTACTTTCTCTTTTAAAAGAAACCAAAAAAATTAAATTTTGTCGAAAATTTAGGCAAAAATTTATTCTACCACATGTCTTTGGTAAAAAAAATCCTGATAATTGTATGACCATTGCTTTGTGTGAAAGTTATAGAGTGTACAAGCCATGCTACGCATTATTGAAAATGTATCAATCCTAATGTACTGATGGCCTAATGCACTGATCTCATTTCTTGAGGCCCTAAAATGTCAGGACAGTACAATAACCCCCCAAATGACCCCTTTTTGGAAAGAAGACAGTCTGAGGTATTTAGTAAGAGGCATAGTGAATTTTTTGAAGTTGAAAGTGCACTATGACCCGCATGCTTGGCCAATCACAGCGCCGTCGGTAGAGAGAACTGTATGGCTCAGGGGGTTTAGAACACGCCCCACACTATATAAGGCCGCCTGCACGGCGGCCCTGTGTAGTGTGTGTTCCGGCGTTGAAAGAGAGATAGATAGACAGAGAGACAGTGTCATTTCATTTGAGTTAGATAGATTAGGCAGGATAATCAGTGAGTTAGCTGCACTTACAGTGTATTGTGTATATATATGCATCCCAGGTGTTGTGTGTGTATATATATATATATATATATATATATATATATATATATATATATATATATATACACTGTATTCAGTTTAGCTAGATCCGTTCCTGTTATCTTCTTACTGACAGGCAGGCTTGTCTTGTTACAGTATTTACAGCTACCTGAAGAAAATTGCTTGTGTTCTTTTGATCCTATTAGTACCACAGTCAGACAGCTAGACTATTTACAGTTAGTGTGGTGCGTCCTGCTCACAGTGTTCAGCTAAACCTACAAGTTATTTTTTTGCGAGCCCTGCACAGTGTTCAGCTAAAGCTACCTGTAGAAGGTTGGTGGTATTTTCCTGATCCTATCACTACCGCAGGCAGCTAAAAAAGCTACAAGTGAGTTTTTTGCGAGCTCTGCACAGTGTTCAGCTAAAGCTACTTGTAGAAGGTTGGTGGTGTTCTATATACTACAGGCAGTTGATTTTGCTAGCTGCAGTATCAGTATATATATATATATATATATATATATATATATATATATATATATATATATATCCCAGCTTAGTGCAGCTACAGGCCATTAGTATGTCTGGAAGGCCAAGAAGGAGAGGCAGACAGTCACAAGCCAATAAGAGAGGGCAAACAGGCTTTGTGTCTAGTGCTGGTCGTGGAGACGGTGCATCCTCATCAGCACGTGGCCGTGGGACACGCTTGGCCTTTTTTTCGGCAGCTGGCCGTGTTGAGCCGCAACATGCCGAAGACTTGGTCGAGTGGATGACCAAGCCCCACCATGTCCTCCTGAGGAGTCCCTCGAACTGTTTGACCACAGTGTTGGGTACATGCTCCAGGAGGATGCCCAGCATTTGGAAGGCTCTGATGATGATACTGAGCTCGATGAAGGCAGTAACATGAGCACGGACAGAGGGGGTTCCCAAGAAGGACAGCAATTTGGCAGTCATGCTCCCCCTACTGCAGCATACTGCCAGGTTTGCTCCAGTGATGAGGAGGGAGGGGATGATGAGGTCACTGACTCAACGTGGGTGCCTGATAGGAGAGAGGAGGAGGAGGAGGAGGAGGCGGCACATCACCAACGAGGCAGGATGCCCTCCAGGGGCCAGCTTAAGGGCAGCACATTGACTGCATCACACCCCAAAGCTACACATGTGCAGGGCGCTGCAGTCTCTGCACGTTATTCAAAAAGTTCTTTGGTGTGGGCCTTTTTTGAGACGAGTGCATCAGATCGCACCGCTGCTATTTGCAACATATGTCTCAAGCGTATCTCGCGTGGCCAAAACATCTCCCGCTTGGGTACCACATGCTTGACCAGACATTTGTTGACCTGCCATGCAGTTCGTTGGCAAGCGTATCTAAAAGACCCACACCAAAGAACAAAGAGGACCTCTCCTTGCTCCTCATCAGCTGAGATCTCCAACCCCACTATACCTTCAGTCCTCTCTGAGACCTGCACTGAGAGGAATGAAGGTGTGTCACAGCCAGGTACTTGTGGGCAATCTGCTTTTGGTACACCGATGTCAGATTGTACCAGGCAAATTTCCCTGCCCCAGCTGCTGCACCGCCGAAAGAAGTTTGCTCCCAGCCATCCACATGCCCAGCGGTTGAATGCTAGCTTGGCAAAATTGCTAGCACTTCAACTGCTGCCTTTTCAGTTGGTAGACTCTGCCCCCTTCCGTGAGTTT
The DNA here is from genome assembly GCF_042186555.1 of Aquarana catesbeiana. Lineage (NCBI taxonomy): Eukaryota > Metazoa > Chordata > Amphibia > Anura > Ranidae > Aquarana > Aquarana catesbeiana. The sequence goes on along the minus strand of NC_133327.1, from coordinate 107,138,748 downwards.
GTGGAATGTGCGGTTCCTCAGTTGCAGGTACCCAAACGCCACTTTTTCTCACGGAAGGCGATTCCGGCTCTCTACCGGCATGTGGAAGGCAATGTCCATGCCTCGCTGGACAGGGCGGTCAGCGGTAAGGTGCATATTACCGCTGACTCATGGTTCAGCAGGCATGGACAGGGACATTACCTAAGTTTCACGGCGCATTGGGTGACTCTGCTGGCAGCTGGGAAGGATGCAGGACAAGGTGCAGTAGTGTTGGAGGTTGTTCCGCCACCACGCCTCCAAAATGCCACTACTAATGATTGTGACACATCTCTCTCCTCCACCCCCTCCTCTTCTTCTTCCTCCATGGCCTCTTCCTGTGCTTTTTCCACGGAACCAGCAGTGCTCCGTAGCCGTTCAAGGGGCTACGCAAGTACGCAGGCCAAAAGATGCCATGCGGTGCTTGAGCTGGTGTGCTTGGGGGACAGGAGTCACACTGGGGCAAAGGTTCTGTCAACTCTGCAGGAGCAGGTTCAGAGGTGGTTGATGCCACGCCAACTTAAGGCAGGAATGGTGGTTTGCGACAATGGCACCAACCTCCTCTCTGCCCTCCGACAGGGACAAATGACCCATGTGCCCTGTTTGGCTCACGTCCTTAACTTGTTGGTGCAGCGGTTCTTGGGCAGGTACCCGGGCTTATAGGATGTCCTGAGGCAGGCCAGGAAAGTCTGTGTGCATTTCCGCCGGTCTTGTAATGCCAGTGCTCGGCTGGCGGACCTCCAAAAGGAGTTTAACCTGCCCAAGAACCGCCTAATCTGTGACATGCCCACCAGGTGGAACTCAACGTTGGCCATGCTGCAGCGGCTGCACATGCAGCAGAGGGCCATCAATGAGTACCTGTGCGACTATGGCACAAGGACAGGGTCAGGGAAGCTTGTTTTTTTTTCCCCACGCCAGTGGGCCATGATCAGGGATGCATGCACTGTCCTGTCACCATTTGAGGAGGCCAAGAGGATGGTGAGCAGTGACAGTGCATGCATCAGTGACACTGTCCCCCTTGTCCACCTGTTGGAGCACACGCTGCGTGGAATAATGGACAGGGCACTTGAGGCAGAACAGAGGCAGGAAGAGGAGGACTTCCTTAGCTCTCAAGGCCCACTTTATCCAGACAGTGTTCCTGCGTGCCCGCCGATCACACAGGAAGAGGACGAGGAGGAGGAAGAGGAAGATTGTGTCAGTATGGAGGTGGAGCCTGGCACTCAGCATGAGCAGCAGTCTTTAAGGGATCAGTCCCAAGAAACACATGGACTTGTACGTGGCTGGGAGGAGGTGGCTGCGGACCATGTCGTCCTTAGTGACCCAGAGGACTCCGGACCGAATCCCTCAGCAAACCTATGCTGCATGGCCTCCCTGATCCTGCAAAGCCTGTGTAAGGATCCTTGTATTTGTGGTATCAAGGAGAAGGACCAATACTGGCTGGCAACCCTCCTTGATCCACGTTACAAGGGTAAGGTTGCGGACCTTATCTTGCCATCGCAGAGGGAGCAGAGGATGAAACATCTTCGGGAGGCCTTGCAGAAAGGTCTGTGCAACGCGTTCCCAGAGACTGGGAGGGTACAAACTCCTGTTTCTGGACAACGTGTTGCTGAGGCTTTGGTCAGTCAAAGAAGGAGCAGTGGAGAAGGTGGCCGTCTGACCGATGCGTTCAGACAATTTTTTGGTCCGCAGCCCCAAGGTATGATTGGTTCCAGCAACCATCGCCAGCGTCTGTTTTACATGGTGCAGGAATACCTAGGGGCAAGATCTGACTTGGACACCTTTCCCACCGAAAATCCTCTGTGTTACTTGATCTTGAGGATGGATCACTGGCCAGAGCTTGCACAGTATGCAATTGAGCTACTGGCCTATCTTGCATCCAGCGTTCTTTCGGAACGCACATTCAGTGCTGCTGGAGGCTTTGTAACCGATCACAGGGTGCGTTTGTCCACCGACTCGGTCGATGGACTGACCTTCATAAAAATGAATCAGTCTTGGATCACCACCAGCTACCAAGCACCTGATGCTGATGTAACCGAATAATTTTTTTTGAAATCTCAGATACCTTCAAAGACTGCCTATGCTGATGCTGAGTGACTATCCCTGAGTAATTATCCTCTTCCTCCTCAATGATCACGCTGATAGCTTGTAAGAACATTTTTGGTTCTGGGAGCCACCACCAGTGCCTAAGGCCCAATTTTTCAGCCCCTGTTTAACAGGAGCGTGTAATTACAATTTTTGATGCAATACTTTGCAGCAGGGCTCGTTTCTGTGTTACAACTAGAGTATCTGTGAGGGGTTGCAGTGTTGTGGCACCAGCACCAGTGCCTAAGGCCCAATTTTTCAGCCCCTGTTTAACAGGGGCGTGTAACTACAATTTTTGATGCAATACTTTGCAGCAAATAAATGGAAACTTTCTTGTACCAAAATAGTGATCTCCTGGTAGCCAAGTAGGGCTGCATCATCTGGTCGTTCATATCCACCCCCCCCCCCCCCCTCCATGTATAGGTTGTACTCATGCACACATTTTGGATTCTGTATTGGGCCTCCTCTTCTCTGAAGTTCCACCAAGGTGTCATTATATATTGTTGAAAGGATGTAGACATCTCTTTTTTTATCTCTCCACTTCACCGCTAGTACCTCTTCAGTCCGCATACTGGCCATTTCACCCTGCTTCAATTTCTTGGCGACCAATCTTTGTGGGAAGCCTTTGCGGTTGGTGCATGCTGTCCCACAGGCCACAGTGTTCTTTAGGTACAAATGGCGGAAAAGTGGGAGACTAGTGTAGAAATTGTCTACATATAGGTGGTAACCTTTCCCAAGTAATGGTTGGATCAGCTGCCAGACAATTTTGCCACTTGTTCCCATGTAGGTAGGGCATCCAGGGGGGTTTAGCTGTCTGTCTTTTCCCTCATAAATTATAAAGTCATATGTGTAACCCGTGGCCCTGTCACACGCCTTATAAAATTTTACCCCACGTCTGGCTCTTTTACTGGGGAGGTATTGTTTTATTCCAAGTCTTCCGGTGAAGTGTACTAGGGATTCATCCACACATATATTTCTATTAGGGGTAAACATCTCCTTGAAGCTGGTGCAAAAAAAATTGATTAGGGGCCGAATTTTGAATAATTTATCATAACTGGGATGATTTTGAGGGAGGCATTGGGCATTGTTATTGAAGTGTAAAAATCTCATGATCATATCATAACCGGTTCTGGGCATCAATGACGAATAGACCGGAATGTGGTGGATAGGTTGGGTAGACCAGTAGGAATGGAGTTCATTTTTTTTTGTCAGCCCCATGTTGAGGGTTAGGCCAAGGAAAATTTTAAATTCTTCCACGGTGAGGGGTTTCCAAACAAAAGGACGGGCATATGAGGAACTTGGATTGTTGGCTATATGTTGGCTGGCGTATAGATTACATTGCTCCACAATGTAGGTTAGGAGATCATTGGTAAAAAATAAATGAAGAGAATAAAGTGGGGTTACATTTTCCGTCTGCATCTGAGGGCCTGGCTGGGCTGTAAAAAGGGGTATTACAGGTTCTACTGACGTATCGGGCAGCCATGTTGGATACAGTAGAACATCTTGGAGGCTAGTATGGGCACTGCCTCGTTGATGGGATCCGTTGCTAGCATCCGGCCTATCTTCTAGGAAGGTTGCAAAACTGCTGGTGGATGCCTGCCCATCCCGGAGTGCTGCGCTGCTGGTGGATGCCTGCTGGTGGATGCCCTGGAGTGCTGCACTACTGGTGGATGCCTGCATATCATCCTGGAGTGCTGGGCTGCTGGTGGATGCCTGCATATCATCCTGGAGTGCTGCGCTGCTGGTGGATGCCTGCTGGTGGATGCCCTGGAGTGCTTCGCTGCTGGTGAATGTCTCCTCCTGCTCATTTCTCCTGATTCTCCTTGTTAGGATTCTATCTTCCTCTGTTTCCAACTCGGAGCCACTGCTTTCCACTGGCTCATAGTCGCTATCCGAGTCTGACGGAGAGAATTCCCCGCTACTCTCGTCTGATATACTCTGGAGTATTTGGAGAGCCTCCTCTGCGCTGTAAGATCTTTTCGTCATGTTGGCGGGCAGATGTGCCAGATGGCGGGCGGCAGATGTGTCAGATGGCAGGCGGCAGATGTGTCAGATGGCAGGCGGCAGATGTGCCAGATGGTGGACGGCTGTGCCAGATGGTGGGTGGCTAGATGTGCCAGCTGTTGACGGGCTGATGTGCCTGATCGTGGGCAGATGGCAGATGTGACAGATGGCCGGCGGCAGATGTGCCAGATGGCCGGCGGCAGATGTGCCAGATGTTGGCGGGCGGCAGATGTGTCAGATGGTGGGCGGCAGATGTGCCTAATGACTGGCGGGCAGATGTGCCTAATGACTGGCGGGCAGATGTGCCTAATGACTGGCGGGCAGATGTGCCAGATGTTGGCAGATGTGCCAGATGGCGGGCGGCAGATGTGCCTGATGGCGGGCGGGCAGATGTGCCTGATGGTGGGTGGCAGATGTGCCTGATGGTGGGCGGCAAATATGCCTGATGTTGGCGGGCAGATGTGCCTGATGATTGGCGGGCAGATGTGCCTGATGATGGCAGGTAGATGTGCCTGATGATGGGCGGCTGATGTGCCAGCTGTTGACAGGCTGATGTGTCAGCTGTTGACGGGCTGATGTGTCAGCTGTTGATGGGCTGATGTGTCAGCTGTTGATGGGCTGATGTGCCAGCTGATGACGGGCTCATGTGTCAGTTGTTGGCGGGCTGATGTGCCAGCTGTTGACGGGCTGATGTGCCAGCTGTTGACGGGCTGATGTGCCTGATCGTGGGCAGATGGCAGATGTGACAGATGGCCGGCGGCAGATGTGCCAGATGGCCGGCGGCAGATGTGCCAGATGTTGGCGGGCGGCAGATGTGTCAGATGGTGGGCGGCAGATGTGCCTAATGACTGGCGGGCAGATGTGCCTAATGACTGGCGGGCAGATGTGCCTAATGACTGGCGGGCAGATGTGCCTGATGACTGGCTGGCAGATGTGCCTGATGACTGGCTGGCAGATGTGCCTGATGACTGGCGGGCAGATGTGCCTGATGATGACGGGCTGATGTGCCTGATGATGACGGGCTGATGTGCCCGCTGTTGGCGGACAGATGTGCCCGCTGTTGGCGGACAGATGTGCCAGTTGTTGACGGGCAGATGTTCACTGACAGGTGTTTTCACTGTTTTGGGGACACTGTGTTTTGGGGACACTAGCTGGGTGATCAGTGGGTAAACAGCAGACAAACAGCTATAAAACTCATAGATCTCCCGGCTGCAGCACAGATCTCTCTTCCTCTCCTCACTGACAGGCTCTGTGTGAGGAGAGGAAGAGATGAGAGCAGTTACAACGCTCTCTATTTACATTACATGACGACTGTGATTGGACACAGTCGTCATGTGATCAGGAGGGACAATCACAGGGCCCTCCTGTGTTATAGTATTAATTACTCTGTCTCTGGGGGGCACAGGCAGATCGGGATCGTGCCGCTGCACGGGCACGTGGCGGCGCGATCTCCTGTCAAGTTCCACCCCTCCCCCATGTTTACTATACGATGGCTGTGATTACACACAGCCATCGTGCGGATCAGGAGGGCAAATCACATTGCCCTCCTGCCGTTCCGAGATGTGGCGTGTCCGGGTGACACGCGCGCATCGGGAGCGCGCCTGCGCGATCCCGCTCCTTCTGAAGGACGTTGGGGAACGTCCAGTCAGAAGAAGGAAGCTCCCACCCGGCTGTTTATGTGCAGTGGCCGGGTGGGAAGTGGTTAATAAAAGCAGACTAAAAATACCGTATTTATCGGCGTATAACACGCACTTTTTTCCCCTTAAAATCAGGGGAAAGTCGTGGGTGCGTGTTATACGCTGATCCCCGCTATCGCTATGTGAATGTCGGCGATCGCCGCCGACATTTACATAGCGAGTAGTTTCAAATAATGGGCCGCGGACTTCGGAAGGACTCGGCGGTGCTGAACGAGCGCCGCCGAAATCACAGAGCCGAGATACACATAGTCGGGTGTATTCGGCTCTTTCCGGCGCCGCTCACTGTCACGCCCAGTCCCGCCATTGGACCTGTGTTATGTCCATCATAGGGCGGGACTGGGCGGGACTGTGAGCGGCGCCGGAAAGAGCCGAGAACCCTCGGCTATGTGTATCTTGGCGGCGTTCGTTCACTTCCGCCGGCGCCGAGTCTCTCCGAACTCCGCGGTGCCATATTTAAAACTACTTCTATGTGCATGGCGGCGGCGGCAGCGGCAGGAGGCATGGACACTAGGCTGCACTGGGGACAAGGCTGCAGGGACAAGGCTGCACTGGGGACAAGGCTGCATTGATAAGGCTGCACTGGGGACAAGGCTGCATTGATAAGGCTGCACTGGGGACAAGGCTGCATTAATAAGGCTGCACTGGGGACAAGGCTGCACTGGGGACAAGGCTGCATTGACAAGGCTGCACTGGGGCAAAGCTGCACTGACAAGGCTGCACTGACACTGAAAAGGCTGCAATGACACTGAAAAGGCTGCAGATGAACACTGATGAGGCTGCATTGATGGGCATTTTAATGTAAGTTTCTTTTCCTTAAACTTCCCTCCTAAAAGTTTTTTTCCTTAAAATTCTCTCCTAAACTTGGGGTGCGTGTTATACGCCAGCGCGTGTTATACGCCGATAAATACGGTAACTGAAATACAATGTGGAAATGAATACATTATTTTACATTTTAATAATAGACACATTTTAAAGTTATTATTTTTAAACTTTTAAAACTAAAATGAATGAAATATAGTAGGTACCACAAGGTGCTTGTTTTTACCTTTATGTGTTTAAAACCCCCTTTCATGCACCCAATAAGCCATTTGAGTGTCTTTTCAATAGGGAATTGACTTATCTGACTTTGGGGGAAGCAGAAACCCTGGAGCTAATCCTATCTATCTTCCCCCAACGAATAACTGTCATTATGGACTGCTGCAGCACTTTTGTTAGTTAGAAGGATATTAAGGGTAGGGTTAAAGTGGTACTAAACCCAGGACCCTGCATTCAATATATCTGGTCTCCCACAGTACACAGAACATGAAAATGCAATTATTTTAGTAAATATAAACTGCTAAATATCTTTTTTCATCAGCAGTTAGAGCAGTCTTGTTACTTTTATGTGTCCAGCCAAGCACTGGTTAAAGCTTGTAGGAGGAGTTTTCTGATCGTCCTATGAGACTGCAAGACCCCTGACCCTCTGTCTGGATAGTGCTGATTGGCCCTGTCCTGATCACATGCATTCTCCCAAGAAAAAACAAAACCTCTCTAGCAATACGCACCAAACTGAGCAGCCTGACTCCACAGACTCTGTGTTATCAGGAAATTATTAGGAGTCAGTGGAAGGAGGGAGGGAACAAAGAAGACAGGATCAAACAACCTTTTTACACAATGCGATGGATTAACCCCCTTAGATTCCACAGTGAGTATAACAAGCATGCTTTACTGCATACACAGACTGATTTTACTGTTGTAGGTTTAAAAACACTTTAAGTTTCGGGGTCAACACTTTTCTTTGAAGATGGTAGACTCATGTCCCTGGTGAATATGCGTAAAACATTCCCTAATGGCTTAAAAGAGTGTTTTCAGGTTAAAGGGGTTTTAAAGTCATAAGGTTTTTTATCCTAATGCATTCGATGCATTAAAGTGGATGTAAACCAATGTCATCCTTTCTAAACTACTGCCATAGGGGTTATCTATAAGGATATACATGCCTCCTGCATGTATCTTTACCCCTCTGTCTGTTATGAGAGCCGAAAAACTGCATATTGTGTGGGTGGATCTGTTGTCTGGAGCTCGGTGGGTGGAGTCGTGATGTCAGTAGACTCCCCGCCCACCTCTACACTCCCCTTGTCAATATGAATTTTCTCCTGTGTATTTCTAACACTGAACTTCTGCTATGATCTCTAACATCCAGTGAAAAGACAGGAAAGCAACCACATGACTTCAGCATGCCCAATCATGCTGAGGTGTGGAACAGCCAATCCTGGCAGAGCAGCAGAAGAAAGGAGTGGGAGGGAAATAAAAAATAATGCCTGTGTCTTAGGCTAGTGCACGAGATATGTAAATCACCTGTCACTCACAGCAAGGGGTAGGATTTGACAAAGTTTTTCTCAGTTTGTCAAGAGTTATCTCACTGAAAAATGAAAGAGGATTGCTCAGAGATGGATTAACTCTTTGTGGCAAGACTGGGCTCAAATGATAGGAAATCTTATACTCTATATTATGACATAAAAAAAAAAATTCGGGTTTACATCCACTTTAAGATAAAAAGCCTTCTGTGTGCAGCGCCCCCCCCCCCCCCCCCCAGCCCCCTAATACTTACCTGAGCCCCATCTCTGTCCAGCGATGTCCTTGAGTGTCTCAGCCGTCCGAAGCTATCCCATCTGATTGGCTGAGACACAGCAGCAGTGCTATTGGCTCCCGCTGCTGTCAATCAAACTCAACTAGCCAATCAGGAGTAAGAGGGGGCGGAGCCAGGCCGCAGCTCCATGTCTGAATGGACACAGCTCAGGTGCCCCCACAGCAAGCTGCTTGCTGTGGGGGCACTCAACAGGAGGGAGGAGCCAGGAGAACAGAAGATGGACCTGAGAAGAGGAGGATCTGGGCTGCTCTGTGCAAATCCATTGTGCAAATCCACTGCACAGAGCAGCTAAGTATAACATGTTTGTTATTTTTATAGAAAAAAAAGACTTTCACAAACAATTACTTTAATGAAAGGCAACAGGAGGCACTTTGTGGTGCCTTCTCCTAGGTAGCACTTTCCACTTTCAAACTTTAAACATGCTGACTGGTTCGCTTTAAGATTTGGGTGGAAAAGAACGGTTTGAATAATCTGGCAGAAGCTTGAATATCTAGGAGATTTTGTCAGATTTCCCTGCTGTTTCTTACCTTCCCCACACAATCTCCACCATCACAGCAAAGCTGAGCAAGTAGGTCATGTTCCTCATGAAGGATTCTCTAATTGTAAAATAAATGAAAAATCTAACAGCAAGAGCATGACACCCACATAATGGCCTTGGAGGATACAAGACCTATTGCGTGGAGAGTTTACCATTGCCATCTCAAAGAGGTGGAAGGGCTCAGTTACGCAACTGATTTTTAAAAGCAAATAGTATTAGTTTAACTTCTTGTTGACAAATATCTAAAGCACAATGAAATCCATGTATTATATAGGAGACATTTGTCAGCAGGGGGTTAATTTGAGGCAACCAGAAAATCTCTTTTGCAACAAATGCCTAACAAGTCACAATATGCAGTCTGTAATTAGCTCAATGCTCTGCATATTATACAGAGCTGCTTCACCCTAATGTGACAGAGTATTTCACCTGCCACAAGAATCCGGACGTGTGTGAACTCTGAGTGTCATCCAAACACCTTTCCACCCACTCCCTATATGTGTGCAGTGATCAGCCATTGTCACAACCTATACAGTCTGTCTGATTTAATAGAATTAATTCCACCTTTTACAAAAAAATAAACGAAACCCCACATTGCAAAAAGAAAACTTGATGCAATGATTATTTTCTGTATTTCAGCACTGCGACCATGATCAGTGGGCCATGGGCGCAATGCTCTAGCTCCTGCAGACTATTCCAGCCCCAGGGCTGAAAAAGGATCTAAGAATGGAGGGAGCGAACCTCAATCTTCTGCGCATCTTCTATACATAGAAGCTGTAGCACAACTTTTATAAATGGCGGAGCTGGGTGGAACGGGTGTGCATAGTCAGGTACTGTTGATGAGAGCCTGAAATAGCTCTTCAATTCTATTTATCCCTGCTGCATCAGATAATTAAGGAGATGGGGAAGCATGGACAATGGAAGGTTTCAGCTAATAGAACAGGCATCAACAAAAGGAACACAACCTATTGACGAAGTTATGTCCTTTGTGCTGATCTTTTTGTTTTTTCTATTTTGGCTGCACGTTGGCTTTTAATTCATTGGAAATTGAGATAGATAGATAAAGGATTTACATTTGTTTGGAGTCCTTATTAAACCCTTATTATGAAATGTGATATATAGCAGAATATTGCAGGACCATGTTTGTTTTCTCTCTGCAGGCTGCCACTTGTTTGTATTTTGTATTATGCCGCGTACACATGATCGGAAATGCTGCCAGCAAAACTCTGATGAGTGCTTTTTGTCAGAAAATGCGACCGTGTGTATGCTCCATCGGTCTTTTGCTGGCAGAATTCCAGCCAGCAAAAGATTGTGAGCATGTTCTCTATTTTTTTCAGTCGGGAAAAGTTCCTATCCGAAAATTCGTTCGTCTATATGCAATTCGGATGCGCAAAAAATCACGCATGCTCAGAAACAATTTGACGCATGCTCAGAAGCATTGAACTTAATTTTCTTGGCTCGTCGTAGTGTTGTACGTCTCCGCCTTCTTGACGGTCGAAAGTTCAGAGAACTTGTGTGTGACCGTGTATATGCAAGGCAAGCTTGAACGGAATTCCGTCGAACAAAGCATCCAAGTTTTTTCTGACGGAAATGCCGATCATGTGTACACGGCATTAGAGGTTTCCCTCTTGTGCAGTTCCGTCTTGTGGGTGGTTCTGCATGTCAGAGACCACCAGTGCCGAATGTCAGGGACCACCAGTACAGATTATCAGTGCCCATCAGTGCAGTGACACCAGTGCCTTATCATTGCCCATCAGTGCGGTGTCACCAGTGCCTTATCAGTGCCCATCATTGCAGAGCAGGGATAGTTACAGATCATCAGGATGACAGAGTGCATCTCGGGATGATAGGTTTGTATGTGAGAACACCGCTCGTGGTACAGCCCCGCATACCTGCACCGGAATTGTGATAGACAGCGTAGAGCGCAAGGTTCCAATGTACAGGGAGGCGGAGCTGTACCACGAGCGGTGTTCTCACATACAGATCTATCAGCCTGAGATGCGCTCTGTCATTCCGATGATCTTTACCTTTCCCGCACTGGAGACAGATGGCGGGCGGGCGGTGTCAGCGGGGAGCGGCGCTGGCAAGGAGGAGGGAGCAGAGGGGGAAGACACCACCTCTATGGGCGGCACAAACCAAGGGCTGTGAGAGCCCCTCCGCCCACTACAGCGAGCCAGGCAGAAATAGAACTCCCTGCTCACTTTCAGAGGACTACAAGGGGGCGTCAAACCGCTGGCTGAGGTTACTCCAAGAAAAATGTAGCCGGCAACTCCAGAATCCCATGAAAATCTGTATTTGCTACATAAAAGTCAAGATAAAAAACACCTGATGCATTTCGGCTTACAGCCTTGTTCACAGCATATTCACAAAATGAACGACAGAACATTTATACTACATGCCTCATATGAGGAAAGCAGTGTCAATAAAACAATTATTCAATTAAAATCAAAAACTGGCAGATGACAGAAAAAAGCGGCACTGGATTCTATTCGTATTGGACATGGGCTTACAACACTATGAAAAGATTCAGCATATCAAAAAGACACCATGTATAACAATAGGCTTGTGCAAGCTGATATCTAGATTGATGTTGTGCTCTACAACAAAAAGAAATCATTTCATTAATAAAAACAATAGGGATGAAGCAGCAGATATAAAAAAACATCCAGCACAATCAATACTTTATATTATTTTAGAAACAAATCCAAATCCCACCTGGAGTTCATACCTGCAGGGGTTCTAGTACCGAGAGTAAATATCCACCAGACCTCTCTCTCAAGTAGTCTATGGTGGAGATCACCTCCCCGGGGAATTTTTTTTTAACCCTTTCTACACCATCAAATACAAAAGATTCCATATTTCCAGCGTGCACATATTTAAAGTATTTTTGGATACATTAGAAAGATTCCTGTCATTGGAATAAGCTGCACCATTATAGTGTTGGCTCATCCTGACCCTCAGAGATCTGGAGGTACATCCTACATATTGCAGTGTGCATGCTGTGCATTCCACATCATACACAACATTCTTTGCATCACATTAATGAAATCTCGAATTGTGTATTCTCTGCCAGTGGATCGAGAGACAATGCTGGCTGAGGTTACTGGAGGGATAGCAGCCAGCGGTCTTGCAAACAGGAAATCACCAGGCAATAAAGTTTTTTCAGCAAGTTCAGATGGACTTATGTCTTTTTACAACCTCACCTACTATGTAACTATGTAACCTTAATGCGTTCTCTGCATTAAAGCGGAGTTCCACCCAAAAGTGGAACTTCCGCTTATTCAACTCCTTCCTCCCTCCGGTGCCACATTTGGCACCTTTCAGGGGGGAGGGGAGAATGGGGACCTGTTTTTGACAGGTCCCCTTCCCCACTTCCAGAGACGGCCCCCGTGGCGAAGCTTGGCCCCCCTCCTCCTTCCTCTGCTATGCCAATTACAAAGCGCAGCGTGCTTTGCGCATGCGCAGTAGGGAATCGGTTGAGAAGCCGAGATGCTTCCCTGCCGGGTTCCCTTACCAGCAATGGTGGTAGCTGCACTCGAAAGCCGTTCTGAAGATCAGCTATCAGCTAGGGTGCCGACATCACAGGCTCCCTGGACAGGTAAGTGTCCATATATTGAAAGTCAGCAGCTGCAGTATTTGTAGCTGCTGACTTTGTATTTTTCATGGGGTGTGCGGACCTCCGCTTTAACGTAAGAAAATCTTCTGTGCTTGTGATCCCCCAAGCCCCTTCATACTTACCAAGCCAGATCTTGACTAGCGATGTGCCCGAGAGCAGTGGCTCTCTCCTCACTGGACATGGAGGCAGCAGCACAAGGCGTTGGCTCCTGCTGCTGTCAATCACAGACTGTGAGGAGAGAGCAGGGGGCGGGGTCAAGCTCAGGATCGAGCCTGCAAGTGGGGACCATATCAAGCAGCTTGTTATCAGGGCACTCTGCACGGGTGAGAAGCCAGGAGTGCCTGCAGGGAACCCCAGAATAGGAGGATCAGGGCTGCTCTGTGCAAAACCATTGCACAGAACAGGTAAGTATGACATGTCTGTTATTAAAAAAAAATCACTTTAACCACTTCAATACCAGACACTTTCACCCCCTCCTGCTCAGGCCCTTTTTCAGCACTATCACATATTGATTGACAATTACTCAGTCGTACAAAACTGGACCCAAATGAACTTGTTATTTTTTGTAGACAGATAGACCTTTCTTTTGGTGGTATTTAATCACCACTGGGTTTTTTATTATTTGCTATATAAATCAAAAAAATACCACAAATTTTGAAAAAAAAAAAACAATATGTTTTTCTTGATTTTTGTTATAAATTTTGCAAATATATAAATACTTCGTAAAATTAAGCCAAAATATATTCTGCTACATTCTTTGGTAAAAATAAAGAACCCAAATAAGTACATATTATTTAGTCTGTGTGAAAGTTAGAGTCTACAAACTATATTATATTATCTGAAAATTCATCAAGCCTGATGCCTCTCATTTATTGAGGCCCTAAAATGTCAGGACAGTACACAGTACAAAACCCCTTTTTTGGAAAGTAGACAGTGCAAGGTATTTATACATTTTAGCCTAAATTTATAAAGAAATGTGATTTAAAAAAAAACAAAAAACTAAAGAATATGTTTTATAGCAGAAAGTAAACAATTTTTTTTTCTTCAGAATTTTCATTTATATCACAAAAAATAAAAAAACAGTGGTGAACAAATACCACCAAAAGAAAGCTGCCTGACCATGCAATTGCCAGTTAAAGCAGCGCAGTGCTGAATAGAAAAAAAATGGTCTGGTCATGAAGGGGGTAAAACCTTCCGGAGCTGAGGTGGTTAAGGAAGAATTGGCTGCCTCCAGGTGAGCTGCAGAACTTTTGTATCTGCCCATGTACACCTTTTCTTTTGCTAGTTTTAAACTTATTTTTTAATCTGTTTACCTGATTTTCAACTACAATATGTATTTAAGGTGCTTCTAAAGCCTAAAAAAATGTTTTACCTTAATTTAAGGTAAAAAAAAATGTAGGCATCAGCATCCCCCCTCATCTCTACCTTTTACTTACATCATGAGCCCTCATTTGATCCAGCACTGTGCACATCTGCAGCTCTTCTCTCCCCTCATTTCCGGGTCTCGCTGGCTTTGCTGGGGCAGCGGGAGCCGTGGGTTCCCAGTGCTGTCAATCAAAGGGAGCGGTGGGCGGGGCCGAGTCCCGCTGTCTGTGTCAATGGACACAGCAGCAGGGATTGGGAGTGAGCACACATGACCTAATTGGAATGAGAGAGATGTGTAATTCTTGTTACAATTTTATCTCTTTGAACATAGTATGACTACATTGGTTCTCTGAGGGCCCCTATTTTTTATTCATTTTAGCCACTCCCACTCCCTTTTTTCCTCCTCCATTTTGTTAACTTATACTGAGTCTGAACAAAATAGTCAGGTTGATGCCTAATCCCCATTTATCTTCTCCAGTAGAGGACTCTCTGCCCCCCTTTTGTCCTATATTTTTGGCCGCTCTAAGAACTTGTAGATCTCCATCTCCTTAGTTTGCACTTCCATATCCTCGTAATCGTGTTCATTTGTTATCTGTTGTTCAAAATTTAAAATCTGAATTCTATGAGATGGTCCTATTCAATGGACAGATATTTTTTTCATAAGACAGATGGATACAAACAGCAAGTTGTACACTACTACTGCTACTTGACTACTACTATAGAGTTCTCCACCAAGCACCTGATGGACCAAAGAATATCTATGCTATGTTTCTGTAATAAGAAAAAGTAGAATATTCTTTCATGGCTGGTATTTTTTTTTTTTTCACAACCATAGCTGGTATTATGTACCATGTTTTCTTTCTTTTTGACTCTCAGATTTTTGTAATCTCATTGAAGTTGAATCTATATACAAAGAATTATAAAAAGAAAAGATGACAGCTAATTTAGGCAACGCAAATCTTTATAAAATGTTCTGAGGCTTATAGTAAAGAGTAGTGTAAACCATGTAAAATGAAAATGGATGAATAAAACACACAGCTCTTACCATATTGTTAACCCTTAACATTCCTTAGAAAACTAATTTTTACTTACAGAAATCTTTTAACCCAAACAATTCACTAGAATTGGACACGCTGGATAAAATGCAACCAAACCTCTTTATATATTCAGGTACAGTAGCATGTTTGTATTCAGTTTTTCTAAGGGTCGGTTCACACATGGGCAACACGACTTTAGCGCGACTTTGTACCGCGACTTCAACGCGGCTTCAGCGCGACTTTAGCGCGACTTCAGCGCGACTTCGGCAAATTACGAGGCGACTTGAAGTCGCCTCCATGGCAGGCGACTTCGCCTGTGGCCAATCACCTCTCTGGGAGGGAGGGGGGAGGGAGGGGTTTTCTCTGCAAAGTCGCTTGAGAGATCCGACTTGCAGGCGACTTACATTGAGTTGAATGGGTACAAGTCGCCTACAAGTCGGATAGAAGTAGTACAGGAACCTTTTTTGAAGTCGGAGCGACTTCAGTAGTGTCAGTTAAGACGGTTCAATTCACTACAATTGTAATCTAAATGCAAAGCGACTTGGGGCGACTTGGGGCGACTTGAGGGCGTACAAGTCGGATCCCAAGTCGCCCCAGTGTGAACCGAGCCTAAAGGGGTCTCAGAATACCAAGAATTACCTGGCTTTGGCTTCTGGCTAGTTTGCCACAACAGTCATATAAGTGCAAATTGATACTCATTTAAAAAAAAAAAAAAAAAAAAAAGCTGCTACTGAAAAAAGAAAGACGATCCCCTGCAGAAAATGCAGCTCAGCCAGCAAATAAACAAGAACTGATAACCATAGGAGGTTTCCAAGCCACAGGATGGGGAACACAGGTTTAAATGTCAGAAGAAGAGGGATGTCATCATTAGTGAACCTGACAACTCCAAGGTTTAGGTGGTAACTCTACCACACGTGTGTCAAATGACATGCTTTCTGAAGAACCTCAGATCAGTATCTTAGACCTGTTTTCAGAAACGTTAATACAATGGCACTGTTCCTGAGTGGCTTCAATAATGAACCAAAATAAAAAATAATGAAGTTCTTTTGATATCCCTGTGTCATCATCTGGGAATAGGAGCTAGCTGTAAAAATGTATGAATGAATCTAGTTCTGTTCCCTTTCAACACCTAGTCATTTGTTAGAATATCTCAAAGTGATACTAAAGTCTAGTTTTTTTTTAGTTAAAAATAACAAACATGTTATACTTACCTGCTCTGTGCAGTGAATTTGCACAGAGCAGCCTGGATCCTCCTCTTCTCGGGTCCCTCTTCTGTGCTCCTGGGACCTCCCTCCTGTTGAGTGCCCCCACAGCAAGCAGCTTGCTATGGGGGCACCCAAGCCGTGCCACAGCTCCCTGTGTCCATTCAGACACAGAGCCACGGGCTGGGCCTTTTCTTCTCTTGTCATTGGTTGACTGACTTTGATTGACAGCAGCGGGAGCCAATGGCACCACGCTGCTGTCTCAGCCAATGAGGAGGGGAGGCAAGATCACTGGATCTGGATGGACCTCAGGTAAGTATTGGGGGGGGGGGCTGAGAGGGGCTGCTGCATGCAGAAGGCTTTTTATCTTAATGCATAGAATGCATTAAGATAAAAAAAACCTTCTGCCTTTACAATCACTTTAAAGTGTTATTAAACCTAAAAACAAACATTTATTACACTGTAGCTTACTATTTCTTAGATGTGATGGCTGCATTTGTTTTCTTTTTTAGGCTTTCTTCCATTTTACAACTGGTTATCCAGCCAGTAGGTCTATTGTTTTTTAAAAGAACAAGCTGTCCAGCAGAATATATCAAATATATCAGAGATGAGGCAAACCATTTAACACTAGCAGGGGTTCTGACAATGATCAGCTTTTATTTATGTAAAACCCTTATCCCAAAAGGAAAAAAACAGATTGCTGTAACTGCTTATAAAGTATTAGCTGGAGTTTGGCTTCAATGTGTTATTGTATTTAAATCTGCTAGTCCATTTAACACTCCCCTCCCCCCAAACTAACAATGTCCAAATGTGTCCCCTTTGCTCATTCATCTAGAGCGGGGGCACTGTAATAAAGGAGGTGTATTACTGGCCAAATCACCAGGTGAAAAAAGCCTAAAAAAGAAAAAGAATGCAGCCACCACATGTAATGTTGCAATGTTGCACTCCAGATTTGTGCAATAGGTATGTTTTTCTCATGACAACCATAGATTATCCATAGCAAAAACATTTAATAAAGTGGGTCTAAAGCGTAAAGGTATTCATTTTATTTTTTACCTAAATGCATAAAAAACATTCTGCGTCAAAGGACCCCCTCACCCCCCTTATACTTACCTGAGCTCAATATTGATCCATTGCCATGCATGAGAGCAGTGGCTCTCTGCTCTCTCCCTCCTCATAGGGCAAATTGATAGCAGTGGGAGCCATGGGGGGGGGGGGGGGGGGGGGCGACCCACGCTGTATATAGATGCAGACAGGGTGGCTCAGGAGAGAGTGGGGGGGGGGGGAGCCAGGAGCAGCAGCTGGGGACCCAAAAAAAGAGGATTGGGGCTGCTCTGTGCACAACGATTGCACAGAGCAGGTAAGTATGACAGGTTTGTTGTACAAAAAAAAAAAAAGCTTTACAATCACTTTTCAAAAATCATTACACGCATTTTAAAATACAATCTAAATATGTATATTAAAGAGTATTGTCAAAATACAGAATCATTGTATTCATTTTTGTATTATATTTCATTTATTTTTAGCCTAGTTCTATTACTCTGAACAACCTTGAAGTGTGCAAATTTATTTTGTGACAATCCCCACACATTTACTTCCTTGAATTCTGTGACACGTATTCATCATGCCCTGTGAGTAGGCACTGCTGTGTCACACATTTCACGGAGCCTGCCTCCCGAATTACAGTGCTGAGAGGAGGAGTTTCAGGAGACAGAGAGTACAGGAATTAGTGCTTGCAGGCAGCATGGTACCATGGACTATGTAGTCCTTACAAATTGTAAGTAAACAGCAGAGGAGAAGCTGGAAAGCATGCAGGGAATCCAGGAAGTTGTGGAATGAGATGGCCAGCAGATAGGCAGAACTGAAATGAAAGGAGATTTTTCAAGTATGTTTATATTAGATTTTCAAAAATAACTATTGTTTATATTGTTTTTACACTGCTGATGCCATAGAAAGAAAATGTATGCTCTGGCCATAGAACTCCTTTGAGTATCCCAATATATCGAAGTATAAAATCCCAAATTAAATTCTGGAAGAGGAATGGAGTTATCTAAAATATCGACAGAAATTAAATAAGTCACTCCTTCTGTGGGTTCTCAGCAGGGCACAAGGAACTGCAAAAGCAATTACCAAATGTAAGGGTGGTTCCAATATACAATATATGTAAAGGAACCAAATTGAACCCAATGGGTGAACTGCTCACCTGACACTGTAACTGAGTTACAAGCATGAATATATATATTTTTCTGCACAACAGGATTACAACTAGGAGAGGAAGGTCAGTATTTGAAGTTAAATAGGTCTCTAATTCTTTGCTCAGTGCAGTCAATCTAACATTAAAAAAGGAGAGCACAGGGATGACCTCATCAATGTGCTGCCACCCCTTTATTGTTTACTTAGCAGGGGTACATCATGGACCGAGTTTCAAATATTTATATATCCTTAAAATTATATATACAAAAGAAAGGATAATATATCCAAATAACGCAAATTCTTTTACTTCAAAAAATAATATTCATAATGTACAAAAAAATCAAGGCACATTTTGACATTATGGATTTGAATTCTTGAAGTAAAAGAATTTGCATTATTTGGATATCTAATTTTTCCTTTCTCAGACAATAATTGGTGGAAAATCAGGAGCCCACTGCTGATATGATATATATATATATATATATATATATATATATATATATATATTTTTTTTTTTTTGTACCAATAAATCTTTAAAACAAGCCCTCACTGACCTCTTAAACTACAGTTACTATGGAGTAATTCATCTTCAATGTTTACAGCAGAAACATTACCTTTCATTTCAGCAGCTCAGCTTGCCCTGTTTTTCAGTATCAGTAGTGACATTGCAGCCTGCCAAGCTTCCATTCTCTAATGCAAATACGAAAGACAGAAACCAAACATTCTCTGACCTCCATCTCAAACATAACCCTGCAGTGGTAATATTCCAGTGCAGTGGGGGTAAGGGTAATGCAAGCCTCTGGTCTTGTCATAAGCACTCGTTAAGACTGCTAACTAGGCCTACCCTTTCCACCCCACCCTCCATTCGTTAAGCTGTACTATAGCTTTAAGCAATGAAATGTGCTCTATGAATGGAAGAGGAATTGATTACTGACTGGTCCGCCTCTTCCTTTATTCATAGAGTAGAAAAAAAATTGGGCGTAAATCAGACCTGAAATGGTGAACGGGGACGCACCGG
The DNA here is from genome assembly GCF_042186555.1 of Aquarana catesbeiana. Classification (NCBI taxonomy): domain Eukaryota; kingdom Metazoa; phylum Chordata; class Amphibia; order Anura; family Ranidae; genus Aquarana; species Aquarana catesbeiana. The sequence goes on along the minus strand of NC_133327.1, from coordinate 107,119,358 downwards.
ACCCCTGCTGGATGCCACATGCGAAGATAGTGTGAACCCAGCCTTAAAGTACTGTCTAAGGTTTCTGATAAAAAAAAAAAAAAAAATGGGGTAAACTTAGAGCCTTTGCTTTAATGTACAAGTATACGAGAACATTATTACAAGTGCTGCCATTCCCCATGCTACAGTTCCACTTAAATATAACAAAGTGCCCCCTGCAAAGGAAGATCATAAATACTCACCTTTCCCATTCCTTCTATCATGACTTTATGTCCTGTAGTGCTGTTGAGGTTGGCGGAAAAAAACTGAAATCGGGCATTCTCTATTTTTAAAGGTTCTCCGAGTGACGGTTTTCAATTATTACAGCATAGACTGGTATCATGGGCAGCAACAGAGGACAGTATCTTCATTTGTAGGGAGTACAGTACTTTGTACTATTTTCAAGTCAGTTACTTTAAATATAGGGAAGTCAATAATGTAGTGTATGCATTTTCAACTGTGTGTTTACCTGTGTGCCTGGAATGCAGCTAGAAATTTGCAGCAAAATGAATTTTACTATATAAAAAAAAACACACAAATGTACAGAAAAAAAACAGCAAGCCACACTGATTTCTGAAGACAAATCTCATACGGCAGATAACCCATACATTTGCTGATCTTGGCAGGGTTAGACGGGTAATATTTTCACAAATTCAAACGATTTACCAGGCACAACTCCTCTCCCTGAACATACCATTCCAGCCAGACTCCTGCCGCAACACCTATACGGTACACTGATGATTTGCAGCCTATCATTAATAATACAAAGCAGCATTGCAACCTGCCATTACGAAAAAGGATTGCCATGCCTCATCAAGTAAATTGACATAATGTGACATTAGTTTAAATGGATTTAGCTTCCAGTGCGTTCATTGTGCCTTAATTAAATGCAGCTTGCTCTGACACTGCCCACCCTCTTCATTACGAGACGTCTGCACTGAAAATATGTCCAGAAGGAGATGGGTTTGAGGCTGAGGATCTAACACATCAAGCAAAACATTAAAGAGACTGAACCAAGGAGCCGTCGTCTGCCTGTTCGTAATTTGTGTCAATTGTCCGACAGCAATTCTCCTGATCGCTTCCTTACAATCAGACTGTGCATCTGGTTATTGCACGGTGAAGAGGAAATTGGAATTAATGTGGTCTTGGGCCCTTGTCGCTGCCTATCATCACTAAGGAATAATAACAGCAATAATAGCACATATGCTAAACAAGCAGCTGACTTGCATATACTGTGATTTGTGTCAAGAGCTCCACTTCTTATACCGTGAATTTGTTTTTTCCTCAAGAAGCTCCAGAAAAAATAAATGTGTGCAAATGGATCTTTGCTGAAATACTTCCAGTACAAGAGTTAAATAAACATCAGGATCTAGAAGAACTAATAGCTTAAGATACCTTACCTTACCCATAACAACTTGATAAAAAAATAAGATTACCTACATTCCACATTAATAATTATGCTACCAAAACGTGTGCTGTAATGTGCCTCCAGCATTGCTCCCGTTTACTCTTGCCTTGAGCCTGCCATTTTGCTGAAGCCCAGAGCCCCTGAACAGCAGTAAATCTTTAGGCTGCTGGCAGATCTGCCTCTACAAATTCGGCACAATGCCTAAAAATAGAGAGCAATTGAGCATGTGTCGAGCAGAGTGAGACAGTGGGGTTGATTTACTAATGGCAAATAAACTATGCACTTTGCAAAGTGCAGTTGCACTCTGCAAGAGCAATTGCTCCAGAGCTTAGTAAATGAGCAGATCTGCTGACTTCCATCATCCAATTATGTGCAAGCAAAAATGCAGTTTTTCTTTTTTATTTCCCTTGCACGTGATTAGGAATTCTTTGCAAAGTGAAGCTTTACCTCATTTACTAAACTCTAGAACAACTGCATTTGCAGAGTGCCATTGCCTTTAGTAAATCAACCCCAGTGTATTACTGGATTTTAAATCGTATAGGCCAGTGATGGCGAACCTTGGCACCCCAGATGTTTTGGAACTACATTTCCCATGATATTCATGCAGTCTGCAGTGTAGTTGAGCATCATGGGAAATGTAGTTCCAAAACATCTGGGGTGCCAAGGTTCGCCATCACTGGTATAGGCAATTATCTTTAATGTTTTACATAGCTATACCTGCAAAAGAGGCCAGCTTGAAGTGATCTAGCAGGACCTAATTTTCTGCCTACAGTTCCACTTTAAGACATAAAATTATCTTGTATCAAAAAATATGTTAAAAAAACCAACTGTGTATCATAGATCGTTGAGTCCCAATATACCTTATTACCGCTGAGAGCGGTATTCCCGGGTAAGGTATGACAGAAGATCAACGGCGTGGGTAGCTGTGACCATACAGCGACCCACGCCGTTGATCTTCTGTCATACCTTACCCGGGAATACGCTCTCAGCGGTAATAAGGTATATTGGGACTCAACGATCTATGATACATGCTTATATTATTTTGATACATTGTAAGTGTACATCTATATGGGATCACTTTTTTTTTTTAAATAAAAGTATTTTCATTTACTGGATTACGCTATGGACACTTCTATTTCTTCGCTCGTTATGAGCTTAATTTAGATGGAAGTATGCAGAGTGCGCTGACAGCTATCCAAACATCCATTCACGGATCCAGTCCTATTTGAGTGAACTAAGTCCATCGATATTAAACCAGTGAAAGGCACGCTGTTAACCCATCGTCTTCTGGTAAGTGAATTACCTATAGGGGATTCCCATAAAAGCAATGTGGTGAAGGATTTATCTGGGATTTTGATGAGCAGAGAGTTGGTGTTCAACATTCTTTATAAAGGGATCAGCTACCACCCTACACCCTGCTGTACACTATTAAGACACAAGTGGAACTTTTCATCTGTATTTGTATTTTATTCCACATATGAACTTCTTAAGCGCTGCTAATGTTTAAAAGACTGTTTTTTTTTAATTTTTTTATACAGTTTACATTTTTATAGTAGCAGCTATATATATTTTTATTTATCATATTTTTTTTTTTTTTTTTTCACAAGCGCTGAGGGAGAAATACTTTGTATCTGTTTATTTCTCATTGTTTGTGAAACATAAAATGATCTTGCTTCTCTTCCTCCAATGGATTTCAAGCTGCCATGTATTTCCAAATGCGTTCTAGACCTTAAAAAAGAAAAAACCAAAGCAGGGTACAGGGACCCCTACAATACTCTGGGGTACTTTTGTGATTCCATTTATCTTGATCTTTTTTTGTTATGTTTTTGACCCCATTTGTGTCCCAGGCGATGCAGTCTTGGTTCCTACAGTATTGTAAACTTTTCTTGTTGTACCCCTTGTGATACATGCAAACATTACTGTTTGATATGTTCTCTGTACTTCTGTCTAAATAAAGAATTGACAAAAAACCCCATAAAATTATCGTTGTCCAGTCTAGGGGGATACTATCAGGCAATGGTCATATACAGTATGTATACGCATTCCATAATTTTGTCCAACATCCCCAAATCTGCTGAGTTGAACTTTCGAGGCTGATTACCATAATCTCCCCAGAGATAAGTAAGCACCCATAGTATCCAAGATTGCTCCTCATCCCCTGGCCTTAAAAAAGGAACATTGTGGGCCTGAGTTTCCAAAAGCTGGATAAATTAACTCTCCATTCATAGGCACATATACCATTTTCGGCCTTCTATTTCTCTAATATCTGATTGTATGCATGACTTTTATTATTTTCCCAACACAGCCAAAGTCAAAGTTTAATGTGAATGGTTAAAAGAAGCTGCTAGCTTTTATTATGAATCTAGGTTGTTAGTTTCTTGCTAGGCATACAAAGTGGGAGTGATACAAATCTTTTCGGGAATTACTAGCGGGGTGGCTAGAAGCAACTAAAGCAAAACTGTTCAACAGAAAACCATATAAATAAAATCTCACTTTATTTATTTCAGAATAAAAGCAACTGAGATGAATTCATTCCATGTCAATAAAATGTACAAATGATGCGTTTTGGCCCATCGGGGTCCTAATAACAATAACTCTGTACTAACACAAATGTAATAGACATAGGTGTGCCAGGTGTGCCTGGGCACACCCTAATCACCCTGTGTGGTGCATATTCCCCTTTTTTAGAACCCTGATATTTCACCAAATAAAAAAATGTTCTTTTTTCTTCGAAAAAATTTGGAAAATATTACAAAAAAAAAAATACAATTGTAAAAATGAATATAAAATAAAATAATAAAAATAAAAACTACTGACACCAATATCTGCCCTTATGACACCATCCACTGCTCTACTGACACTGTCAGTATATATATATATATATATATTTACACACACACACGCACATGCACAAACACACATATGTGTTTGAGCTTTGGGGTGCACTCCTTAATGCAATAGGCTGCGCACACCAATGGTAATAGACCTAAAACAGGCGATGTAGCCTGCTACTCTAACCTACCTTCACCTCACTCCCACACTGCCCTGCTGCTGGAGGTCCCCAAAACCCTATGCAAATACCGGTTTGTAAAAAAAAAAAAAAAGGCCTAAGCAAGCTCACCCCTCTGTCTCATACATGACATTGCCCCCTGTAATAGGTTGCTCAGGCACAATGTGCACATTTATGGGAGGAAAAGGGGATTGTCCATGTGTGTTTTATCCAAGGAAAATCTGAGTTTTTGTTAGGACTGTAGTGGGGGATCAGGGCATCAAGGAAGAAATGTAAAAGTAAGAAAGGCAGAAACCTTAGGACCTCTAGTTTAGTTTGACTACTTTAGTGTGACTTACAGAAGCCCTTTAAAAGAGAAGTATGAAAAAATATATATATCTTTAATCATACTTACCTAGGTGGATGCAGCATCAATCCGATCGCTAGGATCTCAGGGTTCCCTGAGCAGAGAACTGGTGACTGTCAATCAGCAGCTCTATGCTCTGCTCCCCCCCCCTGCTCACTGGAGTGCTGGGATGTGGAGGGGGTGGGAGCGGCCGGCTCAGGCTCTCAGTTGCTCGCAGAGAGGCTGAGCTTGGTGATGGTCCAGGCGTGTGGGCGGATCCCAACTTCATTGTCGTGATCTTGCCCGACCCTGGACCAGCTCTGTGACTTCAGCCCGCTGTCTGCAGAAAACGGGTCACAGGAGTGCAGAACCAACTGCACTCCTGTGATCCACAGGAGTAGTACAGACAAATGAGCGTTGACTGTACGTCTCCATTAAAGCCGTTATTTTCCTTACCAATCCTATCACATTACTGCTGAGCTTTGGCCTCAAAGCTATTTACTGGTAAAACTGCTGATTGGGGATACCAGTGGGACAACCCTACCTGAAAGTGAAAAACCTCCACAAGGTATAAGTCATCCAACCACTTAAAGAGTTACTCCAATTTTGAGGGAAAAAAAATTGCAAAATAAATACATAATAATATAGCATATACAATTGTTACACAAGTCATATTGTAATTAAATGTTTTAAAAAATTACCTTTCCTTTTCAATCTGCAGTGCTGGAATTTTGTGTAAAATGCAGTATGGCAACCTGGAGACGTTCTGTACACAGATGGTGGATGCCCCCTCCCCCCCAGAAATAAGCTTGTGTTATTGGCTTACTGATTTTCCCAGAACTCTTCACTAAGATACAAGACAGATTTTGGGCATCCCCTGCAACAAAAATATCACTTTTGGTGAGCTACCCCCAAAGGGAAATCATGTCCAAAGGGACGCAGACCCTGCAGTTTCCCTCATTAGAACCCTGCAAGTGCAGCAGCTGATTGAAAATGATAAAGTCACTCCCATTCACATTCATTTTGCACACTGACACAGACAAACAGCTATTTCTACAGAATAACAAAAGGTAGGAAATTGCAGCAGTAAGTTAAAATCTTTGCAATTTACATAGACAACCCAGAGAGGAATGGATCTTTTTTTCTCAACAAATTGGAGTTACTCTTTACAGTGTCACTAAGCCCACATCTTAAAAAACTATCAATAAGTTCTGTTTTACATGCTGTCCATACTCACTCAGTCACTATGAGATTTGTTTCTTTGTATTTTGCAAAAAACCTGGTTGATCCTGCTGTTCTCTATCTCCACCTTCTGTTCATGTCCCCAATTCAGCTAGGGGAAGCTCTGCACATGCTCGGTTTTCAGTGAGTTTCTATGCTGAGTATTTCCTCCCAATCACATCAGAGCATCCCATGTGACTATAGAGTCACACATGTGGGTGTATACACCGTGGTAAATGACAGCTCACCCCCCCCCCCCTCCACTATGCCCACTAACAAGCTAAACACAATGCCTCCATAGATTGATGGAGGCTTCACCTCCCTATAATTTTAAGACACAAGCTGGAGGGGTGTGACACAGCCTGTGACTGGTAGAAATCCACCCACACCATGCTATTGCCAAAAAATAATAAAGATTTGATTTCAAATATATATATTTGTACGATGATTTATTGATATTCATTTCTTATTTTTACTCTGCATTCCAAATGCTGTTTTTTTGCATTTTGAACATGTTATCAGCAGCAGAAGACTAGAAGCTCCTCCTGCTTATGTTTCCCTGCAGACATGCTGGGAGGGAGTTGGGTCATGTGACAGCTGTATATAAATTAGGAAAAAGGTACTTAGATTTTTTTTTTAATTAAAATAATTACAGTGCCATCATCCAAATACAGAAATAGGAGGGACATTGTAAATTAAAGTGTGTGTTTAGTATCGTTATATGTAATGGTCAGTGCTGGAAAGAAACCAGTTACAGGAGTGGGAAGTTATGTTTAAGGATATGATAAAAAAAGACCTAAGCAGAGGTTAGCTGCTGTAAAAACAATGTATCAGAACAATCAATAGAACTAGACAAATAAGCAGCTGAAGCTATAAAAAGGCCTACTTTGCACACAAAAGTTAAGCTGGGCTCTGCCCCCTTACATGTCCTAATCCTCCCTATTGGTCAGAGAAGCCACCTATCATATCAAAGAACTAAAGACCTAGTCCTCCTTTTGTACTACTTTGGCAAAAACTAGTAAACGCAGGAAAAAATTGACTGAATGATCAATAATGTACCTTTACTAATTTTTGCAATCGACCCAGTAGAGCATTGCACCCACAATCAGTGCAATGTGGGTGCCTAGGCTCGAAGAAGTGGATCTGGACTACAAGGGAGTGACGGGAAAGGGATGGCCACTGTCACTTTGCATAGTCTCTCTGCTGCAATGGCAGATGCGACTTGCAGTAATGTAATATAAACAATTCCAGAATTGAATAACACAGCTGTGTTGGCAGGGCCACATACAGCCAGGATAAACAGAGTTTAGCAAGACGACATCAGGAAGATGCAACTTGCCATTTAGGTACGGGCAAGTGGGAGTGGATTGGTTTTGGGGATGCTGTTTGTGACTAGGCTTTAAATAGCAGGATTTGAAAGGTTAGGCTAGGTTCACAATATTGTGGCTTTGCGAGCCACGTTTTGTGTGGGCACGGCAGCTTATTCATTTGAATGGACTGCCAAGCCTCTTAAAGCGCAGGGAAAAAGGTCCTTACAGCATTTCAGAAATTTTAGCCCTCGCGGAAAACCTGCAAGTGCAGTGTGGTTCCCAGTGAGAAAACGATTTCCAGTGTGTGTGGTGTGACACCCGCACAAGTGTGAGCCCAGCTTTAGATGGGGCATATATAGCTGCCTGGATTTCTGAATTTACTGAATATTTAATCTGCTTTTCACTGTTGTCTTTTTATGCATTTTTTCACTACATATTTTTTTGAGATTGCCAAGAATTTTGAAAAGTAACTTGACTTTAAAGTGGAGTTCCGCCTGGGGAAAAAAAAAAAAAAGCCAGCAGCTACAAATACTGTAGCAGCTGACATTTAATATTAGAACATTTCTCTGTTCAGGGAGTCCGTGATGTCGGCACCCCAGCCAATCTTTGGATCGACTCCTGGGTGCTGCCGCTTTCATTCCTAGTAAGGGAAACAGCCAGTGAAATCTTTCAGCTTCACTCCTGGTTCCCGAGTCGCGCTGCGTGTTCTGAATGGTCCCTGCTTTCTTCAGGGACATGCGCGCCTCCCAGAAGACAGCGGGTGGAAAGGTGGAGGGGCTGGACATTGCGTAGTTTGCCCCACAAAGTGCGGCGATCTTTGCCCGGAAGTGGGAGCAGATTCCTGGATTTGACAGGTATCGGCTCCCTCCTTCCCCTGAAAGGTGCCAAATGTGGCACCGGAGGAGGGGGGGGGGGGGGGAATCCGATCTGTGGAAGTTCCATTTCTGGGTGGAACTCCGCTTTAAGGTTACTTTCGCTCTGGGGCCGCCCGAGTGTTAGTGCTAAAGGGGCGCTTTTAACCCCCGCTAGCGGCTGAAGGAGTTAAAAGCGCCTGTGTTGAGGAGCTTCTAAAGCGCTTTTCAGGCACTTTGGAAGTGCTGCCCATTCATTTCAATGGGCAAGGTGTTTTGGGAGTACTGTATGCAGCGCACCCAAACTGCCCCAAAGATGCTGTTTGCAAGTCTTTTTCTAACGTCCCGCAAGCACTCAGACTTTCACATTCAGGCAGCATGGGAGGCAGTTTTCAAGAGCTATTTCTAGCGCTAAAACGGCTGAAAACTGCCTCAGTGTGAAAGGGTCTAATTTTTTTTAATAAAACAAATATTACATATTAAAATGTACTATTCTTTTTTTTTTTTTTACTTTGAGCCAGCAGGTAGAAATGTTTTATTCCTTTTCACATATTTGTTTCCATCAATTTACATGTCAGTGGAGTGCATTTGTATTCAGCAGCGAGGTGACCCAAATGAAGACAGAGGAGGCGGGAGGACATCCAGCGGGAAAGTGAAGTGCAGACAGGATGGAGAGTGTGAGGCCGATCAGTGAAGCGGAGGCACTGAAGGTGAATGACTGACGGCTAGTGTCAGATTACAAGGGGAGGCTGTGCAGAGTAACACAGAGACACAAACTACAAAACCTGACTGATAGTGTATGTGAGTACCTGAGTATTGTGTGTACCTGAGTACTAGTTGTTAGTTAATTTGGACAGGGTATAATCCCCGATCCTCATTAAATTAGTAGGTACGTTGCCCGGCAGGTGTGGAGTTACAACTCCCCACCCGCCACATCTTGTGGCATGTATGCGTTCCTTGATCACCTAATACAGGACGAATACTGTTGTGCAAAATGTAAGCACATTGTTTCCCTGGAAGCCCAGGTTCTGAATCTAGGGAAGCAACTGTCAGCACTGAGGAGACCCTCCATACTAAAGGAGAGCCAGGAATGTTCTGGCAGGGGCCAGCACAGAGGCGGGTGGAGACAAAGAGGTGTAGGCACTAGAAAAGAGTAGATGGGTGATAGTTAGGAAGGTTAGAGGGGAAAGTGCCAGGGAGGCCGATCCTGGGCTGGAACATCCCAATAAGTACGCTCAATTGAGTGACATTGGTGAAACCAGTCAGGGGCAAGCACTGCTGGAGCTGAGGGACTCCCCTAGCTGCCAGGGGAAGAGCTCCTCCAGTGAGAGAGTGGGGGGGGAAGTGAAGGGAAAGTAAAAACAGCTTTTGGTGGTAAGGGATTCAATTCTTAGGACAGAGAGGGCAAACTGTGACAAAGACCTGAAGCGACCAACTGTAAGCAGTCTACCGGGCGTTTCGGGTTCGGCACATAACGGACCTGGTGGACAGATTACTGGGAGGGGTCAGGGAAGACCCGGCTGTCATGGTGCACGTTGGCACCAATGACAAATTCAGAGACAGATGGAGTGTCCTAAAGAATAATTTTAGGGACTTAGGAGCTAAATTAAGGAAAAGGACCTCCAAGGTAGTATTCTCAGAAATACTACCGGTACCTCGAGCCACACCAGAAAGGGAGATTAGGGAAGAAAACAAGTGGCTGAGGAGCTGGTGTAGTAAGGAGGGGTTTGGGTTCCTGGAGATTTGGGCTGACTCCTCAGTCGGTCACCAGTTCTTTAGAAGATATGGACTGCACCTAAATGAGGAGGGTGCAGATCTGCTGGAAGTGAAGATGGACAAAATTTAGAGGGGCTTTTAAACTAGGCAACGGGGGGAGGTTCCAGGGGTACAGATAGTCAGCGTTTTGAAACATATTCCAGAGGGTAGTATTGGGGGCATTAATGGTGGGTTGAGTAAAGCACATAAACCCAAGGAAAGTATAGTAACAAGTCCTATTTGCAATCTCGGAACACCAAATAAGACGACAGTATGTGACCAGTCTAAACTATGTGGCATGTTCACCAATGCCAGGAGCCTGGCAGACAAGATGGGAGAACTAGAGATACTGTTGTACAAAGAGGATTTCGATTTTGTGGGAATTTCAGAGACTTGGTTCAACAGCTCTCACGATTGGCTGGCAACCATTCAAGGGTATTCTCTTTATCGCAGGGATAGAGAGGGTAAAAAAGGGGGAGGGGTATGCCTGTGTATCAAAAATGGTGTACAATTTAATGTGAGAGATGACATCACTAAGGGAGCTAGGGAGGGGGTGGAATCCTCATGGGCAGGGCTCCAAAGGGAGGAAACTAAGGGGAAAAAAATACTGGGAGTATTCTATAAGCCCCCTAACATGAGGGAGGAGGGGGAGACGGACCTCCTATCACAATTTGGATTAGCAGCAAGGATGGGAAGTGTCATCATAATGGGGGACTTTAATTACCCCGACACAGACTGGGCGTAAAGAACCGCGCATTCGTCTAAGGCTCGCCAGTTCCTAAATGTCTTACAGCTTCATGGGTCAGATGGTAGACGCACCATCTAGAAACAAAATGTTACTAGACCTACTGATTACCAACAATACAGACCTGATCACGGATGTGGAAATAAGGGGCCATTTAGGAAACAGCGATCACAGGTCAATTAGCGTCAGTATAAATCATACAAATAGAATACATAAGGGGAATACAAAGACACTGAATTTCAAAAGAGCCAACTTCCCTAAACTATGAACCTTGCTAGAAGACATAAATTGGGATAAAATCTTAGGAACAAAGAACAGGGAGGAGAGATGAGTTTGCTTTAAGAGCTTATTAAATAAAGGCATTAGCCAGAGCATCCCATTGGGAAATAAATTTAAAAGAGCAAACAAAAGTCCTGGATGGCTTAACTTTAATGTAAAAATGCATACAAAAGCAAAGGAGAAGGCCTTCAAGAAATACAAGGCTGAGGGATCATCATCAGCATTTGGACTTTACAAAGAATGCAAGGAGAAATGTAAGGGTGCAAATAGGGCGGATAATATAGAACACGAAAGACACATAGCGGAGGAGAGCAAAAAAAATCCAAAGAAATTCTTTAAGTATATAAACAGTAAAAGAGGGAGGACAGACCTTATTTGCCCCATAAAGAATGATGAAGGAAATCTGGTTACTAAGGATGGAAAGATGGCAAAGGTATTGAATTTATTCTTCTCCTCAGTCTTCACGAGGGAATCGGGAGGCTTCAGTAACCAAAACTGCAGTGTTTATCCTCATGTCTACTGACTGGAATGGTACCAGCTGATTGGAGAAAAGCCAATGTAGCACCAATATTTAAAAAAGGGCCAAAATACATCCCTGGGAATTTCAGACCAGTTAGCCTAACATCAATTTTATGCAAGCTCTTGGAGGGGATGATAAGGGACTATATACAAGATTTTAGTAATGAAAACGGTATCATTAGCAGTAATCAGCATGGATTCATGAAGAATCGTTCTTGCCAAACCAATCTACAAACCTTCTATGAGGAGGTGAGCTGCCATCTAGATAAGGGAAGGCCTGTAGACGTGGTGTATCTGAATTTTGCAATAGCATTTGATACAGTTCCCCATAAACGTTTACTGTACAACGTAAGGTCCGTTGGCATGGACCACAGGGTATGTACATAGGTTGAAAACTGGCTACAAGGGTGAGTTCAGAGGGTGGTGATAAATGGGGAGTACTCGGAATGGTCAGGGGTAGAAAGTGGGGTCCCCCAGGGTTCTGTGCTGGGACCAATCCTATTTAATTTGTTCATAAACGGCCTGGAGGATGGGGTAAATAGTTCAATCTCTGTATTTGCGGACTATACTAAGCCAAGCAGGGCAATAACATCTCCGCAGGATGTGAAAACCTTGCAAGAAGATCTGAACAAATTATTGCGGTGGGCAACTACATGGCAAATGAGGTTTAAGGTAGAATAATGCATTTGGGTGGCGAAAATATGAATGCAATCTACTCACTGGGGGAGAACCTCTGGGGGAATCAAGGATGGAAAAGGACCTGGGGGTCCTAGTAAATGATAGGCTCAGCAATGGCATGCAATGCCAAGCTGCTGCTAACAAAGCAAACAGAATATTAGCATGCATTAAAAAGGGGATTAACTCAAGAGATAAAGCGATAATTCTCCCACTCTACAAGACTCTGGTTTATGCTGTACAGTTCTGGGCACCAGTCCTCAGTAAGGATGTACTGGAAAGGGAGCAAGTACAGAGAAGGGCAACAAAGCTAATAAAGGGACTGGAGGATATTAGTTATGAAGAAAGGTTACGAGCATTGAACTTATTCTCTCTGGAGAAGAGACGCTTGAGAGGGGATATGATTTCAATTTACAAATACCATATTGGTGACCCCACAATAGGGACAAAACTTTTCCGTGGAAGGGAGTTTAATAGGACACATGGCCACTCATTAAAATGAGAAGAAAAGAGGTTTAATCTTAAACTGCGTAGAGGGTTCTTTACTGTAAGAGCGGCAAGGATTTGGGATTTCCTTCCACAGGCGGTGGTTTCAGCGGGGAGCATCGATAGTTTCAAAAAACTATTAGATACGTTTGGCAGGCGGTAGCACCCACCAAAAGCAGCAGGGGGTTTAATACCTGCTGTGGCATGTGTACACCTTTGGCTACTGCCTCAGTAGCTAAAGGGGGTAGGGATTGGGGGCGGTAAATCTGCGAATCAACAGCAGGGTTTTACCATCCCCAACCAAAACATACGAGTTTGTTTGACAGGTGGTGAGGAGGTAATATGTTACCTCCACACCACCTGATTGAAATCCATGATTGCCGTGCAATGTACACTATAGTGACATGGTAGTACAGCAATTAGAGGTTTAAATCAGGTGTAAGGAGGCAACACTGTGCCCAGTGATCTTTGAGTTCTCCCATGTTGTTCAGGTAGATCCTTAAGAAGGTTGCCTACCCCTGCTTTAAAGTGTTACTAAGCCCACAACAGTAAAATCAGTCTGTATATGCAGTAAAGGATGGTTGTTATACTCACTGTGGAACCTAAGGGGTTAATCCTTCGCACTGGGTAAAAAGGCTGTTTAATCCCTGTCTTCTCTGATCCTTCCCTTCGTTTACTGTCCCCAATCTATCTGCTGATCACACAGAGCCCTAGGAGGCACTCTGCACATGCTCAGTTTGGTAGAGAGTTTTTTTTTTTTGGGGGGGGGGGTGCACATGTGATCAGCACAGGGGGTCAGCGGTGACGCAGCCTCATAAGACTGTCAGAGTAGAATGAAAACTCCTTCTGCAAGCTTTAATCAGTGCTCGGCCAGACACTAATAGAAGTCACAAGACTGCTATACAGTATACTGCTGATGAGAAAAGGCACTTAGCAGTTTATATTTACTAAAATAATTGCATTTCCGTGTTCTGTGTACTGTGGGAGACCAGATATAGTGAATGCAGAGTCCTGGGTTTAGTAACACTTTAAGTCTTGTAAGTTGCAAAGTGGGGTCTCCAAGGATGGGACTTGTTTTTCTAGCACATCCAACGGATGCTGGATTGGACTGAGATCTGGACAATTTAGGGGCCAAGTCAATACCTCAAAGACACCTTCTTCCATTGCTTGTGGTCAAAGTCAGATGCTCACGTGCAGGAACTTTTGACTGTGGAAATGGATCAGCATATGCACCCTGACTAGTGTGCAGCTACGCAGCTCCATACCCAGCAAACTGCGATATACTGTGTTCTGACACCTGTCGGAACCAAACTTAACTTTTTCAGCAGCTTGAGCTACAGTAGCTCTTTTATTGGTTCAGATTACACAGGCCAGCTTTTGCTTACCATGCGCATTAGTGAGATTGGCTACCCATGACCCTTTTGCCAGTTTACCTTCCTTGCGCAACGTTTGGTAAGTCCTGGCCACTGCAGACTGAGAATCCCACAACAGCTAAAGTTTTGGAGTTTCTCTGATATAGCTGTCTAGCCATTACAATTCGGCACTTGTCAAAGTCAATCAAAACCTTACGCTTGCCCATTTTTTCTACTTTCAGCACTTCAGCATCAGGGACAACATGTTCACTTGCTGCTTAATATATCCCACCACTTTCCCGTACCATCGTAAAAATATTATCAATGTTATACACATAACCTGTCAGTGGTCATAATACATATATACACACAGTTGCATGTAACTGTGCAAAAGTTTTAGGCAGGTATGAAAAAATGCTGTAAATTAAGAATTACTTCAGAAAAAGAAGTGTTGATAGTTTATTTTTATCAATTAACAAAATGGAAAGTAAATGAACAGAAGAGAAATCCACATCCAATCAATATTTGGTGTGACCACCCTTTGCCTTCAGAACAGCATCAGTTCTTCTAGATACACTTGTACACAGCTTTTGAAGGAACTCGGCAGGTAGGTTGTTCCAAACATCTTGGAGAACTAACTACAGATATTTTGTGAATGTAGACTGCCTCAAATCCTTCTGTCTCTTCATGTAATTCCAGACAGACTCGATGATGTTGAGATCACTTCCAGGACTCCTTGTAAGGAGGAAGCTCTGGTGATCAGAGATCCCCTTACATCAGAGTTTCCTTTTGCTCCAGAGTCCGCAGCATTTCCCCCCTTACATCAAACTCCACAGATTTCTCCTTCACATCACAGTCTACACTGTTCCTCCATGTACTGTAAAGGGGAACTCTGCAGACTCTGATGTAAGGGGGAATATGTGTTGGGTTATATTACCCCCACATTCATGTAAAAGGAGAAATCGTTTTGTTGGCTTTGGTTATACCTTAAACACATTGCCAATAGCGCTAGCTACAGCTCTGGAGGTTGGCAACACTGTTTACACCTGCCTAAAACTTTTGCACAATATATATATATATATATATATATATATATATATATATATATATTCACATACATACACACACACAAAATGTAAAAATAAATGAAACTATCAGAAAACCATACATGTTTTTTCTTTATCATACCTACATACTAGTCATTTTATTTTGACATTTTATTAACTTTTACGGAGTCTCTTGTTATTCTGCTCTTATTATTTCAGCTACCCGTAAATCAAAAATATACAGTGTACCAAAAAAGAGACAAAAGACAGAACAAGAAAAGGAAATATGATGCACGATATTAGTCATTTTATTGCTCACAAAGTAACAGAGACTGGATAACCCGAGAGAAGCTAGTAGCATATGAGCAAAAATAAGCCCCACACAGTGTCAACAATCTTTAGGACGTATTCAGATCAATGCATTTGAAAGCACACATATTTATGTGGGATTAAAGCATGTGCATTCTAATGAAATTTTATTTGCATGGCTGGGCATCTGTGCTGTGTTTTTGTTACTATGGATACCTTGTGTTAATGTACAGACAAAGAAAAATTTTCACATTTCTTGTATTCAAAAGAGAATGTGTGTAAGTCTTTTGTATGCATACAGTAATTATTAAAGAAACACAAGAATAGTATAGATAGAGGTGGACATGTGAACAAGTGTGTTGACTACAATAGAAAAGCCATTTATATATTGTATGCCTTAAAAGGAAATTATTAAAGTTTTGGTACATGTTATTTACAGGTTTTGCAAGGCTAAAAAGTTTTGTATTTTATTTTAATCGGTTTTATATAACTTTTATTTCACAAATAAAATGTTTTTCTTTTGAAATTTGGAGCAGATATTTGTAGTTTATAACAGAAACAAAAAAGTACAACCAGACAAGTTCTAGTAATGTGGGCTAAAAAAAAATCAGAACTCCTTCCACTGAACCAGTGCAAAGCACAGTAGAGCCGTCCTACAACAAAGGGGGTCTACACGATACATCCTCACAAATCCCAAAAGTAAAGTTTGAAAAAAAAACCATTGTGGTTCTCCAAACTGGGAATAGAAGATTATCCTAACAGAAAGCATGTTGCAATGTGAGATAAGTGTGAGGAAGGGAAGATGAAGATGGAGGAGTGGGGACAGTGGATCTAATTTCCAAGCACAACTGTCCTTCCTGCCACACAGGACATATGCTCAAGTGTGGATATTAATTCAGTTTGTTTCACCGGAAGTGCTAACTTAGTCAAACTGCACTTACCACATTTGTGAACCTCAGACGTGAAATATGAGCAAAGCATATCCCCCTATAGTGTGTACTTGTCTCCATTAAAAGCACTAAGTGCAACTGATACAGATTTCCGTGGTCTACCCCTGACTAACTACCCCACCGCACCTTGGTAAGGCATGATGCAAATACAGGACAAGCAACTGTAGGCCAGGTAAAATCTTGTACTTGGCTGGATGTGGCCTGCAGGCTGTAGTTTGGAGACCTACATTGCAGTGCACTATTGATGTGTTGGAGTGCATTTAGCTTTGCATTGCAATGCAAAATAATGCGTTGCCATATGTTGCGAAAATGTAGTTTAGGATGAGTATTACCTTGATATTTACTGTTTTGGAGTATCAGACCTATTTGTGGGTTAATAGCCTTGTGAATGGTATCCAGAAGTAGATTTCTTAAGAAGCACAGAATGCATTATATACACTCACCGGACACTTTATTAGGTACACCTTGCTAGTACTGGGTTTGACCCCCTTTTGCCTTCAGAACTGCCTTCATTCTTGGTGGCAAAGATCCAACAAGGTGTTGGAAACATTCCTCAGAGATTTTGGTCCATATTGATATGATAGCATCACGCAGTTCCTGCTTATTTGTCGGCTGCACACCCCTAAAGCAAATCTTTCATTCCACCACATCCCCAAGGTACTCTATCGCATTGAGACCTGGTGACTGTGGAGGCCATTGGAGTACAGTGAACTCATAGTCATGTTCAAGAAACCAGTGGTGAGATGATTTGAGCTTCCAGCTGGAAGTAGCCATCAGAAGATGGGTACACTGTATGTCATAAAGGGGATGGACATGGTCAGTAACAATACTCAAGTTGGCCGTGGTTTTAAATGATGCTCAATTGGTACTAAGGGCTCAGGCCCGTCGCGACAGGACAGGCAAAACAAGCAATTGCTTGGGGCCCCGAGCTGGCCTGGGGCCCCAGCCGCGCCGCCGCTTCCTATAAGCTGCAGCCTGTAGCGTCGCCAAGCTCCTCTTCCTTCCTCCTGCAGTCCGTGCGGTACAGGACTCAGGAGATTCAGTTTCCTGTTCCCGGACGGACTGACAGGAAGTGCACACACTGAGTGCTAACTTCCTTTCAGTCCGGCTGGCCGGGAACAGAGAACAGAATCTCCTTCCGTGCGGTACACGGTAGGGAGGGGGGTTAAAAAGAACACTGGGGGGGGGGCGAGTAGTAAGGGGGGGAGGCAGTCATCAAGACTCATTTAGTAATAAAAATATGGTAGCTTGCTGACCATAATAAAAACAATTACCATAGCTTTCTTTCCATTTTCTTCTTTCTTCACCATCCCATTTCCTGCAGGCTTTGCGTGCGTGCGTGCAGGGGAGGGGGGGTTTGGGGGGGCCTCTATGTCCATTTTGCTTGGGGCCCCCAAATTCCTTCACGGCCCTGTAAGGGCCCAAAGTGTGCCAAGAAAATATCCCCAACACCATTACACCAGAACCACCAGCTGCAACTGTTGATACAAGGCAGGATGGATCCATGCTTTCATGTTGTTTACGCCAAATTCTGACTCTACCATCTAAATGTCGCAGCTGAAATCGAGATTCTTCAGACCAGGCAACATTTTTCCAATCTTCTGGTGTCAAATTTTGGTTAGCCTATGCAAATTGTAGCCTCAGTTTCCTGTTCTTTGCTGACAGGAGCAGCACCCGATGTAGTCTTCTGCTGCTGTAGCCCATCTTCTTCAAGGTTCAATGTGCTGTGCGTTCAGAGATGGTATTCTACATACTTTGGTTGTACCAAGTGGTTATTTGAGTTACTGTTGTCTTTCTATCATCTCGAACCATTCTGTCCATTCTCCTCTGACATCAACAAGGCATTTTAGGCCACACAACTGCCGCTCAATGAATATTTTCTCTAGAGATTGTGCGTGAAAATCCCAGTAGATCAGCAGTTTTTGAAATACTCAGACCCAGCCGGTCTGGCACCAACAACCATGCCACATTTAAAGTCACTTTAATCCCCTTTCCCCATTCTGATGTTTGGTTTGAACTTCAGTAAGTAGTCTTTACCACGTCTAGATGCCTAAATGCATTGAGTTGCTGACATGTGATTGACTGGATTAGCAATTTGTGTTACCAGGCAATTGAACAGGTGTACAGAATAAAGTGGGCGTGAGTGTATGTCCTAAACAAAAAATGGCAGCCTAAATGAATAGTCAGAAGCATAAAAAAAAAAAAAAAAATTTAAGATGTTAACACACCTATGTAAACTTATTCACATTAAAGTCACATTCAGTTTTGGACAAACCAGGAAACCTCTGCCAGGTCTGTATCCCTGTTGGGGAGATTCATCCTCTTTCTTCCCCCTGGTAGACCACTCTCACTGGAACTGAAAATCCAAAGAGAAACTCCAAAACTCTGAGTTGTTAAAGTGGATGTAAACCCAATGTCATCCTTTCTAAACTACTGTCATAGGGGTTATCTATAAGGATATACATGCCTTCTGCATGTATCTTTACCTGTCAAATGTCTCCCCTCTGTCTGTTATTAGACCCGAAAAACTGCAGATTCTGTGGGCGGGTCTGTTGTCTGGAGCTCGGTGGGTGGAGTCGTGATGTCAGTAGACTCCCCGCCCACCTCTACACTCCCCTTGTCAATATGCATTTTCTCCTGTGTATTTCTTACACTGAACTTCTGCTATGATCTCTAACATCCAGTGAAAAGACAGGAAAGTAACCACATGACTTCAGCATGCCAAATCATGCTGAGGTGTGGAACAGCCAATCCTTGCAGAGCTGCTGAAGAAAGGAGTGGGGGTGGGAATTAAAAAATAATGCCTGGGTCTTAGGCTGAAGCAGGAGATATGTAAATCACCTGTCACTCACAGCAAGGGGGAGGATTGGACAAAGTTTTTCTCTGTTTGTCAAGATTTATCTCACTGAACAATAAAAGCGGATTGCTCAGACCTGGATTAACTATTTGTGGGAAGACTGGGCTCAAATGATAGGAAATCTTATACTCTACATTATGACATAAAAAAAAAAAAAAAAAAAAAAAATTCAGGTTTACATCCACTTTAATGCAACAGGAACAGAGGAGAGATCTTTTGAGTCTACAGGACAGGAAGTAAAGGTGATTCTACAGTCATTTTAGGCACCCCCTTCAAAAAAGAAATCGGCTTTAGGTTTACTTTGAGTAGGTAACATTTTTTAACAACCCCCCCCCCCCCCCAAAAAAAAGAAAAAAAATTCCATAAATCATGTTTAAAGCAAAGAGTGAGTTTTATTTAACAAGGTAGCACTCTGTCACATTATACCTTCCATTAGTTCAGGGCACTCAAAACAATGAGATACGATGGCTGAAAATTAATTTGGTTTACAGCAATTTGCACACGGATATCTCTGGTTTAATAGTGTACATGTTTTAGAAGTATGGGCATAAAAATAGAAATACACCAGAAGTCTTTATTTTAAACACACGTGTCTCACACATCAGCTTTGAGCACCATCAGTGCAATCGCATTGCGATACCAGAGTGACTGTCATACTGCGACCCAGCTGACTACCTCCTTATCTCTTGGGAAACGTGTTTCATTCATTTCAAAGGAAGACTGCAATAAAATGCAAATTTTATTTCAATCTGTTTACCACTTATGTTATAAAAGTTCTCACTTTCTGTCTGAGATATTAACAATGTATACTCCACTAACATTTCTCTTATCTGCTAAAAACTTTCTCCGACATTATTTAGAACAATGCATTTTAGGTAGACCTTGGTCTAAAGTAATCACTATAAACCGAAATACACATTTCTAAAAGTGGTTTAAAAGGCAGAGGAGACGTTATCCACAGCAACCCATAAGGTCATCTTTTTATTGCAGACTTGAAAACAAGAAGATCTCCATTGCAGCCATGAGCTTGTTTTAATTACTCCAAGCCCAGGATGTGTTAAAATAACAGAAAGACGGTATATGGTTAGAAAGACTGCCTGTTCGCATTTTTTAAATTTTTTATTAAAGTGACAGAGGGTTGGGACAAACCATTTACCACTGACAGAGGTGCTTACAATGACCACATCTAAGTTTGTTAGGTATCTAACACTACCCTCTCCCTAGAAGACAATGCTGTTGTCCAAGGGGCAACAAGACAGGAAGTATGTTACTGGCCAGATCACAAGGTGAAAACTAAGGAAAGCAACCTAAAAAATTAAATGTAATGTAGCCAGCACATCTAGGCTTGACAAGCTGCAATATATAACATTTTTGGTTTTGGGTTTGGATACTCTTATTTATGTTTTATACAGTTCTTCCAATGAAGCCAAACAGAATTGTAGCCAATCGCCACTGATCCTGTGTAACCTTCTTCCCTTAGATCTAAACATGTTTGAGTGTCAAGCGTTTTTATTTGAGAAACAAAACCAAAGAAAATTCCCAGCTCAGCTTACCGACGAGCCTGCAACCAACCAAATTAATCTAACAATTTGTGTTAAAAACAGGAGTTTAGTTTGACACATTTGCAAATACATGTGTAAGCTGCAGAGCCACTTCATGGCACCCCAGTATTATCTGGAGTTCTAACAAGTATTTTAGAAGCGTATTACATGTGTATTCAAGCTCCAGGTGTTTTTATTTTAGCCAATAGAAAGCAGCGGGGAGAGGAGATTAGGGGTGGAGAGCTGCCGTTTTGCCAGAAAACAAGCGATAAAATGCTTGTAAATCGCTTTCTGAGTGTTTTCATTTAAGTCTATGGGTCGATCTGCCTCCAATCTGCCTAAAAGAAGCTCATGTACTTTTCTGAGCGACAATCGTTTTGCAACAGGCTACAAACTGCTCAGATGTTAACAAGGGCATTGCAATGAATGTGATTTTGTTTGTTGAGCGTATAAGCTAGAAGCTTCAAGCAAAAAATTGCTCAGGTGTTAACAAGGCCAAAAGCGTCCTGTAGCCTTGTGGGGTGTTTATTTCTAGAGGAACATTTGAATGAGGTAGGGATCCAGCATACTAACCCTGTATATAATGGTTTAACAAATATCATTGTCACTGTAATCATATCATGCAAATGGCTATTTATCACCCCTGTGGTAAATACAGGGGTATGAATGATGAGGATGATCTCCCATCAGGGGACAATTAACCAAAGCTTGCTGCAGGAGATTTAGCTAGATGTGGTGTTTCTTAGTTACTCAGAACTCTTTGCATCCTGTTTTCCTGATATACATTTTACAAAATGTGGTTCTAAAAAAAAGTTTTATATATTCTGTATTTTGCATTACAGAGTTATAATACTTAAAGTGGTATTTAAGTAACATTTTTAACATTGCTCCATAGAAAAATATCCTGATCCTTTTAAGCATGATAGACAGCACAGTGCTTGTGCTGCGTCATATACCCCTCTCTATGTTCTAAAAAACCTGGAATAAAACAATAAATAGTTGTTGTGACAGACCTAGCCGGGAGAGAGACTTTTGGAGGGGATTGAATGCTAGCCTCTTGCTGATCGATCGTGGGCCCTGGCATTTGGGGGAACGGTGCTCTTTGTGAGCTGTATGCCTGGGGACTCTTGAGGTGGTATTACTGTGGATTGGGGTCCTGGTCCCCCAGGACACACAGACTCTGGGGACCCTGTGTATGCCATATTGGAAATGGTGACTTGGAGGGTATGTCTTGGATTGCTTAAAATGGGACAGTAATATTTATCCCCAATATCTCCCAGGATATAAATGTAAAGACTATTATTGGTTTGTTTGATTCTGAACTCAACATGTTAATTGAGTGAGATGATCACATTAGCCTCCAGGACTGGCTAGGAGATGAACAGTCTACTCCTACTATAAGTGTTGATGACTAGGCTGAGGAGGGGGGAGAACACTGTTTGTATTGTTAATTGTAATTAGCTCCTGCTATTGTGAAAATGTCCTGTGGTTGTACTTATGATAATGTATAATGCACTGTGTGATATGTATAATGTCTAATGACCACAAGTCTGGGCAAAAGGTCATGTTAGTAAACTAGCTCATGTTAATTAGGTTAATTAGGTTACAGGTTTATTGTTAGAGTAATATGAGCTTTTTTTGTATAAAAGAGCCTGTATTCCTGTCAATAAAGAGAAATTCCTGGTTGAACTTACATACAGCCTGCCTGGTGTTTGTTCTGTGCTACACAACTTGATTAGAACGGCACATAGCTGTAGTTCTAGTCCCGGGAACATCGGATGACCGAACCATCAGATGTTGCGATCTGCAATCTGATTCTATAGCCGCAGAGGAGTGTCGGGAGAGTGGAATCGAGCGAGCAGGGGCTCGTTACAGTTGTAAAAAAAAGTTCCTGAGTCCCCGGTCTTCTCTCCCCCTCTCCCCTGTCAGCTCAGGAGTCAGCATTATGAGATTCTTTAATCCCAAAAATAAACCTTAGTTAAAGTCATTGTAAAAACATTTAATCCGTTTTGTAAAAAGATTATATAATGTGCAGTGTTTCTCCTTTTGTAACTTAATTGTCGAAAATACCCTATTTACAGCGCCCACGTGACCCGCCGGAGATCGTCTCTCCTCCCGGCTTATGTCAGCGGCCCCTTCCTCTGCATGTGACCCACTGGAGCTCTTCTTCCCAGCTTCCAATACTGCTCCGAGCACTGCAGAGGGAAGGGCCGCTGACATCAGGCGGGAGGAGAGGAGAAGATCTCTGGCGGGTCACGTGAGCGCCCAGCGGCACTGTAAATAAGGTATTATCGACAATAAAGGTTACAAAAGAAGACACACTGGACATTATATAAGCATTTTATAAAACTTAACATGTTTTTAACGGACCTTACTAGGGCTTATTTTCAAGGTAGGGCTTATATTGCAGCCCTCCCCAAAAAGCATGCTAGGTCTTATTTTCAGGGAAACACAGTATCTGCATTGACGGAAGAGGACTACAGAGAGCACAGTGCCATGATGGTGACTTCTGTGCACATGTAGGGGAGTAACATTATCAGGGACCAGTCATTCAAAAGCCAAGGAAGAACCTGGAAGAAGACCAGGCAAAGGTGGAAGCTCCGGGAGCAGTGACAGCGTACCACTGAAGGGCTCCGTTCAAAGGGTTAGTCTCTCATAATGTACTAGTATGCAGTGTGTAAAATTCAAAGCTATACTTGGAGTTCTCCTGCACTGCAAGGTATAAATGCTTGTATCATCTAGGGGAACATTTACAAGCAATAAAACACGCCAGAGGTTCTAACCATTCCATACTCTAGCCAAAACTAAAAAGTTTAAATATACATTATTCATTTGTGACTTGTGGGGACCATAGCGATTCCAATGCTCAGATATTTCTAAATGTAGATAAAAGAGGGTCACAATTGCTAAACATAATTACATATTTTGTCATGTTTAAATAGGTCAGCTGGCACCTCACATCTGATAAACGAGACTGGAGCCAGCAACTGTACTGTGAAAACAATGTAAAAGCCTGGCACCTGAATTTCAATACTTGTCCATTCTTGGGGTTCATCTGATGGCAGGGTAGGAATATCTTTAATGGTCAAAGGCTTAATAAAATGCTGATATCTACTCGGGCTCCTGCTGGCAGAAAAATCCAGCAAAAAATAAATAAACAAACGCTTGTAGTGGTCAGCTGACAGGCGTTGTTCACGTCTGTAAAATTCTCCCTTCCCTCTACCAGAGTTTCCAATCCCAACATGTACATATCTACATCGATTTACATACCTACATGGATAAATTATGCAGAAATACTGACTTGCGGAGACACAATTTTTTCATTTGATTTTACGCAGCTGAACGCTTCACAAGACTGCTTAGCACGACACAGCTCTGTGCAATGGTTTAAAATAAACAATACTGTTGCATGCAGATCGTTAAAAAAAACCCCCAAAAAACAAAAAAAAAACCCCACTATACGCTGTATATAAATGAAATCCAATGCCCCTCTCTGCACTAGAGGAAATGCGTGAACACAAAAACCTCAATAACGAAAATCCACAGTGTATGCAATAAAACAAATACACTGCTGATACTTTAACAACAACTATACAAATAAAGTAATATGAATAAATAGTGCTTAAAGCGGGGGTCCACCTATCTATCGTTTTTTTTTTTTTGGAGTTCATTCACAAACTTTTCCTCTCATGATTATCTACTCACATGTTCTGTGTAATAAGTCCACCTGTGTCCGATTTCGTTGTAAAGAATAACTTATAAAATTCACTGAAGGCGGTTTCCATCTTCATTGTGGGCATTTGAAGCCCACAAGCATGTATTTCCTGGATGCGGTGAATGCTGGGAGCAGAGATGTTGTGATGACGCTGTTGCACAATGCATGCTGGGAAGCCTGAGACTAGCTCCCAGGGACTGTGGGAGGTCTGGGAGAGGCTAGAAACACGCCTACTCCCATGGGAGGAAAACCAGGAAGTGCAAAGAAGATTAGAAAAAAAAAGGTAATTACGGCGATTTAAATTTTTTTACACAGCATGTCAGCATCTAGGCAAGGAAGAGAATGCATAGAGATAATGTTCAAAATTTGGGTGGAACCCCGCTTTAATCATTAGTAGCACTGTGAAACAATATATTTCAAAAAATATAATCAGTGACTGAGTAAATAAATATCAGAATGAACAAATTTTCTTGAACACACCAAGTGTTACATAAAGTGATTTTTCAAAAAATAAAGGTATGTGACCAGTACAAATAACTTCTTCAATTTAAAAGTGACTCTTATATCCTCTTCTACCAAACTACATCACCAGCATGAATCCAGTGGTCGCCACACCCTCACCCCAATCCAGTGTAACTCACCAGATTGAATTGCCTATCATTTTTCAGATAGGCAAATACAGCATTGGAACAGTGTCCACAGAGTCCAATTCCACCTCCACAGGCACCTCTCCATCATCGCTCCGCTCCCCATAGACCAGTTTCAAATCATCAATCACGTCATGTAAAGAAAAATATTTGCTTCTAATAGTGCAATAAAACCAAAGATTTAAAGAGATTGTAAAGGTTTTTTTTTTTTTTTAACAACAAACATGTCTATGCTTACCTGGCCGCGAACCACCTCTTCTTATGTTCCCTGCTAGCGCTCCTGGCCCCTCCCCTCTGTCCAGGTCCAGTGACCCCACAGGAAGCTTCGCCCATTAACTCAGACAGCAGGACTCGGCCCTGCCCCCCACCTTGTCACTGGCTTTTGACAGCACTGGAAGTAAGAGAGGAAAGATCCATGGTGCCGCTCATCCTCAGAGTCCTATCATCCTATGGTGGTATGAGAGCGACAACCTCAGCCCCGCCCCCAACGCATTTCACTCCGCCCACCGGAGCTTAGGCATGGGGATGAAGATCCCATGTGTGTGGGGAGTATTTGATTGACAGCAGCGAGAGCTAATGGCTCCTGGTGCCCCAGCAAAGCCAGTGAGTTCCAGCAGTGAGGGGAGAGAAGAGCTGCACATGTGCACAGCGCTGGATAGAATGAGGGCTCCAGTAAGTAAAAGGGGGGGTGAGCCTAAACATTTTTTCCCTTAATGGAAGAAATCCATTAAGGGAAAAAATGTTTAGGTTTTAAAACCACTTTACATTTTATGTAACAAAAAAAATACTCACCAAACTATTTTTTGCAATGCAGCATAAAATGGAAAGCATATAGACCATAACTGCTAGTAATACACAAGACGCCACACTCAGAAATCCGCCAGGATCTCACCACCACGCTTGGCTGAGAGTTTGGCATCTCTTCCAGCTCACGCCCAACAGCATCCCGATATGTTTTGTCTTTAACAACTTTTTTAAGAGATGGTTTGGGTGGAAGCAGTTTCACTCTTATATAAACCAATATGGCAGATTAACCCTACATATGCCTAATGTCTTCAGTATGGATATAGCAATATAAAATCACATCATATTCCTAAATTATAAAATTTAAACATTGAAGATGCCTACATAATAAAATATATATATATATATATATATATATATATATATATATAAATAATTGCGCCGACCAATTAGAAAAACTAAACAAATAATAAACAACCAGGCACTGTTCGGTATATATAAACAATGAACAAAACATATAAGCTATAATAAACATCCTCTAGCCAAATTTTACCACCAGATCACTTAATCCATATTCAAGGCACATAATTATTTACAAAATGTCATTATTTTTTATTAACCTAATTTCAACTCACATATAATTGGCTAAATTTTCTTTTACAAAAATTATATTATATAAAACCATAAAATGTATAAAAATATAAACATGACGAAACAACACCACAGAGAGACTATTAATAATCACTTATAAAACAATTGATGTCCAGTTCAATATTAAGACCTGCAGGATGCAAAGTACCAGAGGTATATATCTACTTGGTATCCCTCCGAGAGGGGTGCCTGATCCTTTTGGACTCCTTCCAAGAAGGAAACACCCTGTCTACACTTTAGAATAAAAGACTAGAGGGATCTCTACTATGATACTGTCTAAAACGTGCTGACAGGTTGTGCTGCTTATACCCTAACAAAGTATTTTGGATATGTTCCGAAATATGCTATCTCAGTGGACGTTTCATGCAGCCAACATATTGCTGGCCACATTCCAAAACATGCACCACATGAGTTGTATTGCACATAATGAACTCAACTTTATATTCCTTACCTTCTACCCTAGACACAAAAGTAGCTCTTTTCTTCTTATTTCTTGTGTATGTAATGCAAGCCCTACAATGCCCACATGAGAAAAAGCAGACCTATCTAAAAAGGTATATATATACTCTGAGGAGGATCCAAAATCCTCTTATTCACTCTGTCCCCAAAGTTAAGGGCACTCATACGCAAACACAGGTTGTGAAAGAAGATGCGTGCACAACACCCTATCCATTAAAAGTATAGACCAATGTTTACAAAAAATACCTTCCTTTTATAGCACATGGAAACCTGATAAAAATGCCCACTGATGTTTACCATCCAGTGATGTCATTTTATCCCTCAGTGTTTCTTCTCTCTGCACCTCTGATATCCCATCAATGACTCTTTCAATCCCATGAGCAGAGTAACTTTTTTCTATGAACCGTTCCTTGAAAATCTGTCCCTGTTTCACGTAGTCACTGTCCTTTGTACTGTTCCTCCTTACATTTAAAAATTGACCTTTAGGTTTATTATGTAACCACTGTGGATGGTAGCCACTATTAACGGCCAAATAACTATTTCTGTCTGTGGTCTTAAAAAAGGTCTTCGTGACCAACTTGTTTCCCTCTTTAGAAATAGTCAAATCTAAATAATTGCTAAACACCACCTCCAACCGGATGTTATTGCAGTTATTAAGCTCTGTCAAAAATTGCTGTAAAGAAACTGCAATGCCTGACCAGGTATACGTAGGGTTAATCCACCACACTGGGTTATATAGGAGCGAAGCTGCTTCTGCCCAAACCATCTCTTGAATGGTTTTGGCATCCTGTGTATGGTTATGGTCCATAAGCTTTCCATTTAATGCCACATTGAAAGAAATAGTTTGGTGAGCATTTTTCTTATTAAATGAAATTAAAATCTTGGGTTTTACTGCACTATTGGAAGCATTCTTTTCCTTTACATGACATTTGATACTCTTCTATGGGGAGCTGAGCGATGATGGAGAGGTACCTGTAGAGGTGGAATCGTATGGATACTGTTCTAAAGCTGTAATTGTCTATCTAAAATATAACAGGCAATTCAATTTTTTTTTCATTTAAATTCAATCTGGTGAGTTACACTGGATTGGTGTGAGGGTGTGGTGACCACTGGCTTCACTTAAAAGAGGAGAGAGTGTGTTCAAGGACATTTGTTTATTCTGATATTTATTTACTCAGTCACTGATTAGATTTTTTAAATATATTGTTTCACAATGCTATTAATGATTAGGCACTATTTAAACATTACAATACAGGGCACTTTCACCCCCTTCCTGCCCAGGCAAATTTTTAAAATTCAGTTCTGTAACGTTTTGAATGACAATTGCGCGGTCATGCAACACTGTACCCAAATTACATTTTGATCATTTTTTCCACACAAATAAAGCTTTCTTTTGGTGGTATTTGATCACCTCTGCGGTTTTTATTTTTTGCGCTATAAACAAAAAAAGACCGACAATTTAAAAAAAAAAACACAATATTTTTTACTTTTTGCTATAATAAATATCCCAAATTTATTTAAAAAAAAAAAAAAATTTCCTCAGTTTAGGCCAATATGTATTCTTCTACATATTTTTGGTAAAAAAAATTCCAATAAGTGTATATTGATTGGTTTGCGCAAAAGTTATAGCGTCTACAAAATAGGTTATTGATTTTTTTTTTTTTTTTTGACAGTAAGAAGGTTATTGATTTATGACATGTTATTATTATTATTTTTTGTACTGTAATGGCGGTGTTCTGTGATTTTTATTGTGACTGCAACATTGCACACAGATCGGACACTTTTGACACTTTTTTGAAACCGTTGACATTTATACAGCGATCAGTGCTATAAATAGCCATTGATTACTGTATAAATGTCACTGGCAGGGAAGGAGTTAACACTAGGGGGCGATCAAGGGGTTAAATGTGATCCCTGACTGTGTGTTGTAACTGTGGGGGGATGGGATTGACTAGGGGAGGAGACCGATCGGTGTTCCTATCCAGGTGTCTCCCCTGACAGGACGCGGATCTGTGTGTTTACACACACAGACCCATGTTCCTGCTCTGTCACAAGCAGTCGCGTGTGCCCAGCGGACATCGTGGCCACTGGGCACGTGCATCATTTCCTTGGTGATGCGGCGGGCGCGTGCACGCCCCCTATGCCGGCGGGAAGCCAAGGACATCATATGACGCCCGCCCAGAGGGACAGAGTGTTCCTGGGGACGTCATATGACAATGGCCCGGTATGGAAGTGGGTAATCATATTATGTTAGCTGTATGGATATGACTGCAGCATTTTTTACACCAAAAGAAAGCAGTGTGTA
Organism: Aquarana catesbeiana; assembly: GCF_042186555.1. Taxonomy (NCBI): domain Eukaryota; kingdom Metazoa; phylum Chordata; class Amphibia; order Anura; family Ranidae; genus Aquarana; species Aquarana catesbeiana. The sequence continues at coordinate 107,090,180 of NC_133327.1, read as the reverse complement.
CGTTTTAAAGAACCTGTACAGTAGTCGGTTAGCTACTGAATTTTCTGACTAGACATGCCGGTATAATGCAAGCCCGGATGTTTTTTTTTTTCATGGCTGGCACTTCTCTTCTAAGAATTTATTAGCCGTTGTGCCAGTAAATATTTCAACATTACGCCGCTACCCTTTTGTCCTTTATCTTCCTCTCTATGAATGGCAGACAGAGTTGGGAATCCTTGACCTGCAAAATCATAGGTGCTTCTACCAGACCGTTACCAATGACAGATATCAACATGACTCAATGGCTTAGTATGTTCAAGTTATAAAACAAAGCCTGGGCAGGCACGGTATGGTATGCCCCTAATATCAATGTCCCTGCTACAATTTCCTGTTTGTCTGGTGTTTACCTTAAATGTATTAAGGATTCAAACGATTTGTTATTCTACAATAACAGATCACACAAAGAAATTCAAGTATAGCTCTACACAGAACACCTGTCAACATTTAAAAAACAGACATATACAGTCGTGGCCAAAAATTTTGGCACCCCTGCATTTCTGTCAGATAATGCACCACTTTGCCCAGAAAATTGTTGCAATTACAAATGTTAAGGAATTCTCATTTGAATTTCTTTTGTTTGTATTGGTTAAAAAAGTGGAGAAACAAAAAACAACATTGTACACATTTCACACAAAACTCCAAAAATGGACTGAACAAAATTATTGGCCCCTTCTCAAAATTAGAAAAGTGAAAAATGACTGCACTACCAAGGTAAGCAAAAGCTGCTAGCACAACAATGTGACAAATTATGCAAATATATATGTCACCTTCTCAAAATTGCTACTGTAATTTGTAATTAAACTCACCTGTATCAATTAACAGGTGCTGACAATATAGAAATCACTCTGGCAATCCGTTAAAATGGTGAAAAATGTACTCAACCTTTCTATTGTCTGTCTCTCTGTATGCCACATGGAGCATGGCGAAAAGAGAAAGAGCAGCAAAGAATTGTCTGAGGATTTGATAACAAAAATTGTGGAAAAGCACGGACAATCTCAAGGTTACAAGTCCATCTCCAAAGATCTTAAAGAGGAAGTAAACCCTGGTGGGTTTTACTTCCTCTTTATTTCCCTGCAAAGGTAAAGCATAATGGGCTACTATGCATCGCATAGTAGCCCATTATGTGTCACTTACCTGAAACCGAAGCCCGCAATGTCACTGTTGTCCCCACTAGCAGGGAGCGTCCATCTTCACCCCTTTTCCTTACCGGGGCCGCAAACCCTGGCTCTGTGACTGGTCGGAGTCGCGTGACGTCACTCCCTCACATGTGCGCGGGAGCCGCCAGTCACGCCATGACCCCACGATGCGCCCTTTCTAAAGTGTGCATGCTTTTTCGTAAATATCTCCTAAACTATGGAGGTTTAGGAGATATTTCCAGAACCAAACTGGCTTACCTGTAGGTGAAAATGGTTGTACAGGGTGTACAACCACTTTAATGTTCCTGTGTCCACTGTGTGCAACATTGTAAAGAAGTTTACAGCCCATGGCACTGTAGCTAATCTCCCTGGACATGGATGAAAGGGAAAATGTATCAAAGGTTGCAATGAAGGATTGTTCAAATGGTGGATAAAGAACCTCAATCAATTTCCAGACAAATTCAAGCTGACCTTCAGGCACAGGGTACAACTGTGTCAGCTTGCACTATAAATCTCCATCTGAATGAAAAGGGACGCTATGGTAGGAGACCCAGGAGGACCCCACTGCTGACACAGAAACATACAAAAGCCAGATTGGAGTTTGACAAAACTTACCTGGGGAAGCCTAAATTATTTTGGGAGAATGTGCTGTGGACAGATGAAACAAAATTACAGCTTTTCGTTAAAGTCCATCATTCTACTGTTTTCAGAAAAAGAAACGAGGCCTTTAAAGAAAAGAATACAGTCCTTACAGTCAAACATGGTGGAGGTTCACTGATGTTTTGGGGTTGCTTTGCTGCTTCAGGCACTGGATGCCTTGACTGTGTACATGGAATTATGAAATCTGAAGACTACCAAAGAATTCTGGGGTGCAATGGATGGTCTTTGTCAGAGGTTATGGGTCTTACAGCAATGATCCAAAGCACACATAAAAAAACACCCAAAAATGGTTTAAGACAAAGCTCTGAAAAGTACTGAGCTGGCCAGCAATGAGTGCAGATCTAAATCCCATAGAGCACCTGTGGAGAGATCTCAAAAATACAGTAGGGAAAAAGAACTTCCAATCTGAGATATCTGGAGCAGTAGGTGAAAGAACAGTGGTCCAAAATTCCAGTAGAGAAGTGTGAGAAACTCATTGATGGTTACAGGAAGCAATTGAATTCAGTTATTCTTTCCAAAGGGTGTGCTACTAAATATTAAATTGAGGGTGCCAATAATTTTGTGCAGTCCATTTTTGGATTTTTGCCTGGAATGTGTCAGATTTGGCTTTTTGTTCAGTGTGTAAAATAATTATTTGATCCCCAAGCAAAACACGACTTGGTACTTGGTGGAGAAACCCTTGTTGGCAAGCACAGAGGTAAGACATTTCTTGTAGTTGGTTACCAGGTTTGCACACATCTAAGGAGGGATTTTGGTCCACTGTTCTTTACAGATCTTCTCTAAATCCTTAAGTTTTCTTGGCTGTCGTTTGGCAACTCGAAGTTTCTGTTCCCTCCATAAATTTTCTATAGGATTAAGGTCTGGAGACTGGCTAGGCCACTCCATGACCTTAATGTGCTTCTTCTTGAGCCACTCCTTTGTTGCCTCGGTGGTATGTTTTGGGTCACTGTCATGTTGGAAGGCCCATCCATAGCCCATCTTCAGTGTTCTGGCTGAGAGAAGAAGATTCTCATCCAAGATTTCTCAATACATGGCCCTGTCCATTGGCCCCTCAATGTGGCAAAGTCAGCCTGTACCTTTAGCAGAGAAACAGCCCCAAAGCATAATGTTTCCACCTCCGTGCTTGACTATAGGGATGGTGATCTTAGGGTCATAGTCAGCATTTTTCTTCCTCCAAACATGGCGAGTCGAGTTAATGCCAAACAGTTTAAGTTTGGTCTCATCTGACCACAGCATTTTCTCCCAATCCTTCAATCCTTTTCTGAATCATTTACATGTACATTGGCAAGCTTCCGATGGGCCTCTACACGTGCCTTCTTAAAGTGGTAGTAAACCGTAGGTGGTAAAAAAAAAAAAAACAATTCCCTGCAAGGCAATGTCTTAATGTGCTAGTATGCCTTGCATATGCATCGTCTTCCTTCCGGGTTCGTGGCTTCTGGCTACATGAGTGGCTGGGGGTGCCTTGATTTCACTCCCGCCCAATGCAAGCCAGTGATGTCATCGACTGCATGCACTCTGAATACCTCCTAAACAGTGCAGGTTTAGGAGATATTCACAGTACTTACAGGTATGCCTTATTATAGGCTTACCTGTAGGTACAAGTGGTGCAACAGAGTTTACTACCACTTTAAGAAGGAGACGAATAACCGCTCCAACAGTTGTCTCCTGCTCACCAAGTTACTTGCTGATGGTCTTGTAGCCCATTCCAGCCATGTGCAGGTCTACAATCATGTCCCTGTTGTCTTTTGACAGCTCTATGGTCTTGTCCACGATGGTGAGGTTTGAATTGAAGACAGTTTCTATGGGCAGGTTTATACACATAATGAGTTGTCGTTAGGAGCACTTTTTTAAATTGACAGGACTAATCTGTGTACCACATGAGCACATACTGTAGCCAGTCTGTGGGAGCCAGAATTATTTTTGGTTGGTAGGGGAATCAAATACTTTTTAATTTAAATAATTTTTATTGAGAAATTTACATACAAAGCAATAAAGAGTATACATAACATTCCATATGTGTAAAATCATGGAAAAATAAAGGAGAACCATTCAAGAGAAAGAACAAATAAAACTGTTAAATCTGCCTAAGACGAGTATAGAGGGAGAGGTATTTGGGGCGGGCTATAACAAAGACCAGTGATAGAAGCCCTGAATGCATAGGGAGCATGGAAATCAGGGAAGCTTTGCGGAGAGGCTCCTCATACCGGAGCTTACTACTGTCACCCTAATCTCTAGATCCGGTTCGGGCTTCTCTCCTCAAGAAATTTGTAACGGAGAGGAGTAATAATGACCATTATCAGAATAAGGGCATCTGACTATTCGCCAAGGCCCCATGCACCACACCCCTGTGGGAACTCACTGTGGAAGTGCGTAGTGCTCCCTGGGAGACTCCCTCCTGATTTCTTCACGAAGCCTCCCTCGGCCCTCTGATGAGAGTGTCCGAACTACTGTCTCCAAACTCTCAGTAGAGCGATAAAAAAGCTCAATTCTAGTGGTATATGCAGGGCAGCTAGTCCTGTTACATTAGTGCAGTAACTACCTCCAAGACCTCTCCATAAGGTGATGTAGAACTGGCTAAAACTGGCTTTACAGAAAAGAAGTATGAGACCAGAGCGTCCCAGGCAGAGGAATAGAGAAAGGTGTGAAAGGGGGAAGAGTAGAAGAGGGGTGGGGTCACTGTGGAGTTTGTGCTCTCTTAGATACCTGCGACATTCCAGGAAGCATGGGAATGTTGCAGTATATGGCCCAGGGTTCCCAAGTGTCATAGAAATTCCCACTTTTGTCATTTAGTTTTGCCACAATTTGTTCTTGCGCCATGATCCAAGAGACCTTCCTCTTGAAACCCTGGAAAGAGACATTGCATTTTTTCCAGGCCTTGGCGATGGTGACTTTTGCCCCTAAAAGGATGAAGTATACCAGCGTCTGTGTGAATTTAGGAAGAGCCTTGATCTTGCCATTTAGCAGAGCGATATTAGGGTTAGGGGCTATTACTTTCTTGGTGACGGTACTTCAAATACTTTTTTTACTCACTGAACTGTAACTCAGTTTATAACATTTGTATCATGCGTTTTTTCTGGATTTTTGGTTGATATTCTGTCTTTATCATTTAAAATACATCTATGATAACAATTATAGAGCCGTCATTTCTTTGTAAGTGGGCAAGCTTAAAAAATCTGCAGGGGATCAAATAATTATTTCCCACACTGTATACATTTAAATATACACCACATCACTTTATCCTAATTATTTATATTACTGAATTTAAAAGCTGCACCGTCCTAGGAAAATAATATATTTTGTATCTATTTGTATAAGCTCCAATGCTTCTACAATGCTTCCCCTACAGTAGCATCTCAAAATACTCAAAACTCAGATGGGTAATATCTTTAAAATACTGTGAGACCTACAAAGGCATCTGTGCTCTCCAATGTCCTTAATAACTCATTTAATTTAATAAATCATTTACCACCTAAAACTTCTCTCCATCTATAACCGCTGGGATCCCCCTCAACCCTTTTCCTTCTAAAGTCTATGATCATCTCCTTAGTTTTACTCCAATTTACCTGCAGGTTATTTGTCTTTCACCATCTCTACAAATTATCTCTTGTTGCCCAATATAGAGCTTCATCATTATTTTTTATCCTGCCTGCAAAAGTAATGTCATCTGCAAATTTAATGATACAATTTCCCTCATAATGAGTAGCACAATCAGAGGTACACATAGTAAATGATAGTGGGCCTTACACATATCCCTGTGGAGTACCCGTACTTAAAAATAACACAGGAGAAGACTACTAACCAATTTTAATTGTGAGTTTGTTTAGTGTGCCGCTGAATAGTGTGGGTGATGCTGCAGGAATGGCAGCAAGGGATGGAGCTCGTCCCAGCTCCTGTAGTCACTAGAAGAGAGGAAATTCCTGGTGTCGCACATCCACGGAGTCCTATTGTGGTATGAGAGAGACAACCTCAGCCTGGGCTCCCGCCTGGCCTAGCGTCAGCCAGGCTGAGGTTGTCTCTCATATATTACCATAGGACTCCATGGATGTGTAGCACCAGGGATCTTCCCTCTCTTCTTCTAGTGTCCAATTTTAATTACCTGCAGCCTAATTATTAAAATAATCCAAAATCCAATTGCAGATTGAGGACCCCAAGCCCAATAGATAAAATTTATAAAGAAGTTTTATTGGGGAAATAGAGTAAAAAGCAGAGCTGAAGTCCACAAGCAGCAATTCAACATAATTATTTTTGAGTAAGGGCAGTATGACGTGCCAATAGCTATTGCATCCTCAGCTGAACTTTTTGACCAGAATGTAAACTGAAAGGGATCTTACCCTACTGGCACCCTTCCTTTAAAATGCTGCAAAAGCATTTTTTTCAAAGCATTTCATTACAATTGGCATAGGTATCACAGGACAATAATTATTCAAACCGGACATAGTAGGATTCTTAGGCACAGGGACAATTTTTGACATTAGTCAACTTTGACTGCAGGAGGCAATTTACGTAGCTACCAAGAAGACACTAGCTGTTATTTTTGTAGTGCAGGTAAAAAAAAAGAAAACACCTGACTGTAGATGAGACTTCCACTCGGCCTGATCATCAGTTTTTGTATATCGGACTAAATGTTTCCAGTGGCTGATTCTGAAGTTAGTAACATTGCCATCTGTTTATTTTATGGTTGCTATGGTTGCGTCACGGTTATGATGTTCAGTGTAATGTTTACAATAATATGAGAGAGCGGTACCGGAACAGATGCTTGTATCCTACTAACAGGCTGTGGATGACACTAGTTTTTTTTTTTTTTTTACATCCTATACGTGCTATTTGTGTCTCCATTTAAAGAACTCCACTAGGCGCTATTTACAAAAAAGCTGGTCACACAGCATAAGCTCAAATGCATTTCAGAAAAAAAAACACAACTCCCTTGTAAGGTTCTTGTGCATTTATAGCTCATATAAAGGACCTCAAGATAATAAAAAAGCCAATTTGAATCAACTGTGAATTGCAACATTCTTAAATTTACAGTAAAACACAGATAATACAGGTAACTAAACTGTCCTTATATTGGTTTCCCACAATACAGTATAGAATAAATACAGATTAAAATAACAATCAAACTACCAAATGCAACTAATACACCACTTTCTCTAACACCATCCCAAATAATAACCAACACAATATCAACATACTATAAAAATAACACAAGATCTTGATCATAAACCAGATTTAAATCTTCACCTCCAGCCCTTGTGATAGAGCATTGCCTTACATTAACTGACAATTGCGTATTAGTCAGTCTATAGTGCATCAACTTGTGAGCCAGGAGGTAGAGTTCCAAAAGGCTAACGCGTTTCGAGGTAATTATCTTTTTGTGGTCCCATTACTTTTGACACTATAGTGTATAATGAACAGTGGAGCTGAGTGAGCGTAAAACTTACATTGTGCCCTATACAATTTTAAGTCTACATGACAAATTCAACACTAAGATTGGATGTACAAAATATTTATAAGACACAAAGACCTTACACTGCTAATATATGATATGCATGTATACAATTTTATATATTTTCAAAGTCCTTTGTCCTTTGAAAGCAACATTCCCAGTTTTACTTTAGACTTACCACAGCTTTACAAGAGCTTTCTTGTAAGTCCCAGATCATAAGATTGCTGTCACCCAGAGACATCACTTTCTTACCATCACCTAGAGGTTCCCAGGTAACACTAGAGGAAATATGAGATAAATATGAATAAAGTTACAAAACTATGCAAGACATGTTTTCATAAAAGTGTATATAGAAGACAAAGAGAAAAGGCAAGGGATAAAAGAAAGAACCAAACAAATGAGCACACAAATAAATCTAATTATGTTTTTATATGAGGCATGTGAAAAGTCAGCAGAAGGTTTCCAAACAGAGATACAATGTAATGGATAAACTCAACAATAAAAGTAATTCATGCCTATTCAAGGTGTCTGATGGTTCCCTTTAGATTATGTATATAACCCCAAAAAGATAAACCTCAGACCACATATTTATGGTAATTCTGGGAACTAAGCTTTATCAATCTTATTGTGCTTGTCCAGGCTAACAAAGGAGGCATAATATTGTGCAGCAGTATTTAAAGTTGGACCTGTAAAAAGGTACATAAAACCAAAATTAGCCCCTTAAGGATGGATGGGTACCAATTTGTAAACTTTGTGCACCACTGAGGTCTGCACACTGTTCCTCTACTCAATGAGATATAATGATTTCCAATTGTAGCAAAGAAATATCTGTGGCATCAACAAGATAAATGAGTGATTGCAGATACATGGACGCTATGTTATTATAAATGTCACTGTTGGTGCCTGGCACACTGGTACAAACAATGAGATTATCGGACAAATGATTGTCCGATTTTTTTTTTGCATGCTAGTCTCCATATTGAAAATGAAGAGGTTACTAAAGTTATGAAAATTCTAGTATGACAGAACAAAAATTTGGAAGTGATGTAACGTATTGTATTGTATTTTTGGACGAAAATTGTACTGATTAAAGCGAAAATCATACAATCTGGTATTGTACGAGAAAGATTTTCGTGCTTTCCCCCTCTGATAATATTGGATGAACTGTCGTGATCGGCTCCCAAAAGCTGTGTACCAATGATCAGATTATCGTACGATCGCTTTGAAAGTGGTATTTTCTGATTGTGTACAAGCCATTATTCTCCTAGTAGCAGCCTTTCATTTCAGACTGCAGAGTTCCCAATGGGCCCATTTCGGATTGTCAAGGGCAATCCCAAGTGGGCTTAGTGTTCCTGCAAAACTGTGTTGTTGGCCACTTAACTTCCGTTTACAGTCCATTTGGAACTGCAGCTCCTCTACCCCTCTGCAACAAGACCCTTATCGTGATGCTGTTGAGACAAGAAACATTGGTCAAAGCAGTGGCTTTAAATTATGTTAAAAAACAGAGAGGAGATAAGGGCGCTCTGGTGGAGGTGGGTAGCTGGTCAGAGGGATGATAGTGATGAGGTGGCACTTCTGGCAGCACTTTGGTTAGAGGAGAAGCAACTCTGAAGATATAAAAAAGGAAAAGAAAGGCACCTCTAAGTGCAGTATGCAAAATTTAATAAAGTGCACAAAGGGTTAAAAGCACTTACAAGATTGTTGAGTGTTAAAAGACATGATAAAATCAGGAGTCCTCATCTGTGGCATGTGTCCATCCTCAGCATGGTGGTAGAGAGCAGTGTAGAGCCGTCCAGCAGCTGACTCTGCTCTCTACCACCATCCTGAGGATGGACACATGCCACAGATGAGGACTCCTGATTTTATCATGTCTTTTAACACTCAACAATCTTTGTAAGCGCTTTTAACCCTTTGTGCACTTTATAAAATTTTGCATACTGCACTTAGAGGCGCATTTCTTTTTCTTTTTTAAATTATGTTAACCTTGGGGTATACAGAGAATTCAGGGCAGTAAGCATGATCACCCCCAATTTGAAATTACTTTATTTTTTTCCTAAAACATTACATTTGGTAAATTTTTCACTGTTTAAGTATTTGATATGTTTTCTATTTTCTATTGTGAATAAAATATGGTTTTATGAGACTTCAAAATCATGTCACTCTGTTATGATGTCGATTTTACACAGTGTCCCAACTTTCTTGGAATTGGAATTGTACTTGTGAAGACATTATGCAACCAGAATGTGATCTGATAATGGCATACTGGATATGCTCTTTGCCCTTTCTGACCTTCTAATCTTCACCCATGGATGAGAAGCATTAATGTCTCAGAGTTAGCACTTAGAAAACCTGCAAAAACCCACTTAAATTAAATCTTGTCATAGTGACTTCAGCCTTGTTTACACAGGCATGTGATTCTTTGCAGTGCTATTCCATTTTGTATGGGCGTATTGCACCACAAAAGGTATCAGTATCGGTATCGATGAGTACTTGAGCACAAGTATCGGTACTTGTACTCGTCGATTAAAAAATGTATTGGTGAAACCCTAGTATTTATCAAAGATGCTTGAGACTAAGGCCCCACCTACACTTGGTGTTTGGGCCTGTGTGCCAAATCCCAGCATTTTCATGCACCGGGGAGGTGCAGGTCCAGCACCACTGCCTTCACCCTGTCAAAGTCTGAAATATGCTGCTGCTGTATGCTGTACCAAGTGGTACTCACGTTTAGGGCCATATGCATACGGGGACTGTCTAGAATGCAGACTACATGTATACGCACAGGCATGCACAATAATTTTGTATTGATAACCTCTTATCTGGTTTGCTAGGGTATACCTATTTTACACACACACCCAGTGAATCGATTGTTGATCTGCTGTGATCCACTTTTTAGTCATTGGGAGCCTGGTGTCTTTCTCCTGGTTCAGGCAGCTGGCCCTCTGATGACATCTGTCAGGTTCACCCTCCTCCAGCGCTGTCTCTATCCTGCTCCAGTGATGTGAATGCCTCTGCTAAAGCCTTCTGGGATGTGACATGCATACCCCCAGTAGGCACCAGGAGTAGGGACACATCGTTCTTGCATAGGCGAGAATGAAGGCAGAAGGCAGGGTGGGGTGAAAATAAAATACATTGAAAAAAAAAAAAGTTGGCTTTTCACCTTTGTGGATGGGGAAGAAAATTAATGGGGCAAACGCTACCGTGTGAATGAAGGTCACTTTAAGATAAAGCTTGCTTAGGACTGTAGTGATGTAGTGTTGGTGGAAGGAACCACAGCTTCCAGCAAGAGAGACACACTGTCATCTGGAAGTGTCGGATAGCAGCTGTTTCCTCCCACACTCCAAAGATATGCTGGTAGGTTAACTGGCTTCAGTCTAAATTGCCCCTAGTATGTGTACAGTGGGGAAAATAATTATTTAATTGCAGATTTTGTAAGTTTGCTCACTTACAAAGAAATGAAAGGTCTATCATTTTTATCATAGATGTATTTTAAATGATAGAGATAGAATATCAACCAAAAATCCAGATAAATCACGATACAAATGTTATAAATTGAGTTGCAGTTCAGTCAGTTAAATAAGTATTTGACCCCTAAGCAAAACATGACTTGGTGGATAAACCCTTGTTGACAAGCAGGGAGGTAAGACTTTTTTTTAGTTGGTTACCAGGTTTGTGCACATCTCAGAAGGGATTTTGGTCCACTCTTCTTCTATAAATTCTTAATGTTTCTTGGCTGGGGCTTGGCAACTCGACGTTTCAGCTCCCTCCGTATATTATCTATGGGATTAAGGTCTAGAGACTGGCTAGGCCACTCCATGACCTTAATGTGCTTCTTCTTGAGTCACTCCTTTGTTGCATTGGCGGTATGTTTTGGGTCATTGTCACGCTGGAAGACCCATCAACGACCCATCTTTAGTGCTCTAGCTGAGGGAAGGAGGTTCTCATCCAAGATTTTACAATACATGGCCCCGTCCATTGGCCCCATAATGTGGCAAAGTTAGCCTGTACCTTTAGCAGAGAAACAGCCTCAAAGCAAAATGTTTCCACCTCCATGCTTGACTGTAGGAATTGTGTTCTTAGGGTCATAGTCAGCATTTTTCTTCCTCCAAACATGGCGAGTCTAGTTAATGCCAAATCCTTCTCTGAATCATTTAGATGTTCATTAGCAAACTTCAGACGGGCCTATACATGTGCCTTCTTGAGGAGGGAAACTTTGTGGGCGCTGCAGGATTTCAATCCATGGTGGCATATTGTGTTACCAATGGTTTGTTTGGTGACTGTGGTCCCAACTGCCTTGAGATCATTCACAAGCTCCTCTCATGTAATTTTGGGCTGATCCCTAACTTTTCTCAAGATCATCCTTACCCCATGAGACAAAGACTTGCACGGAGCTCCAGACCGAGGGCGATTGATGGTTATTTTGTATTTCCTCCATTTGAAAATAATCACTCCAACAGTTGTCTCCTTCTCACCAAGCTTCTTTTTGTTTTAAATTGTATATGTATTGGTATTTTAAGATATACAAAAAAAAAAACCAGAGTGTAGAGAGAGGATAAAGAAGAGCGTATTAACCAACCAGAGTAAATCATAGAAAGGCAAACTTCTGACATAACTGAAGGGTCAAAATAAAACACATTATCATCAACAACAACACATTATCATCAATTGGCATAACACATTATAATCCTCCAATATAGCAAGCAAAAATGTGTTAAGTAATAAACACAGTATAAAAAAAAAGGAGATTAGAGAGATAGGGGGCACAATGGATCTCAGAACATGAAAGCTCAAAAGATCAGTAATGGAAAATCCTCAATGAACATAAGAGACGCCTATCTAGTGCTCTAGGAGGAACACTTCAGGACAATAATTAGAATCATCCCGGACTTTCCAAAATCTATTAAATCGTGATACTGAATCATCGATTAAGGCAGTCAGGTATTCCATCCTGCATGTATTGGCTATGTTAGATAGGAGTTGGGAGCTAGAGGGGGGTAAAGGGGATAGCCAACATGGGATTGCTCTTTTTGCTGCTAACAGAATAAAGGCCATCAGCCTCCGTGCAGATCTAGGGATACTCAGGAAGGGGGTGCTAAGCAAATAATGTATAGGATTTAAAGGTATAGTCACGTTTAATCGTTTTGTAGCAGGGTCTAGACAAAAGCCCAAAACGGTTTAAAGGGGTTGTAAAGGTAAAAGTTTTTTCACCTTAATGCATTCTATGCATTAAGGTTAAAAAACATCCGACGCCCCCCCCCCCCCCCCCCCGGAAAGCTTGTACTCCCTCCATCGCAGCCGCACCCCTCGAATGTCAAGTGGGGAATGAATGGCAGCAGCCAGAGGCTCCAAGCTGAGAATAAAGAGTAAAGGTGAAAGGGGGCACCCCTGCCTAGTGCCATTACTCAAAGGAAACGATTGCGACAAATGGGAGGCAAGCTGTACCTGTGAGGTGGGTAAAGAATATAATGCTCTCAAAGCATGTATAAATGGACCAGAAAAGCCATAACGAAAGAGGGTGGTAAAAATAAAGGACCAATTCAGGCGGTCAAAAGCCTTTTGGGCATCTAGGCCTAAAACTAGGGCAGGGCATTTAGTTTTAGTTAGGAGATCTATAGTACGTCTGGTGTTATCACCTGCATGTCTAGTAGGGACAAAACCCACTTGATCCCTATGGATTAAGGATGGGAGTAATAGTGAAGGTCTATTTGCAAGGATTTTGGTTAAAAATTTTATAATGCAATAGAGCGATAATTATCAGGGACAGACAGATATTTGCCTAGCTTTGGAATGACTGTAATAGGGGCATGGAGAAATTGGGGGTGGGGAATAGTGCCCTTCATCAGGGGAGGGAAAAGATTTAACAAATATAGAATTATAATTGGGAGAAAGGTGTTATAATAGGAGTAAGGTAAACCGACCTGGGGACTTATGTGATGGCAGATGTCAAATGACCTCTGCTAATTCTTCAGCCGTAATAGGCATATTTAGCGTAGATTTTTTTGCTGAAGATAATTTGGGAAGCTGCAAGGAGGCAAAGGAGTCGTCAAACTCTCTGCATAAACTGAGAATGTGGGTCTGCCTTCAAACTATTATATAGCTTATGGTAAAAGTCCCCAAAAAGGGCAATAGGTCGGAGTGTCATCTGGTTGGAGAAGGAAATCAGGTATGGTAAGAAAAGGGCAGGTTTTAAGACTTTGTACTAGCATTCTATGGGGTTTGATGGCATATTCATAAAATTTTTGTCTGGCCCATAGCATTGATTTTGAGATCTTACTCATATCTAAAGACTTAATACGGTTATGTAAAGAAACAACAGCATGTAAACGTTCCACCGTAGGGGAAAGGAGCAAGCGCATCTCTGCAGTGCGTAACTGGTCAAGTAACAGCTTTTTCTGGAGAGTGGACTACTGTTTTAGACAAGAATCAGCAGAAATACATTCACCCCTAAAAAAAAGCCTTATGGGCTTCCCATAGGGTGGAGGTCTCCGACACTGTACCATCATTAAGTTGGAAAAACTCAGACAGCTTATGTAAGAGTCGATCTTTGGTTTCAGGAATCCACAGGAGGGATTCATTGAGATGCCAGTGGCATGTTTTTTTAGTTGGAGCAGAAAGGGTGAGATTCAGAAGTATGGGTGCATGATCCGGCCAAGTTATAGCATCAATTTCAGAGGATACCAAAATGTGTTAATAAGGGTGTGGACACAAAGAAATTTTCAAAACGGGAATAGAGCTTGTGAGAGGGGGAATAAAACCTAAATTGCTGATGAGTGGGGTGCTTGATCCACCAGAAATCAAAAAGGTTATGAAATCTAATAAATTTACAAAAAGATGTGGACAATGATTTGAGCGTGGGTTTATGGGATAGTTTGCAAAAGAGTTCGTCTGTCTTTAGTGGAGGACATGCACATGTTAAAATCACCACCTAGGATCATAAAGGGTTGTAAAAAGGGGTGCATTTTTTCAAATACCTCTGTTAGAAGCCCTATCTGCCCTGAGTTAGGTGTATATATATTAAACCAAGATGAAAGTTGTGGTTATGTAAGCACAGTTTAGGAGAATAAACTGGTCATGAGAGTCCAAAAAAGATGATTCAACCTGTAATGGATACGTACATTTATTAAAATTGCTACCCCAGCCTTTCCAGAAGGTTTAGAAGCAACAAAGGCAATGGGAAATAATTTGGAGGCGAACTTAAAGGAACCCTCTGCCCGAAAGTGAGTCTCCTGAACCACCATCACATCTGCTTTAGAAGATTTGAATTCCTTCAAAGCTAACCATCTCTTATGAATAGAATTCAAGCCTTTTGACATTGCATGAGAAAATACTTAAAGTGGAGTTCCAACCAAAAGTGGAACTTCCGCTTTAAGCACTCCTCGCCCCCTGACAAGCCACATTTGGCATGTTATTTTTTTTGGGGGGGGGGGGGAGAGTGTGTACCCTCTTTTTAGTGGGACTTCCTGTCCCACTTCCTCCTTCCTGTTCTCGGTCGCCTAGGCGACTCCTTCTCTCGCCCTAGGCGGCCCCTCCCTGCCAGCGATCTTCTTGGATACAACACAGGTCCCAGAAGATTGTCTGGCCAATAGCAGAGCGACTCGCGCATGCGCAGTGCGCGACTGGCTGTGAAGCCGTAAGCTGTCACGGCCGAATTCCCACAGTTGCTATGATGGCGCCGAGGAAAGGAGGGGGAAGAGGAGCGAGGCTCCGGGGGCTGCAACGCTGGACCGTGGGACAGGTAAGTGTCGGTTTATTAAAAGTCAGCAGCTGTGCTTTTTGTAGCTGCTGACTTTAATAAACTAAAAAACAGGTAGAACTGCGCTTTAAAGTCATAATGAACTATATATAAGCAATGCTATCGTTATCTGATCAAATTGGTGTGCAGAAGAAAAGAGTCTTTGGTGAAGAGAAAACCCCCCAAAAATTTAAAGAAGCAGCAAACAAGATAGCAGTAGTAGCCAGATCCAGGTCAAAAAAAGACCTGACAAAGAAAAAGAAAAAAAAAAAAAAAAACAACAACATTGGTGAGTAACCTGAGGGGATCCAAACCCTCAGGAATCCAAGGCCAATGCCGAGGATGATGGAGAGGAGAATGGTTGCTCGCAAGACCAGGCATCTAGGTCCCATCGTCTTCTGAAAGGCTTGAAAGTTAAACACAGTGAAGAACCAAACAGATGTGGCATTATTTTTACGGGTAAAGAATCCAGATCTACAACATGTAGATGGAACACAAACCATCTATGTATAAACAGATCAGGAAGAATATCAGTAGGAGGGCATCAGGTAGGGCATCAGGTGGGGTATCTAGAGGATGGAGCCCATTGAGGAGTAAAGGAAGCTTTCTGTGATTTCTGCCACACAGGGGTCCAGTGGTGGAGAATGGCCGAGGAGCAGGGAGGGGCTGTCACTCCATGTCCTGGATTTGAGAGGGGACCTGGTGTTCTGTTCCCTACTGCCTGAGTCACTGGGGAACTTCCATCTGTGTGGAGCCCTTGTTATGTCCTGCTCCTTGATCTTGGACCCTGGCCCCACCCAGTGTCCAGCTGTAGGCAGTCGCCTGATTTAGTGATAAATCATCACTTCCCCTTCCTGTCTTTTCCCTAGTATAGGTTCCAGTTCCTGCTTGTTGGTGTATGATATTGTGTTTCTGGTTGCTGAATTCTGCTTGTTCTTGACTACGCTTCTTGTTCTACTCCTTTTGGACTTCGCTGATCGTTGTTCCTGACTCTGCCTGTTTCCGGCCTTGCCTCTTGGACTATTCCTTTTGATTAATGCCGATCGTGGTTGCCGACTCTGCCTGCTTCCAACGCCTCTTCCTGGTATACCCTGTGGACTGCTGCCTTGGTTTACTGACTTCACTCTCTATTAACTGTGAGTTGCTTGTTTGGCGTTCATTCAAATAGCCTATTTTTGGCTGCAGGATCTCAACCACTCTTCCACCTGACGCCTGATACTGTGATAAGAAGACTACTGGTCAGTAAACCCGGGAGACGGTTAGAGTCTCCTGGCAGACCTGACAGGGGCAATTGGAGTTACCTCTTCAGGTAATGGTGGAAGGCCTAGGTTACATAGGAAGGCTTCGCTTTCGTGAAGATCCCGCATGGAATATTGTACCGCATCTCTGGAGACTGACAACCAAAAGGGGAACCCCCCAGCGGCAGACGACCTGATGATCTTGTAGGTGGGTAATGACAGGTCGCAGGCTCCGTCGTTTAGCCAAAGTGATAGGTGAAAAATCACTGAAGATTTGGATTTTGGTGCCAGGTGGCTTCTATTATGGGTAGCTGCAGTGAGGGTTTCTTTACTTTCATAGTAATGATAGTAGTGTAAGCAAACAATAATGTCCCTGGGATTGGCCCCTTGTGGTGGTTTGGGAGCCAAAGATCCTGTTGGTGGTATAGGGGGACCCTCTGTAGATGACCCATCTGTGAGTTCAAGAAGGTCAGTGGTCTCCGGCGGGTTGTCCTAAGTACCCAAGGCCAGGGATTGCGTCCTAAGCAGAAACCGCTCCATGAGCTGAGAAGGCCGTGACTTGGTGTAAGACTGGTATACGTGTTTCTGGAATCCAATCTTACCCATGGGATGCCTGGGCTCTTCCGGAGGCGAATGGTGTAGCTCCCATGATGATATATGCTGTCAGAGTGGAGCGGGAGCCTCGGAAGGGGAGACAGGGACCGGCGCCAGGAGATCACACGTCTGCCATTTTACAAGCCGTGCATGCACCTCTTCACCAAGCTTCTTGCTGATGGTCTTGTAGCCCATTCCAGCCTTGTGCAGGTCTTGTCCCTGATGGCGAGGTTTGAATGGAGAAAGATACTCTGTGGACAGGTGTCTTTTATACACATAACAAGTTGTCGTTAGGAGCATCTTCTTAAATTTACAGGACTAATCTGTGTACCACATGAGCACATACTGTAGCCGGTCTGTGGGAGCCAGGATTATTGTTGGTTGGTAGGGTATCAAAACTTATTCTACTCACTGAACTCAATTTATAACATTTGTATCATGGGTTTTTTTTCTGCATTTTTTTGGTTGATATTCTGTCTCTATCATTTAAAATACACCCATAATAAAAATTATAGACCTTTCATTTCTTTGAATATTTATACATATGTGAAAATGTATTTTGTTTTACCTGAATTTTATTGACAAGATCAAAGAAAATAGGCACTTACATAGAGAAACAGGGTTATACAATATCAGAAGCAAATTCAAAAGGAGTTTCTCTCGAGTATTACACAGCAATCAACGATGTAGGAATAGGAAAAGGAACAATCAGGCCCAGCAGCATTAAATTAATATGCAAACAACTAAGCCATGCCTGAAATTGCGATGCGTTTCACGTCCAAAAAATGTAAATAAAAATAAAAAGAGAGTGGGGGCCCTTCAGCTGGGGACCAAAGGACATAAAAACCTATTCAGTCATCTATGGGACCACTCAAGTTTGTGGGCAAAATAACAGTTCCACGGCAGAGAAAAACAGAGAAAGAGATAAGAAAAGAAATGAAAATAGATTAATAAAAAGATGGGAAAAGAGAAAAAAAGGGGGGGGGGTCCATTTTGTTTTTTTGTAAGTGGGCAAACTTACCAAATCTGCAAGGGACCAAATAATAATTTTCCCAACTGTATGTATGCATGCAAGTTTGGGACGTTAGATTGTAAGCTCCTTGAGAACAGGGACTGGTGTAAATGTAATATATGTTAGTTGGCGCTATGTATATACCCGTAGTAAATAAATGCATACACTTCCCCAGGAAATTAGCTTGTCATTATCCTTGCACCGCTAAAGACAGTTGCCCAGCAAACACAAAATGCTTCAGAGAACTGTAGTGCAAGAACCGTGACTGGCAGATTAGTCAAATATCAATGAAAATAACTGGGTAGCTGGCCCATCTAAACTGAAAAAAAAATTGCTGTGGTCAGGGGTGTGGTTTAAGGTTGTGATTGTGGTAAATGTACTGCCCTCCCAGAATCTAAGCGAGATGGAACATTCCACATTTTCCTCTCAGCTTGCTTGCTCTGTCTACGGATCAGCTGACTATCCAGCCGACCGATGGCTTTTTTTTTTTTTAATTTAATGCACTGCAGCAGGAAAGCACTCTTGTGGAAAGACAAGAGCATCCTGGATGGCTAATTCCCTCTGACTGATTTATAATTTGCGAAAGATGATGTGACCTTTAAAACCCGCCAGGCTGTTCTCGCTGCCGCTGTTTTCTCCTGAAAATGCTGCTGATGCTGTTCACAGGATTTCCACTGAGTGCTTTCTTGCTCTAATTTATCTTCCTGCAAAGGATTTTAGTGCCTGCTGTCTCTCTCCGTCTTGCTGTGCTTAGTCTATGCATATAAACAGAACAGTCTCTTCTTCCGCCTTTAACAGCATCAGAAACGGCACACTTCACAGGGAGAAAAACACCACTGATGTAGCATCTCGGTTTATTGGGGTACTTATAACCAGATGCAGACATGATGTTTCCCCAGCTCTATATAGGTCACGAAAATTCGCTGTGCTAGGTCCTGTGGAGGTAGCAGAGCTGTTCAGGCTATTACAAAAAAAAATCTTGGAAGCAGTTTTAGGAGAGAAAACATGATGCAGTTTAAAAAGGAAACCAGTCACTTATAGAAAAAAAATCAGAATTTTACTAAAAAATTTGATTACCAGGAGATTATTATTATTTTTGTTTGTTTTTGGCAGAAGAGAATTTGTATCCCTGTTCCAAAAAAAAAAACCCCTTCCTGCTTCTAGCTATTTTTTCTAAATTGTACACTCCCTGCCACGCATGTATAGTACAGTGTTCACTTCTGGCTCATTCCTAGTATTTTACAGAATGGAGCTGAAATGCACATGTGTAGGAGCTACTTCATAAATGGCTGCCCGATAACCAATGAGGAGCAGCATGAACAAGCAAGAATTGGTAGCAGACAGAGCAGCAGGGGATAGGTCTGAATTGTCAGTGCTAGAAAAGGGAAAACAGAGAGGTAGGTTTGCCATAATGTGCAGGTATATACTGCATCTAGTAGAGCTGCACGATTCTGGCCAAAATGAGAATCAAAATTTTTTTGCTTAGAATAAAAAGATCACGATTCTCGCGGCATAAAATCTTTCACGTTATACAAAAAAATTGGGTTAACTTTACTGGTTAGTTTTTTTTTTTAATTCATTAAAGTGTAATTTTTTCCCAAAAAAAATTTGCTGCGCAAAAACAGTGTGACATAAAATATTGCAACAACCACCATTTTATTCTCTGGGGTCTCTACTAAAAAAATATATATAAAATGTTTGGGGGTTCTAAGTATTTTTCTAGCAAAAACAAATATTTTAAAGTGGATGTAAACCCAATGTCATAATTTCTTAACTACTGCCGTAGGGGTTATCTATAAGGATATACATGTCTCCTGCATGTATCTTTACCTGTCAAATGTCTCCCCTCTGTCTGTTATGAGACCCGAAAAACTGCAGATTCTGTGGGTGGGTCTGTTGTCTGGAGCTCGGTGGGTGGAGTCGTGATGTCAGTAGACTCCCCGCCCACCTCTACACTCCCCTTGTCAATATGCATTTTCTCCTGTGTATTTCTTACACTGAACTTCTGCTATGATCTCTAACATCCAGTGAAAAGACAGGAAAGTAACCACATGACTTCAGCATGCCAAATCATGCTGAGGTGTGGAACAGCCAATCCTTGCAGAGCTGCGGAAGAAAGGAGTGGGGGTGGGAATTAAAAAATAATGCATGTCTTAGGTTAGTGCACAAGATATGTAAATCACCTGTCACTCACAGCAAGGGGGAGGATTTGACAAAGTTTTTCTCTGTTTGTCAAGATTTATCTCACTGAACAATAAAAGAAGATTGCTCAGAGCTGGATTAACTCTTTGTGGCAAGACTGGGCTCAAATGATAGGAAATCTTATACTCTACCATATGACATAAAAAAAATAAATAAATTTGGGTTTACATCCACTTTAACTTGAAACCAACAAATGCCAGAAAAAGGTTTAGTGTTTAAGTGGTTAAACTTCCCTCATTTACACACCAACGTGTATTCCTTTGATCTGAAGGACAAATTGTTACGATGTTTATACTTAAGTTCCACTGCTAAAGAATGTTGTGATTCTTGGCAGACTGCCCGTTTTCTTTTTTCTTTCTTTTGACGGCGGTCAGAATTTTCTGCATAAAAAGAATCGGGAAATACTTTGTCAAGATCGCAACGGGGAAAAAAATTGCGATAACGATTCTTAACGATTAATCGTGCAGCTCTACCAACTATCAAGAGCAGAAGTCCTACAGTTCTGCTTTAACGTACATTGAAACACGATCACTTCAAATATTGCTTTCAACCTTTTGAAATCTGAAGCTTTCATTAAAGGAATTTCTGGTGATCCTGCCATGCAAGTCCTAGTTCAGGTACTCTTTGTTATGCTGTGACAACTGTTTCCCAAATGTACTCCTGCATTGTCATCCTTTCAACAAGTTCCCCTGGTGACACTATAAGCAATAGCATGGTTTACTAATGCCACTTCCAGAAAACTGGTCCGGGCCAATGAGGAGCAGCTGAAGCTGGATTGCAGGCCTTTAGTCTGGTAGTTGCTGCGCATTTACGGGAGCAGCGTCAATCTGCACCACCAATCAAAAAACAGCCAAAGACTGGCACCTGGAAGAACCTGGGGAGAAGATGCTGGTGCCAATGAGGGACCTTGCGGACGTTGGACTGTTGGAACTAAGTATACAGTAGGTGCCTTTTGCTTGAAAGAGGTTGGGGAATCAGCAGCACCAAGATGCAAAAAAAGAAGTAGAAACAGAATTTTTTATAAGAAAAATAAATGGGAATCGTTTATGAAACACAGTGTTTTAGCAAATTAAATGTCATCAAATTATGCTTTCGATCAATTTCACATTGCAAAAAATGTTCCACGCTCCCTTGTGACAGATATCCTGACAGCATTAACCAGATTTTGATCGTAAACACAAAATGGTTTAATCCAAATATCACCAACAGTATTTGTTTAAACCTCATTTGGGCAATTTTGCAGTTGTGGTTAAAAGTGCTTCAATCTTTCAGGGTATACCGCCAGCATCAAATCTGATATGCTCCTGGGACCAGATAGTTTCTGCTTTGTCAACCTTGGATTCTTTCAACATTGAGAAACAGATAAATAAGGTTGTGCTAATCAGTCATGTTGATATAAATGAAAATTCAAAATAAAATATTCAATAAATTAGAAACAGTCCACAAGTGATGTAAAAATCCTGGTGTCAGTCCCCACCATCCACCACCGTAGTGATCTTTAAATATCAATGCCTCCACCAACAGCTGAAAGACTCGCTTACCAGCTCCTGTTGATCCCTCATTACAAGGGGTCGTTAGCGCTTGTGGCTTTAGCCCAGCCAAGACCTTTCTCCAGTTCCGGATGGTCTCCTACACAAGATCACCCCTTAAGCACCGTGTTGGGTATGAGGATTTCGCCAAAAAAACAAAGTGCTCCACATAGTGTAAAATCCTTATAAAATGTATTTAGAAATATAAAATATTGTACTTAAAGCTGCCGCTGATAACATGCACCTTTAATTTGAGTTTGTCAGCCAGCACACAAAACAAACCCATCCTTCTAGGGCACATGTGGTATTGGTGATGTCAGCGCATCGCTCTGCCCCGCATGTTTCGTCATAGCATGCCATTGTCCAGAGGCACGGGCAGCACGCTGAGTCACCACACTTTATACACTACACAACCAACCAAGCCTCGGTCTGAATATGCGCATAAGATACATAACTCAGATAGCCAAGCCTTGATCTGAGCATCAGTCGGCCATGTTAGAAACCACAACCAAGCCTCATTGTGAGATCCTATATCTGAAAACGAAATTGGTAACACACGCTGAATGTAAATACAACCAACAAGCTTAAACCTTTTAACCATATACAGTGTTCTTACTGAACCCCATCAGAACAGAATCAGTTCTAATACTGTTTGGGGAAAAATGCAATTATGACTCAGCTTCCCACAATTATTATGAATACAAAAGGAGAGGGGAAAGAGATTTTTTATATCCTACATATCTGAATAAATTTGTCTTTCCTAAAAATACTAAATAAAACTTTCTACCCGGAAGTGTTAAAATTTCATAGCAGGGTGTCACCTAATGGTGACTCCCAACAGTGACACCTAGTGGATGGTTCAAAAACTGCTATTGATTCCATTCCCAGTTACCATTCATATGTAAGTAGAAAAGTACCAAAAATTTTAGAATGACTGCAAACTCCTACCCATTAAGAATTACAGTACTAACATTCAATTCTAAAGAATCTAGAGGCAGTCAGATTCGAGTTCACAATCAAAAATAACTCTATGAATTGTTAATAAATGCATTGACATCAACATCAACATCAAGGCCATAAGGGACATATGTTCTTAATGTCGGGCCACCTGAGGCCAGGGTGATAGATGCACACCGTTGGGATCAGGAGTGCACCGCAAGGTAGTAGACCCTACGGCTGACTGCTGTGGATGGGAGTCAGGGTGGTAAAGAAAGGCAGGGCTGCTGGAACACGGATCCCACCAGGGTTAGAGTGTAAGATTCCCTAAGGCGCGGAGTATAAGAGCCAGCAGGTGTTCACCAGAGCCTCTAGTGGTGAGGATGGACTTGGCTGCAACTGGCTCCAGGTCGCGACCCCCAGGGTCCCCTAGCTCGCACTCAAAGTAGGCAACAGGAGGATAGGGATAGTAAGGGAATAAGCCAAGGTTAGGGTGACTAGCAGACAAGGACAACAGAATACACGCTAAACAATAAGGGTCACAGACAAACAGGGATAGTCGGGGACACGCCAAAAAATCAGGGTCACGAGCAGACAGGAACAGTCGAGAACACGCCAAGGTCGGTAACAGAGACAAACGTAAAGCACACGGCAAGCAAGAAACAGGAAGCCAAACACACAATGTTGATCAGCAGGGCTGGCCTGCAGTGCACAGGTTAATATAGAATTCTCTGATAGGAGCTATGGATCCATGCTTAGAGGAGAGATTATAAAAAGCAGTCAAGTGAGAGTGGCTGGTCTCTAGAGATGAACACATGGTGAGAGGTAAGCTGACAGTCAAACTCTATTGCATAACCATGACACTTAATCTATACACCCAGGCCATTTGTTGTATCAAAATCTCCCTCAACATAACTACCGCCTCTCCAATGGGGACTGTATTTATCTACCCACAGATATAGGGTA
The DNA here is from genome assembly GCF_042186555.1 of Aquarana catesbeiana. NCBI lineage: Eukaryota > Metazoa > Chordata > Amphibia > Anura > Ranidae > Aquarana > Aquarana catesbeiana. Next base: position 107,066,696 of record NC_133327.1, on the reverse strand, counting down.
TTGGAAGGATTCCTATTGTGCATCTCATCATAATGTTTATTCACAGAATGGTTTTTAAAACTCTTTCTGATATTATTGATATGTTCTTTCATTCTCTGATGGTTCTGCCCATATACTGAAGCCCACATGGGCACTGAATCAAATATACTACCCCTGTGGTGGAGGATGGCTCTATCTTGAACGAGTGAGAAGTGCTCGTAGTGGTAAAGCCACTCACCCCCTTACTTTTACAGCTGTTAATGCTACACACCTCACAATTCTTGCAACGATAATAGCCCGTAAGATTTTCCTTGAGTGGATCTTGGACACTTGGCGCGATTTTGTCCCTCAAAGATGCCGCCCTCCTAGATATAACTTGAGGTTTCTCTGGAAGAATGGCATTTAGAATTTGATCTTTGCCCAGAATATGCCAGTGTTTCTGGATTCGTATTTTAACATTTGGATGTTGAACAGAAAAGGTGGTGATAAAGGGAAGTGAAAACCTAGTGTTATCTACATCTTTGGATTTCCCCATCAACAGTGTTCCCCTATCCAACTTTCATACAGAATAAATCGAATCTCTAAGAGACTTGGAGATTATAGCCCTTTTCCATAAATCTACCGTATAAAACAGTTGCCCTTGAATCAAACTCCCCCACCTCAGTGCAGTTGTGCCTAAGTCGCATCATTTGGCTTTTGGGCGCTAATCTCAACTATGACTCACGGTGGCAATTGTCTAAAGCAGGGCTAAATATTTCAAGTCCTGAGCTACTAGCCAGGCCTTAAGAGTTACTCGCCATCAGTTACCCCACCCAACCCCTACCCTGTCCGCCCCTAAACACAAATCAAATTACTCCCAGCATACATGTCAGCGATCATAATTATAACCCCCAGCATTGATGTCAGTGGAGGCCATAATACCTCCCAGCATTGGTGCCAGTGGACGCCATAATACCTCCCAGCATTAGTGCCAGTGGACGCCATAATGCCTCCCAGCATTGGTGCCAGTGAATGCTATAATAATCTCCAACACAGGTCAGAGGAAGTGGTAATAACTCCCAGCACTGATGTCAGTGGATGCATTAACAACCCCCAGCACTGGTGCCAGATGCCATAATAACCCCCAATTCAAGTATCAGAGGACGCATTAATAACCCCCAACATTGGTATCAGAGGATGCATTAATAATCCCCAGCACTGAAGTCAGTGGACAAATTAATAATCCCCAGCATTGAAGTTAGTGGACGCATTAATATCCTCTAGCACAGGTGTCAGTATTAACATCCCCCTCTCCCACGTTGGTGGTTAGTGGCATTGAAATGTAACTCCTCCCATGACCCCCAATTTGGGGGGAGGGGGTTAACTTTCACTGGCATTACCACAAATGCAGAAGGGGGTGATGGGTTCAAATTTCACTGCTATGAGGACCAATGCAAGGTGGGGTGGGGTGAGGGATGAGGAGGTTAACCTTCACTGCCATAAAGACCAATGCATGTGGAAGGGTTACCTTTCACTACCACTGACCCCCCCCACAACCCCCACCTGTATTGTGGACATGGCAATGCTAACCCCTTTCTCAATTTCAGCCTGTTCCAGTCCCATTACCCTAGTGCTATGGTGCTAGACAGGGAGCCAGAGCAATGAAAAAAGTAGCCAGCTGAGCTTACCTCAGCACACACTCGCTCCTGGTAAGTTCACATCTCTCTTTCAGGAGTGCAGGTAAGCAGGTGGATGGGTGGGTGAGCAGGTGGACGGGTGGTTCAGACAGGTGGATGGGCGAGCAGGCAGACAATTCAGGCAGGTGGGCGGGTGAGTAGGTGGGCAATTCTGGCAGGTGGGATCTCAGAAAATTGCTGCATACCCATCCCACCGACACAACTGGCCAGAGCCAGAAACTGCCTGTCCCAAAGCTGGAGGGAGGGGGGAGCAAAATCCTCCCTCCAGCAGCCATCGCAGCCTGCACTGTGTGGTGCTTGGAATGATAGGAGCGATGGCAGCATCATTCCTATCATTCAGGCAGCTGGAGAGCTGGGAGCTGATCTGGTCTTAGTGCCCCCTCTCCACTTGCCCTCAGCTAATTTTCACTCACCAAATGCGAGCAGAAATTTTGAGGGCTGGTCTAGGGGGACATAAGAGTTTCTATCTGTGGGCCTAAAGAAAGTTGATGTAACAAATCCTTCCTCTTATCAAAATCCTCAAATCTAAAAAAGTGATATCTTCCTTACTGGCCTCAAAGTTGAGAACAATCTCCCTATTGTTACTGTTCAGTTGTTCCATAAACCCACATAACTCTACCTCACTGCCATCCCAAAGGTGGAGGATGACGTCATCTATATATCTTGCTCGTAAGACCACCTGAGGTCTCTGTTAGGCAAAGATGACGTACTCCTCCCATTTAGCCATAAACAAATTGGCCAAACTAGGGGCATATTTCGCCCCCATGGCCACAGTCTTGATGGTAAAATTGGTTATCAAACCAAAAATAATTGTGCGTTGCCGCAAATTCTAGTTATTCCATAATGAAATCAAGCTGGAGCCTCGAAAGTCCAGAACTCCTATCTAGGGATAATTTAACAGCTTCAAGGCCTAGGCGGTGAGGTATGATCGTGTATAAAGAGGACACATCTGCCGTCACCAACCACAGCCCTCTCCTTGGGCTTAGATTGGACAATACATTGATAACATGTCTCATATCTTTAATATACGATGGAATCAACTGCACCAAGGGTTGGAGATAATGATCAATATGCTTGCCCACCCGGGACGTAACAGAATCAATACCGCTGACAATAGGATGACCCGGGGGGCAAGACTGTTCTTTATGGATTTTGGGTAGGTAGTATATTATGGGGGTACGTGGGGTATTTGGTACCAAAAAAGACTTCTCAATCATATTATTAATACCTTGTATGAATCTCCCTATTAGTAATGATTTCCAATTCTTTTTTGCATTTGACAACCGGGTCCCTATTTAGAAGGCTATGTAAGATATAAAAAAATCTCTCTTTCCCATCCCCTTTTTTATTGATAATAATTGTTGAAGGTGAGTTATGATTGCATGTGTCCAAATCAGTACAAGGTTTTAAAATTAGGATCTTTGGGTTGAGGAACCCTTTTAAATGATTCAGTTCTAATGGGGTTCAGTAAGAACACTGTATATGGTTAAAAGGTTTAAGCTTGTTGGTTGTATTTACATTCAGCGTGTGTTTTCCTTTTCAGATATAGGATCTCACAATGAGGCTTGGTTGTGGTTTCTAATATGGCCGACTGAGGCTCAAATCGAGGCTTGGCTATCTGAGTGTTGTACCTTATGTGCATATTCAAACCGAGGCTTGGTTGTTTGTGTAGTGTATAAAGTGTGGTGACTCAGCACTCCGCCCGTGACCCTGGATGATGTCATGCTATGACGAAATGCACGGGGAGAGCGACGCACTGGCGTCACCAATCACACTCAAATTAAAGGTGCATGTTATCAGCGGCAGATGTAAGTGTAATATTTTATACTTCTAAATACATTTTATAAGGATTTTACACTATGTGGAGCTCTTTGTTTTTTTGGAGAAATCCTCATACACGGTGCCAAGGGGTGATCTTGTGGAGGAGACCATCCAGACCTGGAGTAAGGCCGTGGCTGGGCTAAAGCCACAATCGCTAACGATCCCTTGTAATGAGGCATCAACAGGAGCTGGTAAGCGAGTCTTTCAGCTGTTGGTGGAGACAGTGATAATTAAAGATCACTACAGAGGTGGATGGTGAAGAAGGATTTTTACATCACTTGTGGACTGTTTCTAATTTATTGTGTATTGTCAGGATATTTCTATAAAAAATGATAAAATCAAATTAACTATGACTTTGCAATAACTAAATTCTCCCTTCTCATGAATCATTTTAAGACCAGGATAAGAAGGAAGACCACAAGGAACTGGTTCATTAAATAATCATGTTAACCCAATTTAATCAAAACAAATGTAATGTTAAGTTTACGCAACCCCAGCTGACAATGCTGGGATAACCTGATGTTTGAGGTCAGTAAGTAAAAGTCTTTGATCAAGGGAAACCCAGGTCAAGATATCACAGCTCCATACAGAAGACTGAACTGAAGACCATAAAATCTCCAAGACAGTACTTAAACCCTCATTATTCAAAGGATAAGACCGTCTCTTCAATAGAAACCCAATGTGTCAGAAACCACGAATCAGACTGAGACAGAAGTACAGTTAAATCACACTTGTTTAATAATAATAATAATAATAATAATAAAAAGGACAGAGTAAACAAAGTCAAAACATAGCCAGAGTTCATGAACCGGAACGGATAGTCAGACAAGCCAAAACGTCAAGGAACCAGAGATGAGCGTAGTAGAACAGCAAGCAGGATCTGGAGCCAAAAGGAATGTCAGCCAAGCAAGTCTTTAACAGGAACACAGGAGAGCGTCTCTAGAGATGTGACCAAAGCGAAGGCAGAGATCATCTGGGCTGGACGGCTTAAGTAGGCAGGACTGGCGAACAGGATATCATCAACAGGTGAGTCATTGTGGAGAGAAAAGAGCTGGCAATTAGCCGACAGCTGAGCGGCCAGCTTTGAGACGGAAGGGCTGAGCCAAGCCCTGACAGTACCCCCCCTCCTCAATGACTCATCCCCCTCAGAGGACCTACAGGCTTGAGGGGAAAATGTCTATGGAAATCACGGAGGAGGACAGGGGCATGTACGTCCGAGGATGAGACACAAAAGAGATCCTACTGTATGCGCTCACAGAACCTACGGGAGTCAACAATGGACTGTACTTCATACTCCTCATGATTCTCAACCTGTACATGGTGAGGATGAGGCACTGAGGTAGTAAAGCGGTTGCAGACCAAAGGTTTAATAAGGAAACATGAAATACATTTGAGATACGCATATTAGAAGGAAGGTCTAATGCGTAAGCAACTGGGTTAATCCTGTGAAGAATACGGAAAGGCCCAATAAACCGAGCAGCGACCTTCAGAGAGGGAACTTGAAGTTGGAGGTTGCGAGATGACAGCCAGACCCTGTCCCCAACCTGGTAGGAAGGCGCAGGCAGGCGTCTGCGGTCAGCATAGAGTCTGTACCTATAATTAGCATGTCGCAAAGCCTCCTGGACTTGTGCCCAAGTGGAACAAAGACCACGGAGATGCTCCTCTAGCACAGAAATACTCTGCGGAACAAATGAGTCAGGCAACATGGAAGGTTGGAAACCATAGTTCGCCATAAACGGGGACAATCGGGAAGCAGAATTCAAGGCACTATTGTGAGCAAACTATGCCCATGGTACGAGGTCTGACCAGCTGTTATGATGGTCAGAAATATAGCAACTTAAGAATTGCTCCAAGGACTGATTGGCTCATTCTGCGGCCCCATTAGACTGCGGGTGATACGCAGAAGAGAAAGCAAGCTGAATTCCCAACTGTGCACAAAAGGCTCGCCAGAACTGGCACACAAACTGAATACCCTTGTCCGAGACAATCACCTTGAGTAGCCCATGTAAACGAAAGATCTCCTGAGCAACATGTACCATACATATGTACCATACTGGCTATATACAAAAATCAGTGATCGTAGAAGTCATCTACATAATGTAAAAGAACTTGGCACCAGTATTATATGGAAAAAAGGGTGTGTTTGTTTTATCCCATGAATATCTGATAGTCACAGTATAATTATTAAAGGTCTAAATTTCTTATAACCAGCAAAGTACACAATATGGGGACAGTGAATCAAAGAGTTATGAAGGCGGGCAATCACCAGATCATCTTAATATGAAACATATTAAAATACATTTCATAGTAATACAATATACAATTATTCTAATTATACAACTGTCATACCACCAGTGGGTGGATGAGAGATGGGCAGTTACCACCCAAATTTGGAACCAACCAACTCATAGTAAACATGAGGTGGGAAGGTACCAATTCAACAATAGTACTGCACCCTATAAAACACAGATGCACATTATTCTCAGGACAGAACCACACACCCACACGTTGATGCACTTCCTGGACCAATTGAACAGCGCTGCTAGCTGACCACTCCCCATATCGCTGGACTTTGCTGCTGGAACAAATCAAATGTACTTTGGACATCTTCCCCTTATAAACAGTGGTGAGATACAGACCATATATAAGTTGATTAACCTTTTTTTTTTTGTTTGTGTTTTGACATTTTCTACAGTGTGCAGGGCAATTTATTAACTAATAATTTTCCCACAATATTTTATATTCTAGTCTATATTGTATGTTGAAACTGTGTCTGGGTAAATTAGGTATAGACCTGTATTGCAACTAAATTGGCTATTGTGGTGTCCCAGGGAAATTGTTTATTGTCCACCCTAATTTAACAGCCCATTAAAGTTAGGACTTATTTTAAATTTAGTAGCATCTTTCTTGTTGGCCCCTCAAGATATCTTTCTGTCTCTCTTCCAGCCGCAGAGAGTCAGAAAATTGTCTTACTAGCGATAAGGGATATTATTTTATTATTTTAAAACACGGTTAACCACCCCCTTTTTGTAGTTGGTTGGGGCTGTCCCAGGCTTGTTTTTGAAACTCAAGAGAAGTTATGTTACGATTGTGTTAATGTCTTTGATTGTGTGTATGAAATATTAATCACCAGTAATTCCGGTGTTGTAAAATACTGTATATATATATATATATATATATATATATATATATATATATATATATATAAATAAATATAAATATAAATATATGTAGCGCTGGTAGATTTTAATCTACCGCTAATAGGTAAATTTAGTGGGTTACTTATTATAGGAAGTTATATTTGCCTCTGTTCCAGCTTGGCTGACGTTGCGTGTAGTTCCACACTGTGCCGGTGGGTGTCGTGGTCACCATGGGCCAGTGTTGGAAAAGCAACTTGTTGAAGCGTATGAGTGCTCCTCTGTCCCGCAGATAACTCGGTGGAGGTGGTCCTCCGAGTTGCATTCTGGGAGAGGGTATTTATGGGACAGACGCCATGTTCTGGGGTTCGTTTTCAGCCACCTGCTGGCCCTCCTGGCTGACAGGTATGTGTTAAGAGTACCACCTCGTGGTCCTCCGTTCCGGAGGCCCACGTCGCTGCGGCGTGTGGGTGGGCCCAGAAGCCTGTTTGGGGCCTACCATAGCAGCAGAGGAATGGTCCTGAGCTGTCTATCCTGAGGGAAGAAGCTGGACAACCGAGAAGATCCCAGGGGAGGACCCGTCATGGAAGGATCATGCAGAGTGCTGGTCTGGAGAGGGGCCTGGTGACTCGGTTGGAGGATGTATCCTGAAGTAGTCTTACTGCATAGTACTGCCGGGTTGGCTTAAAGGTTCAAGTACTGTGTCTGACATTCATCGCAAACCATTACATCCTGTGGCAGAGGATCGGAGAGGTTTTATTTCAAACAAGTCTGTGGCAGAGACTTTTGTTCATGCTACGTACTGGCTGCTAGACAAGTGACAGAGGTCTATCCAGGCGGGCAAAGATTGAATCCCACAAGGGGAGCGCATTCAACTACAAGTGTTCAATTACATAGAATGTTCTGAAGAATACTAAGGAAAGGTATTTGAGCTTCCCTGCAGCTTTCCTTCTGCCTCTTTCCTGCTACTTCCTTTATTTGTTCATTAAAGCATTGGAAAACCTACCCAAGTGTTTGGTGCTTATATCGTCCAGAGGTAAACTCAACGGAACCCTAGACCCGGGCCAATGAAACAGAGGTATCGAGAGTGAAGGTAACAAGCCCGCTTTAAACCAGCAGCTCCACCGAGAGTTAGTGCTACATGTGGGGGCTCGTCCGGAATTTGTTGGCCGTCAATTCTCGCAACCTAGAGAGGTGTTTCACCAGGAGTTTACGGTGAGAACTGGACTTTGTCAATTTTTCAGGAAAAGAAGAGGTTAAAAGTTGCAGGACTTTATTTCTGACTGCGTAGGCGGTGGGCACCAGTGAAAGCCCGGGAGCTACATGATCAGAAGAACAAGTGGGAGGAGCCTACCCTACTTGATACCGCGTGGGACACGTGTATGTGTTTGGCGCCAGAGAAGAGGAGAGGCCTCGTGATCGTGCTGAGAAGATCAGAGTGTGGCCATGTCTTTTTCAGCGATGCAGCCAATTGTGGAACCGGGAATGTTCACTGCGAGCACTGTGTCGAGTACTGTGAACCGGAACCCTGCTTACAGATACCGGTATTCGTCTGAAGCCGCAGGGGAGGTTTGTTCTCTCTACTGCCGGAGATATCGAAGGGCTGGGCATGGTTTGCCACAAGTGTGAGGGACTGGCCGTACATCTCCGTCCATTTGTTCGCTGCCCGCAATGTGGAGAATATCTGTTTGTGGTGGAGCAACCTACCATGTCGCCCCGTGCTTATCGAATGGATTGGGCTACAGGTATGGCCACAGTAGAAGCTGCTACTGCTGCGGAAAGAGAACGGCAGGCCGTGACTTTGCCTGTTGTTGTCGAGAATGTTCCGGAGAGAGACACTGCTGTTGCCGTCTCATCAGCAGACATTACCTTAATTTCTACGTCCACCACACCTATCCCTGTTGTACATGTACAGAAGAAGGTGGGATATGTGAAGGCTTCCCGGGGCCGTGGTCGAGTCCTACCCCAGAGACTACCCGAACCGGATCCAACAAAGTCCAGGACAGGAACGGGTGAGCAATTGGTATGAAATGTATCTGGGACTGTAAAAAAATATCTGCCAGCAGAAGAGCTGGGAGATTCGGAGATAGAATCCATGTCGGATCTCTCCGGTGATGATGACCTGTTTGAGACTATGTCACAAGAGCTGTTATGGGCCCAAGGCGAAGATGTCGCCTCTGCTATGACTTTCCCTGAATGGACAGCCCTGAGTTCTGGGAAGACGTCACCTTGTGTGGAGCCACACAGCACTGTAAATGAGACATTGTCAAAAGTTGTTAGTTCACTTCAGACACCGGCTGGGTCTATGGTGAGCAAATCATTGAATTCATATGTGCCTCCTGGTATGGGGAAAAATAGATCCTTACCGAAACTTGCACGTTTGCAGAGAATGTTGAACAAGCGTGTAGCTACGGAATATGGTTTAGAGTTCCCTTATGTCGCTCAGGACATAATGCAAGTGATTGAAGTTAACCGGGAGCTTTGGTACAGTGAAGCTGTTTGGGACTATTTGTCTGTGCCCAAGCCTTTCCAAAAGACTGGATATTCTGTTAAAATGGATGAACGTTACAGTGGATGTTTTATGCACTGGAATTTCGGTCGGCACATCTATGCTGACAGAGTGGTCATCTGCAGGCCCGGAAAAGATGATGTTGTGTATTTCATCACTACAGTGGATAAACTGGGAAAAGCTTTTATTGGTAATTATGGACAAAGGAACATTGGGGTAGTTAGTTAGTTAGTGTCAGTATATAGAGATCTTCGTGGTCAAGATCTGAATGTTCATCTCAGTGTTTCAAATCCAAGGACTTCTTTTTGCTAGCTGGATTTCTTTCATTTAAAGAAAAAAATGTATATATAGGGATGGATACCTAAAGATTATTCTGGTGTAGATAACGGGAAGAGAGTTTCATTTTTTTTTCAAATGAGACATTGCTCCTGAAATTGTATAGGTCGTATGTGTGTTTAACATGTTCTCCTTTTCAGGAACCATTTGATCTCCTATCAAGCTGTTAGGCTTTTCAGCTAAGATAGATAGTGAGGAAATGTACAGTCATAGGATGGTTTTGTTTGCAGATGTGAACATATTGTTTTACAAATGTTAATCTTATAATGTCTTTCTACTGTCTTTCCTTCTTCTTTACCTAAATCCAAGTTATAAGCTCAAATACCTGCTCTCAGACTTGGGAGTTATTATTTTTGTGACAGACGTTGAGGACAATGTCTATTGTACTGTGGGGAGTATGTAGCGCTGGTAGATTTTAATCTACCGCTGATAGGTAAATCTAGTGGGTTACTTATTATAGGAAGTTATATTTGCCTCTGTTCCAGCTTGGCTGACGTTGCATGTAGTTCCACACTGTGCCGGTGGGTGTCGTTGTCACCATGGGCCAGTGTTGGAAAAGCAACAAGTTGAAGCGTATGAGTGCTCCTCTGTCCCGGAGATAACTCGGTGGAGGTGGTCCTCCGAGTTGCATTCTGGGAGAGGGTATTTATGGGACAGATGCCATGTTCTGGGGTTCGTTTTCAGCCACCTGCTGGTCCTCCTGACCAAAAGGTATGTGTTAAGAGTTCCACCTCGTGGTCCTCTGTTCCGGAGGCCCATGTCGCTGCGGCATGTGGGTGGGCCCAGAAGCCTGTCTGGGGCATACCACAGCAGCAGAGGAATGGTCCTGAGCTGTCTATCCTGAGTGAAGAAGCTGGACAACCGAGAAGATCCCAGGGGAGGACCCGTCATGGAAGGATCATGCAGAGTGCTGGTCTGGAGAGGGGCCTGGTGACTCGGTTGGAGGACGTACCCTGAAGAAGTCTTACTGCATAGTACTGCCGGGTTGGCTTAAAGGTTCAAGTACTGTGTCTGACATTCATCACAAACCATTACATCCTGTGGCAGAGGATCGGAGAGGTTTTATTTCAAACAAGTCTGTGGCAGAGACTTTTGTTCGTGCTACGTACTGGCTGCTAGACAAGTGAGAGAGGTCTATCCAGGCGGGAAAAGATTAAATGCCACAAAGGGAGTGCATTCAACTACAAGTGTTCTATTACAAAGAATGTTCTGAAGAATACTAAGGAAAGGTATTTGAGCTTCCCTGCAGCTTTCCTTCTGCCTCTTTCCTGCTACTTCCTTTATTTGTTCATTAAAGCATTGGAAAACCTACCCAAGTTTTTGGTGCTTATATCGTCCAGAGGTAAACTCAACGGAACCCTAGACCCGGTGGCGGTGAAACAGAGATATCGAGAGTGAAGGTAACAAGCCCGCTTTAAACCAGCAGCTCCACCGAGAGTTAGTGCTACACACATATATATATATATATATATATATACACACACACTTGTATTTTAATGAATTATATTTACTTATTAATTTAATTGGGAGATATTTATACATTGGTAAGAAATCACCATAGATTAAAGAACTCAGGAAATTGTTGTGGTATTCTATGGAGTATCCCATGAGGAAGTCAGGTATGACGAAACATGTCGGGGCGTGGCTGTACGGCATCTACCATTAGCAGATAGTGACGGACGGGAAGCTGCTGTTTATCTCCGTGCACCGGCGGGAGCTTTTGAACGCGACAGAGGAGCTGCTCCTTGGGCTTGTGTGCCAGTAGGAGATCTACATCTGCAGAGCGTCAGCGAGTGGGGTGAGAACCTATCCAACGCTTTTCTTGGGTCCGCCGCGACCTTCATTCCATAGTGGTGCTGGGCGTTTCACAGAGGAGGATTGAGTTTGATCTGCAGTGTTATTTTGGCTTGATTCAAGAGTTTTTTTTGTGAGTGTAATGATTGAAGATTTTAAGTTGAATAAATTTTATATGTTTTACGGTATCACACTATTTTGAGCATTCCTATTTTTCATGCAATGAGATGACACTGGGGTAAATAAGGAATTCGGAGCTTTTACCTTCATCTGACCAACTACATGTTCATGCTTTATTGCCAAAACACGAGAGTGTGAGGCATATTGAGTCGGTGAGTGCTGAATTCAAGGGGAGAGGAATCACTGGCACTGAGTGAATTGGTGGACTGTTTTCAGAAACTGCACATTTCCTTCACGGTGTTCTCTCTATGGATTTTTTATGGACTAATTTATATAGTTTCACTTTTGATATAATTTGTGACTGAAATTGCTTTGTGCATGGTATATCTTTATATGCACTGTCATGATACTCACTTTCACATTGTACATCGATTAGATTTTTGGTACAGATTGTTCCACGCATGGTACATCGTTATTTTGTCACTGCACTAGATCACTTTAGCATAAAGGCTTGCACAGCTTTTGAACACTAGATAGTGTCATCACTGTCATTTAGCGCCACTTATATTGATTTGCAGGGGTCGTTTATGGGTTCTTGGAAACAATAGGAAGTTCTGCTCAGTTTTTATATATAAAGTGGCAGCTTTGGATTAATTCCATTAGGGTATTTTTTACATCTTTTGCAGGGGGCTAACACCCCTTTGCTTGACATTGAGCGCAGTGGTGAGAACTCAGGGAGGGCGTATCGATTTGAGTTTTCATATTTGTCACATTCTATGGAGTGTCTGAATAAAATACATATAATTATTAAGTAATTTATTAATTGCTCTAATCGGCTGGGGGCACTGTATCAACTGTTTTTAAGACTCAGACACCACCCTTTTATGTATATTTTACCCTTCGCCAAAACCCTCCTGTTTATTTAATGAAGTATTCCCCATATTTATCATTACATTTTTATACCACACATTCACTACAATATTTTATTTTGAATTTTCATTTATATCAACATGACTGATTAGTGTGACCTTATTTATTTTTATGTTTGATCACTGTGTATATGTCTCGCAGAAGGTGTTGCTGCTCACATTTTTATTTATAATTATTTTTAGCACTTTTTTTCACGTTTTCTATTTTTATTGAGAAACAAATATAAGAAAAGGCAGCCAGCCTCATAGAACAAGGGCACACAAATTCCAGGTCTGCATATTAAAGTGGTTGTAAATTGACATAGATGAATTGTATGTATAGATAAGCCTAAAATAAGGCTTACCTATAGGTACTGTAAATATCTCCTAAACGTGCACCGTTTAGAAGATATTTACTGTATATGCAGCCGATGACATGCGCTATGAAGGAACGGCCACCTGTGCTGGGAGTGACATCACGCGGCTCAGCCAGTCACACAGCTGGAGTCTGTGGACCCAGAAGGAAGATGGGTGAAGATGGATGTGGCCTCCAGCAGTGACAACACAACGGTATAGGACTTTATTTGCAGGTAAGTTTCACATAATGTGCTGGTATGCGATTAAATTTCCCTCAGCCTAAGCCCCCCCCCCCCCCCCCCCCCCACAAAAAAAAGTGCTGTATCAAAGCAAATTAATAGAAAGTTATGTGGAAGAGAAAAGTGTGGAAGAAAAATGTGCACAAGTAGCAGGGGTGAACGCAGCCTAGAGAGGATTGTCAGGAAAAGGCCTTTCAATAGTGTTGGGGACTTTCACAAGGAGTGGACTGAGGCTGGAGTCAGTGAATCAAGAGCCACCACACACAGACGGATCCTGGACATGGGCTTCAAATGTCGTATTCCTCTTGTCAAGCCACTCCTGAGCAACAAACAACGTCAGAAGCGTCTTACCTGGGTTAAAGAAAAACAGACCTGGTCTGTTGCTCAGTGGTCCAAAGTCCTCTTTTCTGATGAGAGCAAATTTTGCATCTCATTTGGAAACCAAGGACCAAGGACCCAGAGTATGGAGGAAGGCTAGAGAGGCACACACTGCAAGATGCTTGAAGTCCAGTGTGAAGTTACCACAGTCTGTGTTGATTTGGGGATCCATGTCATCTGCTGGTGTTGGTCCACCGTGCTTCATTAAGTCCAAGGTCAACGCAGCCGTCTACCAGGGGATTTTGGAGAACTTCATGCTTCCATCCACAGACGAGCTCTATGGGGATGCTGACTTCATTTTCCAACAGGACTTGGCACCTGCCCACACTGCCAAAAGCACCAAAACCTGGTTCAATGACCATGGGATTACTGTGCTTGATTGGCCAGCAAACTTGCCTGACCTGAACCCTATAGAGAATCTATGGGGCATTGCCAAGAGAAACATGAGAAACATGAGACCGAACAATGCAGAAGAGCTGAAGGCCGCTATTGATGCATCCTGGTCCTCCATAACACCTCAGCAGTGCCACAGGCTGATAGCTTCCATGCCACGCTGCATTGAGGCAGTAATTGCTGCAAAAGGGGCCCAAACCAAGTACTGAGTACATATGCATGCTTATACTTTTCAGAGGTCCGATATTGATCTCTGTACAATCCTTGTTTTATTGATTGCATGTAATATGCTAATTTTCTGAGATTGTGGATTTGGAGTTTTCACGAGCTGTAAGCCATAATCATCACAATTATGACAAATCACGGCTTGAGCTATCTTGCTTTGCATGTAATGAGTCTATCTCATATATTAGTTGAAAAAAAAAATGTCAACAGAGAGCAGTGGTCTTTCTCTGCAGCAAGCTGACAAAGGACAAGCTTTTCTACTCCGGCTGTGGCTGCTTTCTAAAGAAAAATAATTTAAGACTTTGCACGCCTTTAGTTTTGATGCACCTGGAATATATTAGCCAATTTAAACGAAAAGTTCTTTTAAACTTTCAGTTTTTAGTATATACCAACCACACAGTTCTTCACATTTATCTTTTAACCCATTAGGGTTGACATTCTCTCTCTGTAGTTGTGGATACTGCTCTTCTGGAGGTACAGTGAGGATGGAAAGTATTCAGACCCCCTTAAATTTTTCACTCTTTGTTATATTGCAGCCATTTGCTAAAATCATTTAAGTTTTTCCTCATGAATGTACACACAGCACCCCATATTGACAGAAAAACACAGAATTGTTACATTTTTGCAGATTTATTCAAAAAGAAAAACTGTAATATCACATCGTCCTAAGTATTCAGACCCTTTGCTGTGACACTCATATATTTAACTCAGGTGTTGTCCATTTCTTCTGATCATCCTTGAGATCATTCTACACCTTCATTTGAGTCCAGCTGTGTTTGATTATACTGATTGAACTTGATTAGGAAAGCCATACACCTGTCTATATAAGACCTTACAGCTCACAGTGCATGTCAGAGCAAATGAGAATCATGAGGTCAAAGGAACTACATGAAGAGCTCAGAGACCGAATTGTGGCAAGGCACAGATCTGGCCAAGGTTACAAAAAATTTCTGCTGCACTTAAGGTTCCTAAGAGCACAGTGGCCTCCAGAATTCTTAAATGGAAGACGTTTGGGATGACCAGAACCCTTCCTAGAGCTGGCCATCCGGCCAAACTGAGCTATTGGGGGAGAAGAGCCTTGGTGAGAGAGGTAAAGAAGAACCCAAAGATCACTGTGGCTGAGCTCCAGAGATGCAGTCAGGAGATGGGAGAAAGTTGTAGAAAGTCAACCATCACTGCAGCCCTCCACCAGTCGGGGTTTTATGGCAGAGTGGCCCGATGGAAGCCTCTCCTCAGTGCAAGACACATGAAAGCCCGCATGCAGTTTGCTAAAAAAAAACACCTGAAGGACTCCAAGATGGTGAGAAATAAGATTCTCTGGTCTGATGAGACCAAGATAGAACTTTTTGGCTTTAATTCTAAGTGGTATGTGTGGAGAAAACCAGGCACTGCTCATCACTTGTCCAATACAATCTCAACAGTGAAGCATGGTGGTGGCAGCATCATGCTGTGGGGGTGTTTTTCAGCTGCAGGGACAGGAGGACTGGTTGCAATCGAGGGAAAGATGAATGCGGCCAAGTACAGGGATATCCTGGACGAAAAGCTTCTCCAGAGTGCTCAGGACATTAGACTGGGCCAAAGGTTTACCTTTCAACAAGACAATGACCCTAAGCACACAGCTAAAAATAACGAAGGTGTGTCTTCACAACAACTCCGTGACTGTTCTTGAATGGCCCAGCCAGAGCCCTGACTTAAACCCAATTGAGCATCTCCGGAGAGAAATAAAAATGTAGAGGATCTGCAAGGAGGAATGGCAGAAGATCCCCAAATCCAGGTGTGAAAAACTTGTTGCATCTTTCCCAAAAAGACCCATGGCTGTATTAGATCACAAGGGTGCTTCTACTAAATACTGAGCAAAGGGTCTGAATACTTAGGACCATGTGATATTTCAGTTTTTCTTTTTTAATAAATCTGCAAAAATGTCAACAATTCTGTGTTTTTCTGTTAATATGGGGTGCTGTGTGTACAGTAATCAGGAAAAAAATGAACTTAAATGACTTTAGCAAATGGCTGCAATATAACAAAGAGTGAAAAATTTAAGGGGGTCTGAATACTTTCCGTCCCCACTGTAAGTAATAATTTGTTTTACAAATAGGGGATTCTCACTTGCAAGATTTAACCACTCCAATACTTTCACCCCCTTCCTGCCCAGGCTAATCTTCAGCTTTCAGTACTGTCACACGCGCTGTCACACTTTGAATGACAATTGCACAGTCATGCAATGCTGTACCCAAAATAAATTTGTATCATTTTTTAAAAACACATAGAGCTTTCTTTAGCTGTATTTAACCACCACTGAGTTTTTTATTTTTTTCTAAACAAATGAACAAAAGACCGAAAAAAAATGTTTTTCTTAGTTTCTGTGACATAACTGCATAACCAAGTAATTTTTCTAGTTTATTGATGTGCGCTGCTGAGGCTGCACTGACAGCATTGATAGGCCGCAATGATGGGCACTGATGAGGTGGCATTGATGGGCACTAATATGCAGCACTGATGAGGAGGCACTAATATGCAGCACTGATAGGCGGAACTGATATGCAGCACTGATGGGCATTGATAGGCGTCACTGATGAGCATGGATAAGCGGCACTGACAGGCATCAGTGGTGGGTACTGGTGGGCATCGCTGGTGGACACAGGTGGGCAACATTAGTGGGCACTGGTGGGCATCGCTGATGGGACTGCACCAATAATTAATGCACTGATTATCAGTGCAGATCCCCTGTCAGGAAAGCCGCTTATTGGCTTTCCTCTACTCAAGAGCTGTCAGCGTGAGTAGAGGAATGCCGGTAATCGGCACTTCCTATTTACACTGTGACCAGCTGTGATTAGACACAGCTGATCACATGTTAAAGAGCTTACGTCATAAACTCTTTACCATGATGGGAGACGCGGTGCGTCCGAGTGACAAACCGCACTATCAAGCGCTGCGCACTAGTGCCTTGTTGTCAGAATAATAAAAACCCCGCCAAGCCTTTATTTTTGCTATAGGCCAGGCGGGAAGGTGTTAATACAGTAAAAAAAACGTTAAAAAAAATAAAGACCTGCAGAGAAAGTGAGACTTGCTTAGTAACGGCCATGACAGGAGATCCCACCCAGAAAAATGGATATTTTATAATTGGGTGCGCTGACCCTTTAAAGTAAAGTACTTGCTCGCTCTCTCCTTTCATAGTTTCAGAGCATACATAAATGGACCAGGCAGTACATCTATAAAGTAAGATACGGATTCAGAGGTCACCTTGTTCTACAGCCTGACCATCAGCAGACACTAAAACTTTTCCTATCAGGAGACCTGCAATTTACAAGGATCACAGCTGTTCCTACCTTTTGACGGCACTTTAAAAAACACAACCTTTCTATTTGCTTCTTGGGAATGCATGAAAAGCATATGGATTGGATCAGTCACACAAATCCCTTCAGTCATTAACCTTACCGAACATTACAATCAAGTCTATCTTGCTCATCATTCTGTACTCACTATGAAAAATGAAGAGTAAAGATACACTCCAGTCAAACTTGAAAATCTTGTATTTAAACCGACTCAAAGAACACAGA
The DNA here is from genome assembly GCF_042186555.1 of Aquarana catesbeiana. Taxonomy (NCBI): domain Eukaryota; kingdom Metazoa; phylum Chordata; class Amphibia; order Anura; family Ranidae; genus Aquarana; species Aquarana catesbeiana. The sequence continues at coordinate 107,049,267 of NC_133327.1, read as the reverse complement.
CCTTTTAGAGAGTGTATGTACGCTGGCATTTTAAAATCAACCATGTCTATTGCCAGTACACTGAGCGTTTTTCAACTAAAATGCAGTGCTGCTGTTAGGCTGTACGGGGCCCCCGTGATTTCTATCTGACAGTCCCTCCCCCCAAAAGAAAAAAAGAAAATGATATTTTCATTAAGAATACACTACAAACGTTATAAGCGAGCATCAGAGGCAATCAAATTCTGAACAGGGAAGGTGGCCGGTGAGGCAGGGGGCAGTTACAGGATCTGACCCCTTTGTGTCTTGTGTCTCTCCCTAAAGCAGCTGAAAGTCGATGGGAGGGAGGGAATGAAAAGCCAGCTTTTAGCTGTTGCAGCGAGAGATACCCAGGAGATAAGTTCCTCTAATTGCCCCCCCCATGCCTCCCCCGTTACCATCTCTCCTGCCCATATTGGATTCCCCTGTTGCCCTGGGCCCCGTACACAAGGACTGGTTCTACCCCCTTATCAGCGGCCCTGCTAAAAGTTATAGAGTGCTGCTGAAAAATGCTACTATCTCTAATCTCAACTCCAGCCAAACTTTTAGATTTAATTTTGGATAAAGCAGGGCAGGGTGAGAGAACCATTGCCTGGTTTGTATTGCAGTCTCCCACTACAGGAGAAATGTTTCCTCATTTCCTGCCAGAACAGGATGTAATAGGAAGCCTCTACAATGGGGGTTCCCAATTTTAGCAGAAAGGGAAAAATGAATACTTCTGACATTTACATTACTGTCCATGGCTTTACTGCCTGATGACGACTGCACCACTTAATTCTTAAGTTGGCATCACAGGAACGGGAAGTGAGGAGAATGTCCCCAGTGGCGTCAGGCACAGAAGAAAAAACCTGATAAAATTGTATCTGTTCCCCACTCTATGTTTAAATCATCGCTTACACAGCCCCTCGCTTCTCAATCAGCAGGCTCATTTCCTGCCAGCTCTAGGCAATGAAAAAAGTAACAGAAGCATAGAAAGTCTGCAGACCAGAAGCTATCATGTATTATTCACAGCTGAGTGATGCAGACACACTACAGGCTGCTTCTTATAACCCAAAGAGCCAAAGTGTGGTTTATGCATCTCAAATGCCCTGTAGAAAGATGCCTCTGTAGAAAGATTCCTCTGAAGCTGCTCATGGCACTTTTAACAAGGAGGTCCAAAACACATAGGAAGGACTACTAATCCCAGCTTATATGTGAGGGACTTGGAATCCACAGGGAAAATCTGGAGCCATGGATAGACAAAGGGAAGTCTTGGCTGTAAAGAAAATGTATATTATGATGTGTAACATACTCATCAAAAACCGAAGAGCATTCTTCTCGTGTTCCAAAAGATCAGTTGTGCACAGTTCACATCACTGCAGTACAATGAAGAAAGAGGAATTTCTTTATTTCTAACAAGACTTTTGAAGAGTCCTATGCCTTCTCCACAATGTCATGGTTATGCCACGTACTTTGCATAGCAGTATAAGTGGAGGTCTCCATTTGAAAAAGGGAAACGGTGGAAGGATGTAAACCTTATCACTATATCTCAGCAGGAAGATGTACGCTATCACCTTGTTTTCTGTATATTTTGCAGCAATATTTAAGAGCACCTGTTAGATATACTCCATGGGTGAAGCAGGTGCAAGCCATAACAAAGTTCCATTCTCTGCCTCTGGCAATTAAATATGGCTGTTCACAATGCGTTCAATTCAGAGACAAAACAAATCAAAACTAAAAGGGCACAAACTATTATAATACATCGGTCTACATAAGGGGCTAGACCGCACCTGTTCTCGACAGGATTGCCCAATCTATACATAGTGCTTTTCAAAAATAAAGTAAGGCGCTATTTAAATAATTTGTGCTTATATTCATGTGATTGTGACCTCAAACATAGATAGAACAAAATATTACAGCGCACACATGCAAGTGTGACTAAATCCCCATATTTTTTTAAAATATTCAGGTGTTTTAAATAGCCTTGCAGGAGTTAAATGTTATTTTTGCATGTGTGCGCTGTAATATTTTGTTCTGTCTCTATGGGCTCATGGCTGCACCATCTTTACCATGGGGTACTTTGACGCAATAAGTGGGCTAAAGCGCCATATGGTGTGACTAAATCCCCATATTTTTTGAAAATGTTCAGGTGTTTTAATCGATTGCCGACCAGCCGCCTCAGTTATACTGCGGCAGAATGGCACGGCTGGGTGAAACAACGTTATCTTACGTCGCTTCGTCTTTTGCCCACTAGAGGCACGCGCACCCGCAGTGTGTGCCTGGAACCAATGTGAGTGCCCGGCGGGTGGATGACCGCCAGGCTCCCACGATCGCTCGTGACAGAGCGAGAACCGGGATCTGTGTGTGTAAACACACAGATCCCGGTTCTTTCAGTGGAGTAGCAACAGATTGTGTGTTCATACTATGTATGAATACTGATCTCTCTCCCCTCCTAGACATTCCCATCCCCCCTACAGTTAGAACACACCTAGGGAACACAGTTAACCCCTTGATCTCCCCCTAGTGTTAACCCCTTCCCTGCCAGTGACATTTATACAGTAATCAGTGCATTTTTATAGCACTGATCGCTGTATAATTGTCAATGGTCCCAAAAATGTGTCAAAAGTGTCCAATTTGTCCGCCGCAATATCGCAGTCCTGATAAAAATCACAGATCGCCGCCATTACTAGTAAAGAAAATAAATAAATAATAAAAATGCAATAAATCTGTCCTCTATTTTGTAGATGCTATAACTTTTTCGCAAACCAATCAATATACACTTATTTCGATTTTTTTTACCAAAAATATGTAGAATACATATCAGCTTAAACTGAGGAAAAAAATGTGTTTTTTTTTTATAAAAAATGTGGGATATTTATTATAGCAAAAAGTAAAAGATTTTTTTTCAAAATTGTCGCTCTTCTTTTATGTATAGCGCAAAAATAAAAACCGCAGCGGCGATCTAATACTACCAAAAGAAAGCTTTATTTGTGGGAAAAAAAGGATGCCAATTTTGTTTGGGTACAGCGTTGCACGACCGCGCAATTGTCAGTTAAAGCGACGCAGTGTCGTATCGCAAAAAATGGCCTGGTCATTGAGCAGCCAAATCTTCCGGGGCTGAAGTGGTTAAATAGCCTTGCAGAAGTTAAATGTCATTTTTGCATGTGTGCGCTGTAATATTTTGTTCTGTTTGTATGGTCTTATGGCTGCACCATCTTTAATGCATCTTTTAGGGTGTGCACCCCCCCCCCAAATCTTTGTTTTTCTCAAACATAGATATAGTGAAATTTGCACGATCATCCTGTCATTTCCTTTTTGGGTGATTGGTGTACATCCTGCTGACGGGAGAAATTACCTCTGGGATGAAGAAATGCTGATTTGGAGTTCCATGCTGGTTATCTTGGCTATATAATATACGCGTGGAGGTCCAGCGGGCCTCAGGGCTTTGGTGAGTGTATTATTTACATCACTGGTGGTGGAGCACTTTTTTCCAGGAGCTGTGTCTTATCTCTTCACTAAAGCAGCACGGTGGATGTTGAAATAGATTGAGAAGAACTTTATTTTATGTTTTCATTTTTTTTGTTTTTTTTTTTAGCATTTTGCAGTATACTTTTTTTCACTAATGGGACATTCACATAATTATTGTATGATAATGCTGATATAATATTTGCAGTTTGCAGGAGGTTTTGAATATTCTTTTGGAGTCTAAAATTTGTTTCACAATTTACTGCACGGCACTGCAGTCCATGATATCTGTAGTGTGTTTAAGGTCACAATCACTTGGATATAAGCACAAATTATTTAAATAGTGCCTTACTTTATTTTTGAATAGTTTTACAGTAGTGTGTGTCACACTTAAAGGGGCAGTTGTAATAAATGTTATTTTATGGTTGGCGCCATTTATATCAGGTAAAAATTATACATAGTGCTTGCAGCTAGAACACATGGACATAATGCAAAAGTAAATTAAACCAATTGAAATATGCCTTGTTGATCCATAGGAACGTCACTCCAGGATTCAACATCAGGTTGACCTGCAATCAACATGGCAAACAAAAGAGTACTGTCTTGGGACAGTTCCATTCATAACAAAATGGCAGATTTAGGGCTGCAACTTATGTAAATTTACCTTTGCTTTATTTAAAGCCCGACTTCAGCCCAAATAATTTTTTTGTACTTTGGATAAAGTAGGGCAAGATTAGACCCTCTATCAGGTTTATATTCCCTTCCGTATACCCCTTACAGAAGGCAGGCCCCACTTCCTTTTTGGTCACTGGAATATAAAGTGATGGGAAATTTCCTAATTGGGAAGGACATAACAAACCATCCAGACTTCTGTGGATCAATGAGGAACACAGGAAGTTCTTTACTGAGCTCCATAAGTCCCAGCATTTAATGCACCGGAGGAAACTCACTACCACTCACCCCCCCGCTTTTTAACTTATCTAGCTGTCAGACCAGCCTCTCTTAACCTTTTTAACATGGGGAGCCCTTGAAATAACTTTCTGACTTTAGGGACTCCCTTATAAAAATGTGTATACTTTATATACAGCTCAATATTCATTATTGTGATGGTCAATAGGAAGAATGCTGCTTACATTTGTGGTCAGTAGGAAGAATCTCCCTCTAAAAGATGGCTAAAAAGATCGTTGGCCATCTATGAATGGAGGACAGGCGTATGAACAAAAGGTCTGCCCCTCCTCTATTCTTTGAGCACTTTTCAATCACAGAAGCTATAGTACAGCTTCTATGAATGTGGGGAGGTGGGAGAAGAGGGCAGGCATAGTTAGCACTCTTGATTAGCACATATGACAGGTCCCTCGGCTCTATTAACCCCCAAGGCAATGATGGACATTATGGCTGCGGAAGTTGGTAGGGGATCAGAGAATGGAAGATTTCAACTATATTTGCAGCCAGCAACATAGCAGATACATCACACTGACTATAAGTAATGTCCCTTGTGCTGTTTTAAAAACATTTTTGACTAAATTTAGGCTTTACAGAGTGTATGTAAACCACCCCCCCCCCTCCCACAAAAAAAAAAAAAATCTTATTTGCTCCCTTTTGTTCTATTTCATATAAAATTTTTGGCACATCAATACTTTTCTTTTTTTTTTTGTTTGTTTTTTAACTAGCAGGGTCTTTAAAGGATAAACATGTTTGCGTATTGCAGAGATGTACTGCATACAGTGAGGGAAAAAAGTATTTGATCCCCTGCTGATTTTTTACGTTTGGTTTGCCCATTGACAAAGAAATTATCAGTCTATAATTTTACTGGTAGGTTTATTTTAACAGTGAGACACAGAAAAACAACAAAAAAATCCAGAAAAACACATTTCAAAAAAGTTATAAATTGATTTGCATTTGAAATAAGTATCTGATCCCCTATTAATCAGCAAGATTCCTGTCTCCCAGGTGTCTTCTATACAGGTAATGAGCTGAGATTAGGAGCACTCTCTTAAAGGGAGTACTCCGAATCTCAGCTTGTTACCGGTATAAAAGACACCTGTCCACAGAAGCAATTAATCTATCAGATTCCAATCTCTCCACCATGGCCAAGACCAAAGAGCTGTCCAAGGATGTCAGGGACAAGACTGTAGACCTACATAGGGCTGGAATGGGCTACAAGACTATCGCCAATCTCCCTTGGTCTGGGGGTGGTCAGTATCTCCATGCAAGATCTCACCTTGTGAAGTTTCAATGATCACGGTGAGGAATCAGCCCAGAACTACAACGGGAGAATCTTGTCAATGATCTCAAGGCAGCTGGGACCATAGTCACCAAGAAAACAATTGGTAACACACTATACAGTGAAGTACTAAAGTCCTGCAGCGCCCGCAAGGCCCCCCCTGCTCAAGAAGGCACATGTACAGGCCCGTCTGAAGTCTGCTCATGAACATCTGAATGATCTGAATAAGGGGAACTGGGTGAAAAAGTGTTGTGGTCAGATGAGACCAAAATCAAGCTCTTTGGCATCAACTCGCCGTGTTTGGAGGAAGAGGAGGAATGCTGCCTATGACCCCAAGAACACCATCCCCATCAAATTTGAGATGGAAACATTATGCTTTGGGGGTGTTTTTCTGCTAAGGGGACAGGAGAGCTTCACGATGGATGGGGCCATTTAACATCAAATCTTGGGTGAGAACCTCCTTCCCTCAGCCAGGACATTGAAAATGTGTCGTGGATGGGTATTGCAGCATGACAATGACCTAAAACACACGGCCAACACAACAAAGAAATGGCCCAAGAAGAAGCACATTAAGGTCCTGGAGTGGCCTAGTCTCCAGACCTTAATCCCATAGAAAATAAGTGGAGGGAGATGAAGGTTCGAGTTACCAAACGTCAGCTCCAAAACCTTAATGAGTTGGAGAGGATCTGCAAAGAGGAGTGGGACAAAAAGAAAAGTATTGATGTGTGCAAACCTGGTGGCCAACTACAAGAAACGTCTGACGTCTTTGATTGCCAACAAGGGATTTGCCACCAAGTACTACATCATGTTTTGCGAAGGGGTCTAATACTTATTTCACTCATTAAAATGCAAATTAGTTTATACTTTTTTTTTTAATGCATTTTTCTCGATTTTTTTGTTGTTATTCTGTCTCTCACTGTTAAAAAAAAAAACCTACCATTAAAATTATAGACTGATAATTTCTTTGTCAGTGGGCGAGCGTACAAAATCAGCAGGGGATCAAATACTTTTTTCCTTCACTGTATGTGTGTTTTTATTTTGTCTTGACATACACTTTTTAGTGAGCCTGTGTCAGCAGACCTAAAAAAGCAGGAGCATGCATATACTTTTAGATATCTCCAGAACACCATGGGACCAACGATACTTGGAGTGCAACATTATGCAAATCTCATCTTTACTTCTTGAAGCTCATTATTATTCAGCGAAGCTGTACCTTGAAGTTTGGGACCAAAGCCAAGGCATTGCAGTTGAAAAGTGAAGGGCCAGATCTCGATTTTAGGACATGAAGTCAAGAACTGAATAAGAGAACATAAAGGTTTTCCTACTCCTAAGGTACTATACAGAACATCAGAGTATGAGCAGTCATGTAAAATTCTGCTAGAGAATACCGATGCATTTTTTAAAAATAAAATTCTCTTGCATACCAGAGAAGAGCTACAGATGATCATTCAACGATATCAAGGTAAGGCATAACAGTGTTATCAGTGTCCATTGATATTATTCCCAATAAACATGCTGAAACAATCCAATGTTTTTTAATACCCCTCTAGAGGAGCACTTGAGACTCTGTATATTTGTCAATTATGGAAATGGGTACAGGTCATGCTGCTCTTTTCACTTGGTTACATTTTCTATTTAATATAGAGGTTAGATTGTAAAAACATGGATAGGTGGGGTTAGGAAATGTCAGTTTAACAAGATGAGAGAAGACGGTTAAACTCGGTATAGAAAAAAAACCAAAAAAACTTTACAGGATAAATTACCAAACGGCAAGGTAGGAAAGGAGTACATACAAATACCTATCTGATTCCTTTGCATGTGACTAGTACTAAAAAATTGCTTCACTTTGTTGATCAACTGGTGGCAGCTCTCTAATGTTATAACGCACAACGCATCTCCATCTTCGATGGAGACAAACGGTTAGTCCCACATGGGTGCCCGGTTGGGATGGGTGTCCAGTTGGGTTGGGTGTGGTGTGAATGGGGCCAGAAGTCCTTTTACAGATAGTAGGCCTGCAAGCTAACTCTCTGTCTCTTAGATGTATACCTGGGCTGATACCAGGATTTTGATGCTATAATTATGGTTATCCTGATGGGGGGACTGCTCTATGTGGGGTCGGAATTAGCTCTTGTACTGCTATATTCAGCTTCTCTGCACTAACTGATCTATCACTTGGTCTGTTTTGAATTTTGGGGAAGGACTGTTATCGCACAGGGAGGGGTGGGGGAAAGGGTTTTTTTTATTGGGTACAGGGTTGTCCTGCGATACCAAGTGCTTCTTTTTACCCCTTTATTTACTGTCATTTCTTTTTCTGAATACTGGTTATGGTATCTTGTATTTGTTTTGGTATTGTACTATTTTATGACAAAACTCAAATAGAATTTTCAAAAAAATACATAAATACATCATGCAAGAGGCCAGATAGAATCTTTGACGTGTAACCTGTTCAAGTATCAGGTCTTATAGTATTGCTTAATGTTCTATGTTAACCATGATGTAACTTTATAGTGGTTTATCTTTGGAAACCATTAAAAAGCTTAAATGCCAAGGTAGTCTACCCCCTGTACATAACAATACATAGTTGGTAAGGCTGTATAAAGACACCAGTCCATCAAGCTCAACCTGTGTGGGTGTGTGTGTTCATGTCAAATACCATTTCCCATATCCCTGCACATTGTGTTTGCTGAAATCCCTAAGAGCATTTTAAAACTATCTATACTTCCCACTGACACCACTGATTGTGGAAGGGTGTTCTACATCCTTACCACTCTGACATGAAAGACCCCCTAGAATGACTATTAAGATACTTGTATATTGCTATTATATCTCCTCTCAAGTGTCTCTTCTCCAGGGAGAATAAGTGTAATGTTTATAGTTGTTCCATGTAAGGGAGGTCCTCCAGTCCCCTTATTAGTTTGGTCGCCCTTCTCTGGACTCTCTCTATTTCCAGCACATCCTTCCTGAGGATTGGTGGCCAGAACTGGACAGCATACTCAAGATGCCGAACCAAAATGTTTTAGAAAGTGTCAGGATTATTGTTCCATCTCTTGAATAAATACCCTTTTTTATGCATGCTAATATTCTGTTTGCTTTGCTTGATGCAGCTTGGCATTGCATGCTATTGCTGAGCCTGTGATCTACTAGGACCCCTAGATCTTTTTTCATTCTAGTTTCCTAGTTTCATATTTTTAAGCTCTACATGCATTACTTTATGTTTTTCAACATTAAAACTCATTTGCCATGTATTTTCCCACCCCATTATTTTATTGAGGTCTTGTAAAGTTTCAATATTCTGCAGTGAAGTTATTGCCCTGCTTAGCTTTGTATCAACAGCAAACACTGTGATTGAACTATTTATACCAACCTCTATATCATTTATGAATATATTAAACAGAATTGGTCCCAGAACAGTGCCTTGTGGTAGCCCCCTTACAACTCCAGACCAGTCTGAGTACTCGCTATTTATCACCACCCTTTGTATGTACCCTTTTAACTATTTTATCCAGGTATACACCTTGTGGTCCATGCCAACAGATCTCAATTTATAAATTAAAGGATCACTAAAGATATTTTTTTTTTCTAAAATAACAAACATCTTATACTTATCTTCACTGTGCAGCTCGTTTTGCACAGAGTGGCCCCGAACCTGGTCTTCTGGGGTCCCTCGGTGGCTGTCTCAGCTCCCCCCCCGCAAGGACTCAACACCTTCATGTGAGATCCCTCTGTTGAGTGCTTGCGGGCGCGCTCACGTGATACAGCCGGCGGCGGCCACTGTATCACTCGGCCCCACCCCCCGGCGCACCGCATCACTGGATGTAATTAACGGCAGCGCGAGTCAATGGCTGCGCTGATTTCAATCCATCCACTGTAACCAATCAGGCTGAGCGGCGAAGAGGATGTCGGGGGCGAGCGCAGGACTTTCGAGGGGTCAGGTAAGTAAAACAGGGGGGCTGGGGGGGGTATTGTCGGATGTTTTTTCACCTTAATGCATAGAATGCATAGAACTACTAATTATACGGTTTTCATCAACAAATTCTTAGATATAGTCCCTCATCATCCCCTTCAATAGTTTACATACAAGTAACTACCCTTTTTAACCACTTAACGTCAAATCACGTACATGTACGTCATTTGGATTTAGGCAGTTGTACCAGGATGATGCATGCAGCTATAGACATCATCCCGGTATCGTTTTCTTTCTGCTGGCAGCCGGCTTTCATTTAAAAGCCATCCTAGCGGCTAATTAGCCACTGGATGGCTTTTTCAGGCGGTAGGAGGGGTCAACCCCGATCCCACCGGTGCCTCTCTAAGCTCTTACATTCAAGCGGTGAGCTGGGAGAATGAAAGCCAGCAGTTTCACTGGCTTACCATAGATACTGTTGAGGACCATAAGGTTCCCGATGATCTCTGTGGCATAGGAAACCGGAATTGACAAGCAGTTTTGTCACTTCCAGTTTCCCAGATGTAAACAGCACTATTTTTCATTTAGTAAAGCATCTGAACACACCGATCTGGGTGAATTAATGATGAGGCATGGAAAGGGTAAATTTCAACTGGAAGTACATAAAAGCTACAAAGAGGAAGACTGAGAATATGGCTGTAAACAGATATTAATGAGTGTCTTTCTGCTATTTTTTGTTAGAATGGTTTATTTCCCTGTGTTACATTCATCTATAGCAGTGGTCTCCAAACTGCGGCCTGGGGGCAAGATGCGGCCCTTTGCTTTCCTTTATCTGGCCCTTTGGGGCACTATTCCACCCATTGACACCAATGACGGGGCACTATTCCACCCATTGACACCAATGACGGGGCACTATTCCTCCCATTGACACCAATGATGGAGCACTATTCCTCCCACTGACACCAAGGATGGAGCACTATTCTCTGCACTGACACCAATGATGGGGCACTATTTCTTCCCCTGATATCAACGATGGGGTACTAGTCTTCCCACTAATGCCAATGATAGGGCATTTTTTCTCCCATTCATACCAGGGAATTTTCTACTCACAGTACAGCCCCCACAAAGTCTGAAGGACAGTAAACTGGTGCTTTGTTTAAAAAGTTTGTAGACCCCTGATCTACAGCAATGTGTTCCAACTAAAAACAATGAGAGCTTAGTACTACTTAATAACTGACTTTAAAATAAAAATAAAAAATTAATTGTCTTAGCATTTTTTGATCATTTTTAAAACTGAGCTCCTGCCTTTTCTTTGCACCCACTTCATGTTTACCTAAATTCCAGCAATCGTTGCATTGCATTTCTTAGGGTGCGTTTTCTGATGGTGGCAACAGTGGACCATGCCGGCATAATGTTTAGCCAATTGCCGACGTCATTTTACTGCGGCAGGATGGCACGATCCTGTGAACCGTCGTAGCTATACGTCGGCTTGCGGGATCGGGATAGCAGGCGTGCGCGCCCGCTGCACAGCGGGGGTGCTGATGCTCGTGGTCGACAGTCATGATGACCGCCAGCCACGAGCGATCACGAGCATGAGAGACAGAACAAGGACGAGTGTGTGTAAACATACACTTCCCTGTTCTATTCTGAGAGGAGTGACAGATCGTGTGTTCCTATTAGCTAGGAACCACGATTCTTCGCTTCCTCTAGTCAGTCTCATCCCCCTTCAGTTGCAATCACCTCCCAGGGAACACAGTTAACCCCTTGATCGCCGCCTAGTGTTAACCCCTTCACTGCCAGTGACATTTTTACAGCAATCAGTGATTTTTATAGCACTGATTGCTGTATAAATGCTAATGGTCCCAAAAATATGTCAAAATTGTCTGATGTGTCCGCCATAATGTCGCAGTCACGATAAAAATCGCAGATCGCCACCATTACTAGGAAAAAAAATAAATAAATAAAAATGCTATAAATCTATCCCCTATTTTGTAGAAGCTATAACTTTTGCGCAAACCAATCAATATACGCTTATTGCGATTTTTTTTTACCAAAAATATGTAGAAGAATACATATCGGCCTAAACTGAGAAAAAATTTCCTTTTTTTAAAAAAAAGGGGATATTTATTATAGCAAAAAGTACAAAATATTGTGTTTTTTTTCAAAATTGTCGCTCTTTTTTTGTTTATAGTGCAAAAAATAAAAAACACAGAGGTGATCAAATACCCCCAGAAGAAAGCTCTATTTGTCAGAAAAAAGAACCCCAATTTTGTTTGGGTGCAGCGTTGCACAACCGCGCAATTATCAGTTAAAGCGACGCAGTGCCGAATCGCAGAAAATGGCCCGGTCATTCAGCAGCCAAATCTTCCGGGGCTGAAGTGGTTAAACAACCACATGTATGACAGGGTGACAAGCAGGAACACAATCATGAGAAAGTAGTTTTCACCCTATAACAGAAAGCAAACGAACAAGGTCCTTCACTGCAGGATCACCAGGTACTCAAACGCTGCAGATGAAAAAAAAATAATAGTAGAAACTGACTTTTGAAGTAGCATTAACATGGTAAAGTTCATACAGTATGACATTTTATAGACTGGGTTTACATATGCCTTAAAAACAATATTGATTTCCTTTTAAATGGACTTCCTTTTTAAGCAAGTCTCTATGATATACAGTTTCACACAATAGAATATTCTGTGTTGAATCTGTTTTCTTTTTCTAAGATGTATTTGCCATCTGTTGGAGTCCATACCATTTTCACCTCTCTGCTTCCATTACGTATCCAAATGCTTAAATTATCACCTTTTATTTCACAGCCTTCATTTTCATCAAATAATGTCTCTCGTTCTTTTTTGTCTTGTTTAGAGATAGACCATGAAATCGCCTGCCCTATTTCTTTTATAGTGTCCTGATCACAATCTAAGCTTGGCTGATGCATGAAACCGAGAGGCTGCCTATTAAGATGTCATTTATCATGGGGCCAATCAGGGTAGGACCAGTGTTCTTGTAACGGCTTATATATTTTTCAATTACAGTGACAGTGGGGAGAACATCTTTTAATAAAGGTGTTACATCCATTTTATTTGGAAACGAAAGCTGAAGTAAGCTACTTTTAAACCCAAAGGTCTCCTGCATACGCTCTTTAAAGTACATACACACTATGTGTTTGTACATGTTAGTAGGAGCTTTTAGATGTATTTACATTGTGCTTGCAAATCGGGCTGTGATCAAGAGTCCAATTCTTTTGTGGCCTTCTATAGAATTGCTAGTTAATACCACAGACCCTTTTAAACTCCCCTTCTGGAACGCTCTCCAACTGCAACATTTCCTAAATTTTATACCAAATCCTCAGTGTTTAGGCCATCATCTGACAACATTTGAGCACTGTTCAGATGATGGAATCCTCTCACAAGTTTAATCTAAAACTTATAATTTACTGAACACTCCCCCTGAGCAACCACATCTACCCTGTATGAGAAACTGGGAACCGGAGCTAAATCGTAAATTTACGTTAGACCAACACCACATTATCAGATTCTCCCTGAAATCATTGATCTGTACAAAAATTCAGGAGACCAGCTTTAAAGTTTTGACGAGATGGTACCTTACCCCTCATATGATAAACAAATGCTATCTAAATACAACTAACCTTTGTTGGAGGTGCCAAGGGGACAGAGGAACGCTGCTCCACATATTTTGGTCCTGCCCTAAGTTGAAGCACTTCTGGACGGAGGTCCCGAAATTTACTCAAAAATTCAGAGAATACAAGATACTTGATGATCCAGTCTTTTTCTTACTACACGTCTCAACCATTCCGGCTAAACTTTATAGAAAATCAATTGTGCGCCACCTGTCGAATGCGGTCAAGTCCTGCATAACTCTTCATTGGAAAAAACATCTGCCAGTAACTATTGCGAGTTGTAATGGCTTGGTTCTGCCCTTTCTGGGATTTAATAAAAACAATATTTGAAAAAAAAAAAACAGGCAGCGTTACCGGGTGCTGCAGCAACTACCAACTGGAAACTGGAACATACCTGACAGAATGTAAATATTCACCAGCACACCAAGGATCTTCAATTATGTCCAAACTGTTTTACTGAAGAAATTTCACATCACGAACAGTGTAGTGCAGCGTTTCAGAGCCACGCAGGATCCCTTCGTCAGGCATGTGATGATAATCATATGCCTGATGAAGGGGTCTTGTGTGGCTCCGAAACGTTGTGGTGTGATCTTTCTTCAATCAAAAAACATTTGGATGTAATTGAAGATCCTTGGTGTGCTGGCAAATATTTACATTCTGACGGCATAAATGATGTCACATTCAGTGGGCATTACTGCTGCCATGCCGCTATGGCGCAACACCGCAACCACATGCAATCCATGCAATTGCAGTGCAGTGGTACAGAATATACAAGATAAAATCAGGAGGTGAACAAGCAACATATCACCTCCTTATCATCTGTCAAAAGCCCTCTGAAAAGCGGTCTACTGGGAATCACTTTTTCAGTAGGGTGGCAGGGGCTGCCATACATTTGCACAAGCCCTTAGACCTTGTAAACATGGGTTTAAGGTTATAAGAAATCAGGATGTACTGCAAACCTTTGCAAAAGTTTTTGTAAAGCTTCCAGCAAGCCTTATGCCACGTACACACGATCGGATTTTTCAAAAACAAATGTTCGATGGGAGCTTGTTGTCGGAAATTCCGACCGTGTGTAGGCTCCATCGGACATTTTTCGTTGGAATTTCCAACAAACAAAATTTGAGAGCTGGTTCTCAAATTTTGCGACAACAAAATCCGTTGTCGGAAATTCCGATCGCGTGTACACAATTCCGACGCACAAAATTCCACGCATGCTCGGAATAAAGCAGAAGAGCCGCACTGGCTATTGAACTTCATTTTTCTCGGCTCATCGTAAGTCACCGCTTTCTTGACGTTCGGAATTTCTGACAAGATTTGTGTGACTGTGTGTATGCAACACAAGTTTGAGCCAACATCCGTCGGAAAAAAAAAAAACATGGATTTTGTTGTCAGAATGTGCGATTGTATGTACGCGGCAATAGACAGCTTTGCTGAAGCCTATAAAGCAACCC